>NW_022145601.1:22763866-23363866 GCF_000002235.5 Strongylocentrotus purpuratus | reverse complement strand
TTTAGGTTCTAAATAACGATTAGAATATGAACAACCAAAATTTCAGTGCATTTAAGCTGTATAGTAGGAATGAAAGTCGGATGGGCTTCAAATCCTAGACAATTCCCTTTCTAACGTGCAATTGTATAATCATTGCAATGTGGCTTTGCCTTAATAATGTTTTTTTTTAAATCAACAAACCATTTATCTATCTAGCCACACTACTGGTCTGATGTCCCTACAATTCTGATCCATGTCTACCTTTATACTATCTTATGCTCACTTGCCTCACATGTGGAACTTTAAGCACACATCAATTCAATCAAACGCAAGCAAAACTTTCTGAAATCACCGATTTCATTTACTCATTCAAAATCTCGATTGTTTTGAAGCTAAACCAAGCTGCAACCGGTTTCAAAATTCATTTGGGATTTTTCAAAATATGAACCGGAAAATTAAAAGGATTGCTTGTTATCTATACACGTACCAGTGCCTAAGCTTCTTTTTATGTCAATTAATCCCACGATTATATTGAAATATCCAACCTGGTTGATGTTATCATTTTTTTTTTTAGGATTTCCACTCCCACATTTTGTGATTCATAAGAAGAAAAAAAAATAGAAAAAGGAGTAGGAGTAGAAGAAAAGAAAAAAAAGTAAACATTCCACCTGCCTATAGCCACCCATCAAGCTAGCATGCGTGTAATTGAAAACACACAATGTCTGCCAAGTATCGGCAAATACTTTAACACCATCTCAAATACCTCTTTCATGGTCAATTTCTTTGCTATTCAACTTGTCAAAAGCTCCCCCTAATCCTGCCACTTAACTATAAATTTCCACTTCTGAAGATATTTCTGAAAGATGAATTAATTGATTGCAGAAAGGTATTTGTGACCAGTGGAGTGTGATTATGGGATCGGGAAGATTTATAAATATGGTTCTCGTCTTTCTTTGCACATTTTATTCCCATCTTTCATGTCACTGTAAACGGCATCCATGAATTAGTGCTTTGAAATATATCAAAAGTAATCGAGCTTGTCATGAGCATCGATGTGAAGCTATGTCTACAAGCATAGATCACTTGTTAAGCAGTCGTTGTCAAGTTTTGTCAGACTGAATTATTCTGTGTCATTTCTGTCATTATCGGCAATAATTGTTTTCTTTATTGCTCTCTCACGCTGGCAAGCTTACGAAACAAGATGAGATAAACATTCAGTGGCAATATTTTTCTTTCTTCAGGCAGATGTTTTTGACATATTTTGGACTAATTTCCTGCCTGCACTTGACAGGAAAACAAATTTACAAGAAGTGTTGATTGCCTTTCAGCTCTTGATAATTTTTTTATGCCTCTGATATGAGCCTTGTTATCACAATACGTCAAGAACTTTTTGAGGTGTGAGCTTCGAACATGGTTATAGTATTACCATAGGAAGACGATCCAATTATATTTGTAATTATTAGGTCAAAGACCATAGTTATTAGCTGATATGTAAGCTTCATCATGATATTTCAAGAATAATTCTATTCATTTCCTTAACTGAATTTAGTGCGGAGATATATAGGAGACGTAGAATGTATGTGTCTTCCTGTCCAATAGCCAATAATATGTGTGTGGTTATACATTTAATATATGTTTACTTTATTTCTTGAGAATATGACACTTTAAAGCTTACATCTAAAGGTATTCAACAAAGGCCTTGCTTTAACCAGTCCACCTTTCATTCTTGAGTTACAATTAACCGAAAAAGCATGAAATTTACAAGGGGTATGAATAATTTAGTTATTAACTGTATATCTGTTTCCCACCTGTATTTCACTGCGCTTCACTCACCAAGTAATGAGGCAATGAGATTTATATCAACACGAGATTACTGATTACATTTATGTGTATCTGGGCTTAACAGATCATATCTTTAACTGGTAAACAATCCGTCCGTCTGAAATGGGTCAAAAATTCAACTTAACAATGGGGTTAGTAGAGCTCCGGATATTTACAATATAATGCAATACAATAAAATACAATACAACAAGTTTGTTGATGTAGCTCACTTACTCAATACCATAGAGAAAAATTTGTTGCATCAGCTATCGTACCAAAAAGACTGGAAGAATTAATAATTTTAGGAAGATATTTGAATATTCTTTGGACAGTTGTGTAATTATGCGACAGTACCATGATAGCACTTGCCTAAATAACTACATGCTTGTCTTTATTTTGAAATAATCATATAATGTCAAAGACATCATTTTGCTTTTATGTTTATCGTTTGGATTTGGCTGGGCATACAAGTTACAAGTTTTGATTTGCTTGCAAATTGGGGGCCCTGGTATCTACATGCAGTACAAGGATTGGGCATTTTCAGGCACATGTATATAACATAAAGCAAGAGAGTGTAGAGTTAAAATAAATAAATTCTCATACAGGGAAGTTCTTACGGCTTGTCTACCCTAGCAAAACGGAGCAAAACTATGCCCAAACCTCTTGTTTCTTTATGATGCTGCGTATCGTTTTATGAAGTTCAAGCAAGGAAATTGTTTTTGTCTAGCTGTAGGGTTAAGTGTAAGCCTGTAGCACAAAACGAAACTTATTTTTTAGGTGTGAATGGGGGCTTTTCAGAGACCTGTCTGGCCAAGTGTTACTATAGGTTCATTGTCACTAGGCAGCATCACAAGTGGGTGAAATGGGATTGATCAATTACCTTGGGATTGGGAGATGAATTAAATGAGGTTCTGAGAGGGTTTGGGATTATGGGATGAATCAAGTGGGGTTGAGCCTGCATGCGTTTAGACTCCCAGGGTATCGTTTCATGAAAACGTCATAGATGTAGGTACAAGTTCATAGGCATCATATTAAAGTGTGTGTATTATTAACTCAACCCTTTGAACCCTGAATTATTTGCATATTTTGTGAGCTATACCCTGAATTATTTCATGAGTTACGCATATTTGATACTTTCCACTTACTGACCACTTGCTCCTTCGCCACACGGACTTAGATCTGCCCCGCTTGTACCAGGCTGGACGTGGTATCATACAGAAATCTATAACTGAGCGGACTTTGTTGTGAGCACACATTGATGATTGGCCAGCTGTCGCGTCAATTGACCTCAAAATTAGTTTCCTTTATACAACATTTCTTTATACATTGTTTGTTCATGCGATTTTGTTATCTACAGGTAGTCTGTAGGCTCCTATACAACAAGTCTTTATACAACGTTTCTTTATTTGTGAGAGTTTCAAATAAGTTTCCCTTAGTATGAACAGGCTGTAAAGAGAGGGTTTTGGGATTGGGAGTTGAATTAAGTAGGGTTAAGGGAGGGTATGGGCAAACAGGTTAATCCAGTACAAGTGGATCATGTAATCTTGACATTGATTTGATAGACTGGATAATAGTCGCAAGATGAAGGTTAAAACTGACTGGGAAGTTCAAAGTGTACCAATTCTAGAAAACTGTTTTGTTAAGGAGAAGCAATAACTCAGTGGTAGAGCAGTGGTTTGAAATAAAGTATATGAGCTTGTGCCCTTTGGTAAGGCATTAATCCTCATTACCAAGCCCCTCGGAGAGGACTTAAAAAAACTGTTGGTCCCCTGGTTGTTTGCTTCCAAGCTGTAAGCAAGTTTTCTCTCCTGCAAGTGAAACAGAAATATAAGAAGTGATGCAGTAACAGAGTTTATATTTCTTTACTTTCGGCGTCATCATTAATTACAATTCCATAGGATATGAACAAAAATACAATATGTCTTCCTTTTTCTTTTCTTTCACTTTTCCACCCACCAGAAATAGGACTGGAAACACGATGATACAGTTTGATCTGGGAAGCGCTGGTTTCTACAGTGAGTCTGCCCTCTACAGAGTATTAGATACAGCAGTCCGCAGCTCTCAGGTTGGACGTTACAGTGTCGACCCCAATGAGCTTGATTTTGCACCTCTACCAGGTAAGTTCCAACACCAGAAATTAAAATCTTTTTCTGCTTTTTTCTAAAACTTAAATTTTGTACAGTCATTTCAAATAGGCACAAACCCTCCATGATTGCAACAGGAAATATTTCAACTATTATGGTATCATGAAAATGCACTTTAATAAAGTAGTCACCCCGAGAATCAAAAGTGTTTTGAATTGATGCAAAATTCATATCATTGCCAAGGGGAAGCCTGTCTGATCAAATATAACAAATTTCCTCTTCAAAAAAATATGTTTGGGGCCTGCAGTCATCATCTCTCAAAAATGTTAATCCAGATTTTCTGCCTTCAGCGGTCCTCCATAGAGCATCAAGATTTGTGACGTCACATGCGAGACACAGCTAGCCACAAAATTGCATTTTACGCCTTTCCATGATATCTATATGATTTTCCAGCAAATTATTCGTGTTTTTCAAGAGAAAATCTTTCCATCCATATATTTTGTCCATAATTTTCAGTTGTTGTAAATTTTCTTCGGGTGACTACTTTGAATACATGTAGAAAAGTTCTAAGAAATCTGAGTGGTGGAAAGTGTTGCAAAACAAGGAGAAAGTGGCTGAGGAATTTTTTATTTGCAATTTATTCAAGCAATAATGTCATCTACTTGTGCAGGTGCTTCATGTCAATAGTTTTGTTGTGACATTGGGGGCTTTCCTCACCAGGAAAGTAGCATTTTGTAAATAGGATATTGTTTATTCCTCTACTGACCCTGGGGATCATAACATTCACACCCTGTAGACGTGCCTTTCAGATGAGTCTAGAAGAGGCCTGTCCTTATCAGCTCGAGTTTGCCAAATAACCTGCTATTTTCAGACTCAGGATATTATCCCTAAGCTCGAAATTGCGGCCTCACCAGACTGATAAGCTCATAACAAACTAGCTCGGACGGGCGCAAATTAACCCAAATAGCGGGATATTTTGGAAACAAGACCAAGATTACTCAGGATATTTTCCCCAACCAAATATCCCGCTAATTGCAACTGCGGGCTGATGAGGACGCAAATTAACTGGCTAATTTGCAATCAGGATAGTTAAAATAGCAGGTTATATGGCAGACTTGAGCTGATGAGGACGGGCCTATTATGTATTTGAATTTTGTTGTGTGAACAGAACTTGAACCAAATAGTACATGTAGGCCAACCAAAATATACCTTTTTTTCAATCCTTTTTTTTTTGGGGGGGGGGGGGAGGTATTGTTGGGGTATACTAGATTGATCAATAACATTATGGACAAATATGTGGACTGTTACCCTCTTTGATTTTGATGTTGAAGCTCATTTGAAGCTCATTTCAAGTTTATTTCAGGTCAATTGTGGGCAGAATCTTTCTATACCACTCAAATTCAGCAGTATATTACCGGTAAACATAAATGTAATCGCTTTGTTGCACACACCGGAAAGAAAGAGCTACCTTGCTTTTAACTTAATAGTATTTGATTTTGTTGTTTCTCTCTGAGTATGCTTGATGTTTATTGTCCTACTGAATGCAGTCAAGCTGGAGGAGCTGGTGCATACCTATACTCTGCTTCCTGACTGTCAAAGACTCCAAGTGACATATGAGACATGGAGTAATTGTCTATCAAGAAAGGTGAAACGATTAAACTTTTGCTGTTAGGACATGGAACTCCCACTCGATGCCAGACAGAAGTCAAGAACGTGCTACTCTTATTTCTCTTTGTGCCTGCTGATGTTTAGATGAAAAATAACATTTGTTGAACATTCCTTGAAGTCTTCAGGGAACTCCCTATGGTGATGGGATATTGTCTGGAAGAATGATGCCCCATCTCAGAATCATATTGTTTCCATTTGGTTTTAGATGAGGGGGAGAGACGGGTTATTGAACCACTCTGTGTTGAAGATTGTTGGCACATCTTAGAATGATGTTGTTGCTCCTTGGTTTCAAATGAGGCGGAGAGATGGAATAGTAAACCACCCTGTAAAAAAAGATTGTAGTCACATCTTAGAATGAAACTGTAATTGTTTTGTTTTTAATGGGGAAAGAAGGGTTGCAGAACCACTCTGTCAAGCAGATTGCCATCCAGGGAAAAATTAATATTTATTTTTCGGGGGCTACTTTTCAAACTTGACTGCATGAAATTAACACTCTAAAATCTGTTGCCATCACTTTATTAGAATGGTATTTGATCTCTTTGGTCTTTTTAGGTGAAAGAATTGTTAGTGAACCATGCTGTGTGGAAGATTATTGCCACATCTTGGAATGGTGGTGTTTCTTTTGAAGGAAAAAATGGAAAATGTACCACAAAAATTACTGGAAGAGTCACTTTTCTTATAAAAAAGAGGCTAGGCCTGTATGCTTACCCGTTTCTTCAAAAAGTGCACATAGATCTAGATATCTCCAGTAATCTTTAGAAGCTGTTATTTAACTCCAGAAAAATCCAAATAAAATCTGTCTGAAGTCTTGTTATCCCTTGATTTGGTATTCCAATGATCCAGTTCCTGCATTAAGCTTAGGAGAATTAGAACATGCAGTTGCCATTGGCCTTACTCCAATTTAAACCTGACACTATGTTAAGGTGTTTTCTTTCTTTAACATAGGCTTAACAAAGAAGGTAAGTTTGAGGTCAAAGTTTTCCTTCTTTGAATGTGATTTTAGACCCAGAATCAGGTTCAAATGAATAATACAACATGGACAAATAAGTTAAGAACATCAACATACTCTTATGAAATAGTTCTTAATCATGAGAAAGGGTTGATACTGGTATAAAGCGGTAAATGGATCCAGAACCAGAAAGACATCTCACTTCTGACTGCTCAAACTTTCTTCCAAGCTGTGAGGTCCGACTGCAATGGATTCACCTTTGGCAACAAGGATGCACTTTCCTGAGGCAGACAGCTACTAGGCCTGAGTCTGAGGGGGTCCCCCTTCTGAAAATATTGAGAGCTGCTGACATGGGGGGATTTGTGAGGATCTAGAAAATTGGGAGAGAATTGTGACAGATTTTGTCAGCGATGCTCTGCAACTGTTGCTGATAATTTGACTGAATGCGGGTGATGAGAGGGAGGATTTCAGAGCGAGGAGGGATGGATTGAATGAGGAAAGGAAGATGAGGAAGAGGATGGTATGTGGAGAGGTTGAGATGTAGCGGTAAAGATGTAGCAGTATTGAGGAAGATAGAGTAGGATAGGAATATTCACGGAGCGAGGAGAGAGAGAGGATTGGAATGAGAAAGGATGATGGTCTGGGAGAGAAAGAGTGAGAGAAAAAAGAAATAAGGAAGGGAGATTAGAGATTTGAGCTGGGAGGGATGGAGGGATGGATGGAGGAAGATGAGGAGGAAGATGGGATGTGGGGAGTTTTGAGATGTAGCGGGGAGATTGGGGAAGAAAGAGTGGGAGAGGAACATTCACGGATTATAGAGAGAGGGAGGATTGGAATGAGGAAGGATGATGGTCTGGGGACGACAGTGAGAGAAAGAGGAATAAGGAAGGGAGATGAGAGATAGATAGAAGGAGAAACTTTGAGAGGGGATTATATAGAGAGATATCAGGAGGTTTAGATTTCAATGAGAATGAGAATGAAAGAGAGAAAGTATGATTTGGTGGTTTCAGACGGCAGGGTCAAAACAGAAGAGGAAATGTAAAGGAGAATCAAAGATTAAGATGAAGTTAACCTGAGAGAAAGTGAGTAGACATTATAAAAAGATGTCCAGATGGAAGCAAGTAGCAAATAATCAAGAAATGAAGATGCAGAAATTTGTTCATAGAAAAAAAAAGAAAAAAAAAAACAAGAAAGAGATATATATATGCTTTGCCATATTACCGGTATGCCCTGATCTGCATTAATCCTTTGCATGAAGTGATATGAAAGTACGAGGTACATGTAGACCAAAATAATGAAACAATATTTTGTCTTAGCTTCAAACCACAACAGTTCAGGGAGTCCAAAGCTTACAAATTCATATTTCTTCTCTTTGGCATTATCATGATTATTATAGATTTCACTTCCCCTTATAATGATGCATGCTAACCATATGTGTAGGCACCCTAGGTAGTTCCTTTTTTACCCCCTCACCAACTCAAATTATTTCAACACCAGTAGCAACACTATTTATAGTACTCTAACCAAGTACCACCACCTGTGTGTATAGAGAACAAGGGAACCCCTTATGAGGGAGGGTGACCCCCATTTGCTTCTGGGACAATCGCTTCAGGCTTTATTTTGCTAAAGGTACTGACCGTTATAAGGTTAGGATAAAGATTGCTTTTGGGTTTTAGGTTAGGGATAGGGTTAGGGTTAGGTTTAGCTATCGTGTTGGGTCTGGGGTTGAAGTTAAGAACTCTGTTAGTGTAGGAACTTGACATGGAGCGGTTGTCAAAGGAGGAAGCATCGTACAACCCAGAGCCATCTTATACACAGAGTTTGGCCAACCCAGTTCGAGTTGGACACATTATGGCGACAACTGCCTTGTTGGGCAAGCACAAAACAAAGAATATATGCCATGTTGTGACCCTATGAAACCAAGTAGGCCAAACTCTGTGTATAGATGGCTCTGGTACAACCTAAACCATGAGAGAGAGAGAGAGAGAGAGAGAGAGAGAGAGAGAGAGAGAGAGAGAGAGAGAGAGAGATGCCAACAGATTGAGAGGGGATTCCCTGTGCTGACAGTTGACAAGAGAGGGCAGTATAACAGTTAGTTGAGTTATAGGGTGAGAGAAAATTGGAGCATGAGCACTTCTCATTGCTGATTTATGGCATTGATGGCAAAAGGTATCCGTGATGTGAATAGGGGAAATTTGTGCACCATGACAACAAGGCTTCCATGATAGTGTGATCTGAAATAGGATAATAGGATTAAGCTTTCTTAAATGGATAAAGTTATAGATTTAGATACCTTCCATGATTAAAACTTCAAACTCTTATCTTCCAGAACTTAGGTTCTGTAAGACAATATTTTTTGGTTGTAATTTTCCAGCGCATATCTTCCAAAAGTTGTAATTTTTCTTGCCTAAGTAATTCTAAGTATAAATGGCTTCTCATAGTAAATGTGCTCTAGCCTGGTAAGAATACGATATACGAGGAAGAGTAGTAATACTGATGAGGCTACCCTGGGTAAACAACACATATTATTGCACTTTTAAACAAAAAATCAAAAAATCATGAGCCTGTAAATACCTCCATGAGCCCTCAAATTTCTTGTAGGTTATTGCTCTTTCGTTGATCTCGAAATGCCTTTGAAAAAGAATGTCATTTGGCAACCATATTTCAGTGCTAACATAACCCTTAAGGCTAAATCATTGTTCGGATGTCTGGATCAATAGTTCAGTTCATAACATGATTTTTCAGAGGTCTAAAAGTTAAAAATGGTATGAACTGGAATAAATTTCTTTGATGAGAAGTTGTTTGCAATATCAGACATACATACATGAAATTTGTGAAGTTTTGTTTAGGAAAAATATTCTGATTTTAAGGTACTATTGGAACCCAGTGCAAGTGGAAACAATGCCTGCGCCTTGGTGTAGCATTCCATGCGTGGCTGAACCGTCGAGACCCCAATTGTCCCCATAGCTTTGAGCTATGTTTCTTAGGTGACAACCAGATAACCTCACATATATATTCCCTCAGAAAGATATTTTCTCTCGACTTTCAACATGATATTTGTGAGATCGTGAATTATTTATTGTGTGTATATGAAAGCATAGGATTTTACAGTCTTTGTGGATCACTAGGCCTGTCCTCATCAGCTCGAGTTTGCCCCCGAACCCACTATTTTAACTCTCCCGATCGCAAATTAGCAAGTTAATCTGCGTCTACATCAGCCCAGAGATGCAATTAGGGGGATAAAAGGTCGAAAAAATATCCTGAAAAATATTGGTCTTGTTCCTAAAATATCCTGCTACTTGGGAAATAGCTGGCCAATTTGCGCCCGTCCAACCTAGTTTGTGATGAGCATATCTCTCTGGGTAAGACGCAATTTCGAGCTTTGAGATAATATCCCGAGTCTGAAAATAGCAGGTTATTTGGCAAAAACGAGCTGATGAAGACGGGCCAAGTGGGCAAGTGGGAACAAAGCCTGCTCCTTGGTGTAGCATTCCATGTGCGGGTGAACCATCGAGACCCCAATTGTCCCCATGGCTTTGAGCTATGTTCTTTAGGTGACAACCAAACGACCCCATGCATATATTACCTCGCTTGCAATAATAATATCTCTGACTTTCAACATAGGTCGAGTAAGGGATCGGGTAAGAAGCTCCCCATCTCTTGTATTTTTCTCACTTTACAAGGGGGGGGGGGTGGGGGGGGGGGGGTGAATGGGAGGGGAAGATTAGACAAGTGACTCCGTGCATATTGCTTGGAGTAATAATTTCCATGACTTTGAACATGAATTGATTGGGGAACGCTGTAAAAGAGAAACGCTGTAATAGAGAACCAGCCTCATATTGTACAGTTCTCACTTTTTTGAAAGGGGCAGTCGAGGAAACTCTTATTTGCGTATTGCTTGGAAAAATAATTTCAGTGACTTTTGACATAGATTGACATGAGTAAGGGGTATAGTGTATAAGACAATCTGTTCCATACTGTACAATTCTCACTCTTCTAGAGATGTGGGAGGGGGAGGGGGCGAGTGACCCATGTGTATATATTCCCTCACTTTGAAATATAATTTCTCTGACTTTCAACATCACCATCTTCTGAATGACCCCATGCCTATACTCTGTCTAGGAATTTGTATTAAACCTTTTAAGGTATGTGTTAACCAAACCCTTCAGAGAAGATTATTATTTGGTATTTCTTTGCACATTATAAAATATGACGTTTTTAGTTCTCAGAAAGATAAAATCCTTTGAGCCAAAAAAATATACCAATTGATGGAATATGTGATGTAATGAAGAAGGCTTACAATGGAGAGGAATTGAGAAAGAGAATAATCTTTGAAACTGAATATCATTGTCATTACATATTTACATGTATACCAACCAGGAGCTTGATTACAACAAAATACCCGCACAAAGAAAATTGATTATGCAATAATCTGAAAAGTCAAATCTATTGCAAATGAGACTTGGAGATTAGAAGTCCCAGGTATTATTTGATTTTGTGGCAACTTGAATAGGATGGTCACTAGATTTTCATCAGTTATTTGTTTTAGGACTACTTCCCTTGAAATTCCTTAGACATTTGTGTGTCATTCGGATAAATCTGATGATATTCAGGAATGTTTTATTTAGATTTAGATTGGCTGTTTGCACATGAAGTGTATTGAAAGGGCATCTGGAGTGCTGATTGGTAGAGCTAAGGAATGTAATTTTGTTATTAGAACCCAATATATTTCTAATGGCATTTTGTGATGGTATACAAAACAGTAGAAATAATGTACATGTATGTAATCCTTTCATTAATTTGATTCCACAAATGTTTACAATTTACACGTCTTTGGAATGGCCCTTGATATTTTTCACTTTATAAGATTCAATCATGCTAGTACCCTTCTGCATAATTTTATTTGATATGTATATAATAAAGAAGAAATAAATTAAGTTTATTGCATTATTGCATTACAACTGCAATTTTATTACAATTTATAACATATATCCCTTTTATGAATATTCATGAGTATTATGAATGCATGATTGGTTAATTGGTGGTCACGTGATAAAATATAATTTAACTATGAAAAACAAATTTCTGCAAGAGCTCCAAAAAGTAATCTTTGAAGCCTTCAATGGTAAGGATACAAACTTGAGCGAGGATTGCGGTAACACCACGTTTTCTTTCGACAGGGTTAAATGGCCCTGAAAATGAGGGCCCACTCATGCCCTATCTCTGAGTTTCGATTACAATTCCAATTTTATTACAACTAAATAACAATGAAAAGATTTCAATGTTGCAGGTATCATATGAAACAGTCCGACTTCATTATCAATAGGGTCCTACCCTGACAAAAGGAAGATAAGAATGAATTTGCGTAACCTTTACTTGGACATCAAATTACCTGTAATGTTGGTTTAAAGATAAGGGGAATGGTTACCCAAGATAGCAGGGGGCTATGATACAGTAGTTTTTTTGCTAATACTGCAGCGAGTGTCGTCTGAAACATATATTTACTGAAGGAACGAGCATGTCTAATTTGCTATTGATTGTTATCATAACCTCTTAAAGGGATTGGGTATATTTTTCTCAGATTCTAAACAAAATCCTAGATTTAGCTCATGCTGCAATCATAATTTTAAACCTGTAGGTCAGTCAAGAATCCCATGACTTTTACGAGCCGATCGCCTGTCTGATTATCAAGATATTTAAGATTGGAAATCAAAATTTCATTTTTTGTTTTCCTAACGGTTTTTATAACACACTGGGGAAAACGGGTATGGTAAAACCAGTCATCGCTAAAAGATTTAAACTTTTTTGAGGCACTTCATGATCATTTTGAAGCGCAATTTTTTTAGGGCTTCAATATTACACCATATTACAGACACTGATAACACGTACTATGACGAAGGGCCATGCTTCTCAGATTTGTAAAACTAGAAACATTGTTAAACAATGCCTTTAAATGCTGTCTGCTCAAGTGACAATAATGTCAATTATTTTAACAAGTAATTCCCACCTCTAACTGCTGAAGTGTAACTTTATGCACCAAATAACCAAAGATGCACCTGACAAAACAGGGTGCATTTGACTCGTGATGACCCCACCCGTGCACCCCTCTACCAATATAAATATCAATAGGGTGTACCGACTGTCACCCCTCGCTACTCCAGCCCATATATTTCATTGAGCCCTATCTAATGGACAGGTGTGCATATTGAAATGATAAAGTCTGTCTTTTAAACTACTTTTATAAACTATCCAGCTATAAATTGGAATTTGGGCATGGCCAAGTTGCACCTCTACCCTCTACCACCCCTATTTTCAAGCAGGCACCCATGCTACCTGTCAACCCCAATCCAATACCCCTCTTTTACTCCCTTGTTGGTATCTAGTTGTATCCCTATTCATTTTTTGACACGTCTATTGTCTATAGTGTACCCCCCAATGCCTTCTTGCACCTTTATAAACCATCCAGCTATACGCTTGAAAAAAGGGGTGTGGCCAAGTGACACCCCTACCCTATATAAACCTTCTTCTATACCAGGCACCCTTGCTACCTGTCAACCTCAACTGAATACCCCTCTTTTACTCTTTTGTTGGTATCTAGCTGTATCCCTATTCATTTTTTGACACCTCTATCTGCTATAGTGTACCCCCCCCCTTTGCCTTCTTGCACCTTTAATAAACTATCCAGCAATACACCTGAAAAATGGGCACGGCCAAGTGACACCCCTACCCTATACAACCCCTTCTTCTACCAGGCACACATGCTACCAGTCAACCCCAATCAAATACCCCTCTTTTACTCTTTTGTTGGTATCTTGCTATATCCATACTCATGTTTTGACACCTCTATTGGCTATAGTATACCCCCTTTGCCTTTTTGCACCTTTATAAACTATCCAGCTATACACCTGGAGAAAGGGGCGTGACTCAGCGTCACCCCCTATCCTATACCACCGCTTTTTTCGACCAGGCACCCATGCTACCAGTCAAACCCAATCAAATACCCCTCTTTTACTCTTTTGTTTGTATCTAGCTGTATCCCTATTCATTTTTTGACACCTCTATCTGCTATAGTGTACCCCCCTTTGCCTTATTGCACCTTTAATAAACTATCCAGCGATACACCTGAAAAAGGGGCACGGCCAAGTGACACCCCTACCCTATACAACCCCTTCTTCTACCAGGCACCCATGCTACCAGTCACCCCATGTTGAATACCCTTCTTTCATTCCCCTGTCGGCATTCAGCTGTATCCCTACTCATTTTTTTTCTCCCTCACGCAGAGGTTTGTGTTCCATTCAAGTCCATTCATTCTCTTGTTGTAAAGTTGCGTGACAGACATTACTCCACGCTCCATGGACTTGTCAAAAAGAAAGACTGCCCTCTTCCCTCTGACACACAAACTTTAGCAAGTCTTGTAAATCAGACCCATTTAACGTCCGCTTACAGACACAATTAACATTATTAACACAATTCCTAGTATTTTTTCAGTATTTTCCTTGGATTTTGTGGTAGATAAAGAAATATTGTAATCATTGCCTGATAATTGATTGATATCCTTTAAAATGTGATTGCAATATTAATTCACAAATGTGATCAGTTCCATAACAAGGTTTGTTAGAGTAGACTATGCTGTGGAACCAGGGGTTTAGTTTGGTGCCAAAACTTTTTTGGGACTACACCGCACAGTGCAGTGGAGTGAAGAGGGTGTTGGACAGAAGAGAAGGGAAGAGGGAGAGCAGGAGAGAAGAAGCACTGAAATCCATAAACACAAAAGTGGATTTTTATTCTCAAATAACTGTAACCGATGGTTTCCTGTCATAAACTCAGGTCTCCAAACTTTGGTTGCAAGCAAGGATACAGTAGGAGGAAACCCCATTTGATGATTTCAGGTCTCTTTGCGTCTCTCCTTGGCGGCAACAGTTAATGGCTTGGTGCCTAGCGTAACATTCATTGATACATTTATCAGTAAAAGAGGATTAAGATACATACCTCAGGCTCAGACTGGCCTACCCTTTGGAATGCTGGCCAGGAAGCTCCCAGGTTCCGTCCAGATCTCGAGCTCAAAGTCAAGTTGGTGAACCGAAACCTTCTGGATTTCCCTGGATTATCCCTGTCAGTTTGCATTTTCTGATCCAGGAAAGCCTCACGATAGATACATTCTTGTTTTGTCATCTGCTTCTCCAAAGGAATTTCTTAACGCTGCTGGTCTGTCCATTTGATACCAGTGTTATGAGCACGCAACGTGTGACTGCTCTGCAATAATTGCACCAGTGTTGATTTCTTCGTCAAAGGATTAAGAAGATATCTGATTTAAAAAAAATAAGGATTAACCAGCCATGGATCAGAATTCTCGTCCGATGTCCTACTACATGATTTTGTTTGTTTTCTATACAGTCGTTTTGGGTACCACTACGCCTTTCGTCGAAACGCAGACACCCATCCCGACGTTCGTACCGCAATGCGATGTAGCGCGGGAATTCTTCTGCACGTACTACGGGACGTGCATGTCGCTTAACCTTCGCTGCGATGGCGTCTTGCACTGCCCCTCTCCCTCTGAAGAAGCCGACTGCCAGCCGAGATGCCGCTACGACCAGCAGACGTGCCCCGATGGAAGTTGCCTGGACGCCTACCAGATCTGCGATGGGTACAATGATTGCAGCGACGGTTCAGACGAACTAGGATGCTGTAAGTACCAAAGATATTCCTATTTTCTTCTTTATCCCGTTACACCCAAGATAGTACCGTGAAATTAAAACGAATATAGTCACAACGTCGCAACCATCGTGCTTAGTATGATTTAACAGTTTTGTTGCCGATAGATAATAGGACGCTCCTTTTCACACCCCGTCGTTGATAGCCATTTTTGTTGCATATGTTGTAACAGCATTGTTTGCAGCTAGCAACTTTGTCCAGTTCATTGCATTAAACACTTAGCTGTACATGTACTCCAAAAACACAAATTGATTGATTTCTAATCTTCATTTATACACACGCAAGCATTTCTTATTAGATTTGTAAGGCCGCTTTCTGTCAATACAAGTATCGTTTGAGAATGAAGCAAATGTTTGGTTTGCAATCATACATATGCATGAAAATTGCGCCCTGTTTTTAGCACAAAACCTTATGATCCTGCAATGTATTTACAGCCAGGATATTTGGCTCTTCTGTTTCATAATCTTGAATACAATAATGATGCATGTATTTTTTCTGTTTATGCTCCATGAAGCTAATGCAATTATGCATTGAAAAACA
Source organism: Strongylocentrotus purpuratus (assembly GCF_000002235.5). NCBI lineage: Eukaryota > Metazoa > Echinodermata > Echinoidea > Camarodonta > Strongylocentrotidae > Strongylocentrotus > Strongylocentrotus purpuratus. The sequence continues at coordinate 23,348,113 of NW_022145601.1, read as the reverse complement.
TTTTATTTTTTTATTTTATCGAATTGATTTGAAAAGACACGCAAAATAGTACATGCATCTAAAGTATATCGTTTGTCATAATATGAATCATGTATATAATATACTTTTGTTTGTATTTCTGTTTGTATGCAATTGTTAATTTGATGTTTTCCTTGTTTGAATATAATTTGTTTTGCTGAATAACAATATTGTTATTTTATGTATGTTTTAACATCTTTGCAAATCCTAATTAACCAGCAATTTATTACGCAGAATTTTGCCTTGCTATAATGCTTTGTCGGGCAGTTGATTGTTATACTAATTGGTTATTCACTAATGCTTGATGTACATGAGTTTGCTATAATATTTTGACATTCAGTATCTAGTTATGAGTTAGTTAAATCGCAGGAAACTATTATAAAACAGTTATTCTCTTTAAAATAAGCAGACTACTTGGTTCGATGATCTACATTTCTAAACCACTCTAGTGGTCCAATGAAGATGAAAATGGGTTTGGTTGAATAAACTTCAAAGCAGATATACATGTGATACCCAAGAAAGAGTTAAAGATAAAGACCAGTATTGGAAATGCCCCAATTTCAAAAAATGAAATGGAAGCTCTCATTACCAATCATGTGAAAGAATATGTTTTGACTAATACATGATGATAACAAATTTGCCGGGAAACCGCCTACTAATTCATATATTTGGTAAATTTGTTTCTCTCATGGTCTGTGAGAGATATAGGGTAGTCCCATATACATCTTTCTGTGTATAGTGCTTGTAACTTTACGAAGAATGGGCCAAATTTCTTATCATTTTGATGATTCCAGAACCTTGCAGATGCTAGATGCTAGATGATCAACCTTTTCTGATCGATTCCACAACATTTCTTTGACAATGCAATCGCATGACCATAACTGGTCTTTACCTTTAAAGCATTTTTTGTATAGTCTGCCAATATTGAATAAAGAGTTCTTTCTAGAGCAACTTTTTAGGATATACAGTGTATCTTTCTCCTCCTAAAGTGACTGTCCCTTTAATTTAATAGGATGCCTGCATGAGGCAATAAGATTTGATAGAAGGTTACATACCTGAGTTCAATCCATTCATCAAACAGACACAATGTTCTTATCACATTAATGGTTAAAGGGAACTGTGTTAATGTTGAGAGGGTATCTCATCATAACGTAAACGGTGCCATATTAATGTTCAGAAGGTACCTTGTTAGGGCTCAACGGGCACCGCATTAATGATGAAATGGTACCTCATCAATATTTAAATGACACCACATCAATGCTCAGAGGGTACCTCATCAATATTTAAAGAATGGCATAGTAAATGCTTAGAAGGTACAGGGTTCCACTTCATGCTTTTAAAAGGGCCACTTTAAGTCAAATCTATTTAATTAGGGCCTACATTCTGGCATGCTGGAATAAAAATTCATTTTGAAAGACCACTTTGATGCCAACCCATTGACGTAAATGGGGGAAAAGGGCGAATGATGTGCCTCTTTTCATTTATAGGCACTATCCTTTGTATTTTTAGGGCACTTTGCAAAAATAGTCCTCAGCCCCCACCTTTTTTTTCCTTCTCACTTACACAATCACCTGCCTTTTTAGCATACTTATGTTGTAATGGCTATGCTGACTTGTTACACAAAGGTGTCTACTTAATGTACCGTATGATCTTTAAGACTGGGCAAAAAGTCAAGAAACTACCAATTACCCTGATCCAAAATTACTTTAATACCAAATGATGCATGTGAAATGGTGCTAATGGGTATTTTTATTTGCTTTGTGTATTGTTTGGGGCTAGTTTGGCTGTCATAACTACTTCTAATATGAAGTGATGCATGTAATTATTTATGCATGTCGCTATCTGTTCATGTGTCTAACATGTTAGGTTTGTTGTATGGCTTTTACTGCTTGCAGTTTGCATGATTTTGTTCGCTTGAACTTTGAAGGAGATGAAACAGTTTTGCACCCACTCACTCATTCTTATCTTACTTTTATGTTTCTCCCCTTTTGCTTGGTTTAAATGGTTAACTTTGAAAGTGCCACCAAGATTACAAACGTGTAAAAAAAAAATTTAAAAAATGAGAATTCTATGAGCGATGATGAATTATAATCCCTTATAAAAATTGTTTTCAATGTGAATATTATTCCATGATATGCGACAAGAAAAAGTATCTTTTTTGGGGTCCAAAAATGAAATGTATCAAATGAAAATCAGGCGGTTTAATTTGATCTAACTTTGGATTAAACCGCCTGTGGCATGGAAAAGTTCAATGAAATAAACATGATGTGAGGCTATCGATCATCAAGCCTTGGCTTTAACTGGCGTGATTCCCTGGAAATGTTCCTTTTCAATCTTAATGAATGTTCATGTCAAAGTTTTTCATTATGAATTCTAAGTTATGAAATATTAGCTAATGTGTTTAGTGGTGAAAAAAGGGAGATAGATTTAGTCCTAAAAAGTTTCTTTTGAGCCCAATTGTTTGCACTATCTTTCAGGGTCTTGAGGTGGGTGATATATGTACGTGTACCCTTAACAGGCAATAAAGGAATCTTTTGTGTGTACAAATGTCAAATGTAGCCCATAAAGAACTGTGAAATGCCTAGAATCTGTCTGTGTGGAGGAATTTGTGCAGACAGTTTCATGGTTCCAGAATTTATATTTTGGAATGTACCGGATAGCAAAGAAATGGATAGATAATGCTCAAAATTGTCATGTACCATATTCCAGATGGACATTTTGCAAGAGACTTCAAAGATTAAACAAGTGATATGTATCCTGTTCTTAATTCCCTCTTTTTTGGAAAAATAATGTAATGCTGTGGAATGCTGCTTTCCAAGATGCCATACTTGAGATTCACAAATATCACCAGAGAGTTTTCTACTTTCTATCTCTTTTCTCTCCTCCATTTTTGTAGCATCGACCCCTTTTTCACGATTTAGTCAACAATAAAGAGAGGGAGAAGAAAGAAAAAAAAAAACGCTTGTTCATTATGACTTCATGACCAAAATGGATCTGCCTTTTAGTAACTTTTTGCAAATTCAGCCACAAAAAATATGGAGAAATTTGTATTTGCAGTTTCATTCATATTTTTTTGTAAAAATGGACCCGGTGTGATTTTGTCTGGAGGTGCGGATCGGACGGAAGGTTAAGATAACAGAAAACATTGCAGGTGCAAAAATCTGCTCAATAGATTGATGAAAGAAAACATGCACCGGCCATATCATCTGCATATATTTGACACTCCGGTCTCTATATCAATGTTATCCTTGAAGCGTATGAGTTTTTAGCATGATGAGGACTTCCCATCGTTGAGCCTAATTTGGGAAATGTCTGTGTTGCTTGTGTAAACATGGTGAATCTTCCTGTTTTCGTCAAAATGAGCTCTGCCGGACGATAATGAAAATACCCCAGAGTTTATAGTCACAGCAGTTCCACACGCACAAGATGTTTTGAATGTACACCTTCACAGATATTGTTTGAATCAATAATTATTGTAAGAATTGTCAAAAGTCTATTTTGACCTCTGAAAACTGCATTGCATGATGTTTTTAATTACTCATCAAAATGATTGATTTGATATTAAAAACAGGGGGAGTTATGAACAAGTACTGCCTATGTGCCCTCCAATATAACCCATAGCTTTTATTAAACTTCCAAAGACACTCAGAAGTTTTAAGCGTGCGCACCTTCCTACCATTACTCATTTTCAAACACCTGGGTCAAGAGAGACAGTTACAGATTAAATGCCTCATTTATTGAGAGCTTACTCCTGGCAAGGTTTCAAATTCTCAACATCTTGATTCAAAGTGAAGCGAATGAGCCACCTTATCATGGTGAACATTCCCCCTTCAATATGGGGGAGATGTACAAGTTCAAAATTAGTTTCCTGACTTTTCAGTGATCCTTTTTGCCTGTTCAGATGCAGGACAACCTTACCTTTGTTTAAGTAGGTGGGTTGAAGCTCGTCTGGCACCAAACAAACATTTTAATGGATTCGAAGTTATAATGATACAAAAGGAGTTCATCCATTTTAAGTTAAGGTTAAAAACTGATAAATTTTAATTCCTTAATCGGCGTGAAGAATACCAAATATTGAGAAGTCAATTATATCTATAGTTCAACATGATAATATTGAGAAGTCAATTATATCTATAGTTCAACATGATAATATTGTTTATCAACCATCTCCAAACCCTTTTATCAGAGCTTTTTAAAATAGAGTATTTACTGAAAATATATCAAAAAAATGCAAAGAAAAGCTAAACACTCCAGCTTTTGGTAATTGTTGCATGAACATTTTATGACCTTTTCTAGATGTTAGGAAGTAAAGATCAAAGAGGCCGATAATTATCCTGAAAAGGGAAGGCATTAGTGCTGTTGATAATTATCTGCAATTATATGATTGAATAGCCTTGTATATAATTTTTGCTGTTTTGACATAAAATTGGATTCGGCTCAGCAGAAAAGTAAATCGGGGTGCCATAGGATATCCAGATGCCCAGGGCGGCTTTATGATATTTTCATTTGCTCTGGGCAAACAAAAATATCGCTATTGTGTTGATATAGTCTGCACCCCTGTCTCTCTACCTCTCCCTTCGCCTGTCTACTTTTTACTCTGTATTTCTCTAGTTGTGTCGTTCTCTCTATCCTTCTTTCTCTTTATTTCTGTCTTTCTTATTTTATTCACTGTCTTTGTCCTTCTCTAATCTCTTTTTCTCTTTTTGTCTTCTCTTCTGTCTTTCCCTTTTGCTGTCTGTCTGTCTCACTGTCTCAATGCTTGTCCATATTCTTCGTTCTTTTATTTGCTGTTTTATAATGTTTATATTTCTCTCTCTTTATCTTTCTCTCACTCTTCCACTTCTGTCTCTTATACTCTGTCATGTATTGGTACACCTCTCTTCCAAAAAGAAATGAATATCTTAAGCCATGGATTTGTATTCTGAACGAGGGATGACCTATTCAATTTCCATTCCTGTAAAAGATTGTTGGTTTTGGCAGTAGAAAGGGATATCTTTGTTTTACTTTAAAAGTCATCATACTTCTATTTTATAAAAACATGTAGGCCTATACATAAAGTGCAAGTGCATTAAATGATAATTTTTTGTTTTGTTATGGCTTTGTCTAGACTTCAAATAATGACTTGATTGACATTACATGAACTAAAATAAAATATTGTGTTAAGAATAGCAATAAATCACATGTTCTTGAAATAAAAAATATATAAAAGAAGAGACAATATTGTATATCTATTGTGTCATAGTATGAGAACGCAATATGAAAACTATATAATGAAACACATTTTGGAGATTTTATATATAAAGAGGAAAAGGGGTGGTGAGGCAGATAAAAATATATACCGTTATACTGGAAAGTAAGCCGGTACATGTCGATAAAAGACCTCAAGCATTCTCCCTGCTAATTATAATGGTATATAAAATATTGGAAAGGAGGGAGGGGGAATGGGGAAGGGGAAAAACCAAGTATCTTGATATGACCCCCTCCTAAGGACCTGACCCCCCAGACCCGACTCTATGCCAGACCCTATGTCACGAGACAATCGCAAAGCGAGTTTGGAGCAAAAAGCAATAAACTTAAATATTCACTGCCTCTTTTGCTAATGTTTGAGAAATACAGTAGTATAGGGAACAGAAATATTTCTCAAAATACCGGTACACTTTGATCCCTCTTTTGAAGATCTAAGCCTCCAGGCCAGAATTTTGTGCCTCGCTGGTTTTAGGACCGAACTTGTTTCTTTTGAATTTGAAATTCAAAGGGGCTTTCAGCTGGTAAGATCTTTCAAAAGCTTACATGCCTTTTCAAATTCTTGCTTTTTTATTTAATGAATTGTTGACGTATATTCAAGGCCGCCTCGGATCTCAAAGCACTATTTAAAACAGATTTGTCGGTGAAATTTAAATGATGACAAATTCTGGTCATTATTGCGATGACAATTATAAATAGAAGACTGGAGATAGCTAGACACCATGTGATTCATAACATACAGATACATTATGTTTCTTATCTCTTACCATTTTTTCATCTTTCAAACAATGTTTTTAAGTTTATTTAAAGGTGAAATACTTAGTAAAGAACATTTGAATGCTCTTTTGTGCAGGGAAATATTAAAGGTACTATGTCCCATTTGCAGGCCAAAAAAATGAAAAGGTTAAATTTCAACAGCATTTGAAAGATAATACTAATTTAGAACTTCCCTAAAAAAGGTGGGGCTTGAAAATGTCTTCAAGTGGGAAAATAACAACTATTAGTTGTCAAATCTACTTGGGAGCTATAGAGCCAATAAGTAATAGTCTTGATTTTTAGACCATTGTACCGAACGGTCTTACGTTTTATGCTGCCCAAAGATTCAATCAGTTTAATTTTGGCCATCACAAAGAGTGGGTTATTGATGAAGACAAATGCTCATGTACCATTTACAGCTCATTGTATGTATGTTATAAAAAAAAAATCAACAAAAACAACAATCAGTCACTCAATAGTGTCTGACAGTGAAGTCTAGCAAGTAAACGGGTTTCCTTGCATAATTTGAATATTAGGACACTGCTAACGTTTAAATTTCACAGATAGTTCATACATGACATATTCATAATTCCTGCAAAGTTCTAAAGAATTTGAGGTTGGCTGCAAAAGGGACATAGTACCTTTAAAACTAATGTTAAGTTCAGGTGAGGAATTAAAACAACAGTTTTCATTTCTTTGTCTGAGAGAGGTATATACATAAAGTACAGTGATTTAAAAGTTTTTTAATCAAATACATATATTCTGCATTTAATTTTCAAATTTTATTGTGATAATGAGCTCAATTTGTTACCACTTTATAATCGGTGACTCTGCTTATTTAGTGTCTGTAATTCTTATTACAGTAAATAAGAAGGAATACAAATCATAGAAAGAAATTACCCTTAAATATAATCCCAATCCTTTCTATGTTCTTCAACGCAAAAAGAACTCTTTGAATTTCATTTCTTAGGGAACCAGTGAAACTTCACAATGTGGCATTGATCTTCAAAATAAAGAGAATGATCAGGGTCATATAGTGACAGATCTTGCTTGTTATATAGAGACAGAGAAGTAATAGCTACGTTTACACGAGACCAGGTAGCTTTAAATTTCAAATTTGCGAAGCCTTTAAGTTGTAAACAATGATCCACTAACAATGATGAGGGTTCACATGAACCGAAATAAGTATTGAAAGTTTTAAACTACAGACCAGGCAAGCAAGCATTTTAAACTACGAGCTGGTGTAAACCTCGAAGTTAATTGCATCCACACACTACTTAACTTTGAGTGTGAACCCCCCCCCCCCCCGCTTCCAGGCTAGTAGGTATTGTGCTATCACTTGTGGTTTATAACTTTGTGTGAACTAAAGGTTTCATATTAAACCAAGAGTGTGTCCGCACTGTTCTTAACTACAAGAGAATTATTAAAGTTTAAAACACAATCTATATTTAAAGTTAAGGGACTGTCATGTAAACATGACTGACAGAATTTACAATATTTGAATCTCACATTCATCAACCTACATTTGAGCAGGTTATGTCAAGCAGTTCTGCTCTGCATCTATACAACTACCCATTGCGGTTAGCTATTTGTCTAGGAGGGCTGGCTCGAGGATTTAATGGTTGTCTCCCGATTATCTTCTTGTTTGTTTTCCGTTACTTTCTGGGGCACAATGTTGATGCATCCACGCCAGGGAAAATAAAGTAAAGAAGGTTGAAACTTGACTCGGTAAGTTATCAGGGAGGGACTTTTATTGATGGACGTGTCTATATGCCATCAAAAGAAGGCCCTTGAACATGAAGTGTTCCTTTTTAGAAAACGTAGCTTGATACATTTATGTTCTCACCAAGTGAGTGGCAGACTTGAACACTGGAAATACATTCAATGTGCTTGTTTGCACTTTCTTTTATTGTGTGAACACATTAAATTTGAATTTAATTTATTTTCTTCTGCAAATTTTGTTTTAGCGATACAAGATAAACAAAATATGACAATTTTGTTGAACGTGTACACAATATAATAATAATAGAAATGTTGACATTGTAACAAAATGTAATTGATGACACACTACTAGGAATTATTCATTAAGAAATGTGCCTAAGAAGGGCTATTACAGTAAATGAAATAGTTAGGGCCCTCATCTTTTGAACAGTCATGATTGAATCCGTGATTGATTCAAATCAATCAACATTTATATCAACCACAACTCTTTACTCTGCTTTTAGAGAGAGAGAGAGGAGTTTTTAAGTTCGCAAATGATTGAGAACTTGTGATCAATCTGGATCAATCGTACCATTTGTTAAGACAGGGCCCATTTCTGACATGATGTAAAGTTTGTTTCTAACCAAATACAATAAATCCAAATTATGGCAGACAATAATAGAAACTGCTCTTGCCCCCTCCCCACGAATCCCAAATCCTGATCTCTCTTTACCTCTCTGCCTCATTCCTAGTACAACTGGGTAGGCCCATTAAAAAAACCTTCTGTTTTGAAGTATTCCATTCTTACAACTTGAAAAATATTCCAGGAAAAGTCTTTTGTTATTTTTTTCCAAGTAGCAAAAAGAGAGCCACATTTCCACTTCGAACCTCTTCAAAAACCTTCTCAAAACCTTCTTACTTCTTGAAGTGTTTGCACTATTTTCCCTGAAGACTCTAACAAGCTGCATCGAATGTGATGCAAGATCGTGAAGAATATAAACTGGAAGATAGTTTTTGCGAAGATTTGGTCGAACAGGAATGGGTAAAGGAGAATGGAGATATATTGGAAAATGTTTTCAAAAAGAAATAGGTAAATAGGTCAAGCATAATAGAACGAAGTGCCCCCAGGAAACGGATTCCTGAATTCTCGAAATAGGAATGATTGAAGTGAAGACTGAAATATTTACTACTACCAATGCGAACTTTCGTTCTTGAAAATTTAGACTTATTGGATACTATGTTACTTTTTCGGGTCTTGCAGAGTTCACGTTTCAAAGTTCAAGTCATGACTTCTGTGAGAAAAAGTACATGTGTTAGATGATACTTTTTTAATGTTAGGGGGTACAGGTCTCGCCCATTAGGGAAAGTATTATAGGAGAATTCAGCCTTAGTAGACAGGTACTCTAAAACTATAAAAGGAAACAGAAAAATCAGAGAAGCAGATTGGTGAAAGTTTGAATGAAATTTAAAAAAAAATAGTACATATATGAATTTTTTGAAATTTGTATTCATTATATGTGTAGGCACTTTAAATTGTTTTAATCATTTATGTCACTGCCAAAAGTATTTTTCAAACACAAAACAGACTAAATGTTTAGGTTTTTCAAAATGTTTTACTCTGGAAGGTCTATAATATTATTCTATCCATTCTATCCATGGTATATTTTGACTACCGGTAGTGTATCTACCGGATCAGTTGTCATTTTGAGGTTATCATAAATTTAGTGATCTCATATTTCAAACATTCATAAATCCCTTATTATTAGTCCGATTTACTATAAACTTTCACCATTCAGTTCCTCTTTTTTGTCTGCTTACATACAAACAAACTTTTTAAAGGTTGGATTGCTCTCCAATGATGTTTGCAAAATTGCTTTTTGTGACTTTCTGTTAAATGAAAGATACTTGCTCATCCTTTTTTAAGCATCATACAGTTTAGACGTACCTACGAAAAGCAATTTTGCTGCATTACACTATTTTCTGCTGTCCATTTCCTTACAATTACAAGCTCACTAAAATGGTTAGATTACAGTTTGATTGCTATTGCCATGAAATGACCACCTCTAAAACTTTACAAAACAGCCCATGTTTTCATGAAAACACTTTAATCTTCAGAACCTCGTTTAAGCTGGTGCCGAAAAAGTTATTTTTGAGGGGGAAAGAGCCAGGGTCTGTAAGCAACATGTTTTTATCAACTGGAATTTTTCAGGGGTACTTGAGAAATCAAATTTATTTGAAAGGCTTTCCAAGGCTTGGCAACAAACATAGAAAGCCGGGCTGGCACAAACACAACTATTGTGCACTCTGAAAGCAAGAATGCATGAGCCTTGTATGAAGTGTATGTAAGGTCATTTCAGGACAGACTAACCCAAAAATTGTGTTTTTTCCATACAAAATGAAAGGTAATGGTAAGAATGTCAAAATGGAACAGTCAGTAAGATGGAAAGCACTTCAGAGTGGAAGTATATAGGAACAGTTAAAGAAAGGTGGAGATGATCTTGATTTGCAGTGTTAAAAACCAGTGAATTAATGTGTTATTATGCATATACTTTGAAAACAAAAGTTGTAATTGATCATTTGATAATGAAGACAACGACTTGCCCAACATAGCAACATTTGTATGTGCATTTCTTTGGTATTATTGTGTTTTAACTAATGCCATGCATACTTCTTATTGTCAAACATTCCTACCAATGCACCAGTAGTTGTACAGAGACCAAGCTGATGCTGATCTGGGGATTAACTAATGGAAAAACATAAGTTGAGTGATGGAGGCAATGAAATGGGAGTAAGGAGGCAATTGCAAAAATGAAAGCTTAGAAGAGCTTTTTTGTGTGAATGGAGAAATTTAATTTGATATTCAGAAGGAGAAATTGGTTGAATGGATTAGGAATTGAGAGAGCAGCAATGATGAAGGGTCTCCACTTTGCATTTCAGGTAGGACTGTAGATTTTTAAAGACTCTGTTATCGCCCTGTTATATAAAATGGATTGACTGATGGTTATATGAAAGGATTTAAATTGGTAGATTTAAAAAAACACCAAAGAAATGAATTTTGAATTTGAAAATTACTTCACTCACAGAGTATACATCACGATGATCAAATTACCAATTTAAAATTGATGTTAAATATATATTGGCTTTATATACCAGGCATGATGTATTGTATTGATCTCTTCCAATGACAACATATTGCTATGAGAATTATGTGATAAACATTCCTTTATCCAAAGTAAGCATTTTGAGGGTACATACTTTAGGTTGATACAACAATTTTCCCCATGTGTATATAAGTCCAGTTGATGCGATATTTTATTATGGATAAGTTTTTGTTTTTCCTTCCGTTGTCAAAACGGTTATTAGTCTAGACAGGATGGGTAGGCATGTTGTATTCATCACATTGGAAGGAAATAATTAAAAGAAAGATTAAACATCTAGTCTGATATTCAGGTGGAGTACATGTCTGCCCTCCCCTGCTTAATTTCCTCTCATTGGAGTTGATAGCGGAAGCCCACCCTGATATTAAGTTGTTTTTATTTTTGATAGAAGCAGACAAATGAGAGGAACAGGTCCGTTAAAGTGTCATAAAAAACAATTGAAAACCTATCTAATGTCTGAATTCCTTAGTTAAGACGTAGTGTATTTCAAAATATGATGTAATTAACGTTGTTGAATTATATTTAATTATGTTAAATTATTTTCGTTCAATGTACTTACCTTGAGGCGCCTTGAACATCTCTTGGGGTGGATATGTGCGCATTATAAATGTTGTTTATTATTATTATTTATTATCAAAATTCGATTAATAATAAGAAAGTTATGAATTTTTAAAGTTGTCATCAGTGAAACACAATTTGGCAACACAGTGATGTATCATGCCAGGTCCTCTTCAATATCCTCTGTACAGAAATTTCATTAGTCTTTTTAGTTATTGATGACGGAATAGATTTGTTTCATAAAGGGGAGGTAGAGAAACTTATTTGCTTCGATCATATTTAGGGTGCATGTATAATTAAAAATTTCCTCAAGGGAAAATAGACATTTCTGATTTTGTAAAGTGCATTATATATTCTATATGGAATGTTACTTGTCAATATTTTAATTTCTCTTTTCACTTTAAATGAACAAAATTACAATCAAACGCACATTAGTGTAATACACACAAATTCTGTGTCTAATTGCGTACCATTCAAAATGAATGAATGGGACAAATTGGTAGAAAGGTTGTATATAGATCAGAACTGGGAGGAAATGATCGATTCTTTTCCTTCAGCAGACTTTCTCCAGACTCTTCACCTGTGTCCATTCATCATAAGGACAAAAATTATTGCTTGTTTGATACTGGTTGAAGGTCTGCCCTTGACGTACAATAGGCCAACGGTTTGGTGATTGAGTTTATGAATGGACAAAGAATGCTTTAATTTGGGTAGATTGGGTGGGTGGTGGGATCAGTAGTAGTACTGTTGAAAACAATGTGAGAGATTGTTGATTGAGAAAACTATTAATGATAATTCTTATGCAGTTTTTACTCGAAATAAGTCAGTGATAAAAACGTTTTATTATCCATTTAGGGATGCTTACATAAGTAGGTTAAGATCTGCTCATTTTTCAAAGAAAAAAAAAGGACTTTGAAGGGGATATAAACATACAATTTGATCAATAAGAATGTAACTCACTTGTAACTCACTTGATCCAGGATTATTCACTCTTTAGACTGTTGTTCCTATCCATGGTTTCGTTTGGTTTGGGTTGTCATCATATTTATCTGGGGCAGCTTTCCATCATTTCTCAAGTCCAGATTTGAAACGATTGATAGTGGTACTCTCCACAACATCGAATGTAACAACATTGGGCATTTGGCAGAAAATAATGAAAATAGGGCAAGATAACTTATCATTGTAAAGAAAAGTTAGAAAGATCTATAATGGAGCACCCCCTCCCGACAGGGGTTAAGATTAATATATTATTTATAAGGACTAACTTTTATTATTGTTCACATACATTCAACTGACAGAATTATTATGAGGCCCATTTTTCAATATGGTTTCCTTTTTCAAGATTTTGTTGTTGTTGTTGTTGTTTTTTTTGGGGGGGGGGGGGTGTGGGAGGGGCAAACTGTTCTCTGGTTTATTATTTTTGTTTGGTTTTCATTGTCCCTCATTTATACTTGGCTGTGTACAATGTGTATCCCCACTGTTGCTGGCAATGAAAGTTTATTGGCACCTGTCTTCAAGTCGATCTGAGTATAATAATCCATCTTTGTCACAACCTACTACAAGACTCCTTTTGTGAAATGAAAGCCAACCGTGCTGACCCACATAGAAACCTTGCCTAGACACATGAATATATCAGCAGCCAAATTTAGCCCGACAAAAAATAGAGTCAAGGCTTGAGTATGAAAGCAAGGTTTTAACCTCTAAAAAACCTGAATTTTGAAGCCTGTTTGCTTTGCGGTGAATTGCACGGTTTCAGTAGAACTGTTTTCTAGGGCCCAAAAAAGAAAAAAAAAGTCAAGGCTCAAGTTAGAAAGCAAGGTTTATCCTCTGTTAGCCTGAATTTTGGTCTGTATGCTTTGCAGGGAATTGTATAGTTTCAGTAGAACTGTTTTACAGGGCCTGACAAAAAAGTCAGGCCCCAAATTTGAGTTTGAAAGCAAGGTTTTATCCTCTAAAAACCTGAATTTTGGTTTGTTTGCTTTGCAATGAATCGAATGGTTTCAGTTGAGATGTTTTCCAAGGCTTGGGTCCCTCCCACCTTTTCTGGTTGACCTGCTGCCAGTGTCTTTTGTCAATGGGTACATAAAAACTAGAAAACCTTGTAATTAATTTTTGCAACTGCTTTGATATAAAAAAGCACCTGCGAAATTAAACAATATGTCCCATGAAAGAAGCAGTGCACTACTAATCTTTCAGAACTATCTATTGTCCAAATTTATCTATTTATTAATTTTTTTTGGACAGCATTTTGAATAACCTGGACTTGCTGTGAATATTGACCTATAAAGCATGATTGAAATGAAGAATTTGAACCAGGCTTGCATGAGATATGATAAAACTGATCTGTAACGAGAGTACAAGATTAAACCCTTACTGGCTCTCAATAGATCTCAGAGTCTGTTTAGAGCCTGAAGGACGTTATCTTTCTCTTAAATTGTAGGAGTTTGAAATTCAGATACCGTCCGCGAAATGACTTTTTGGTTTCCTCTCTTCAAATTGATTTTTATCACTCATGCATGAAATATGCATTATATGAGTAGTATCAAATGAAAGAGGGGGGGGGGGGGGGGGGGTCTAAGCTTTACAAACATGTGCCATTTATTAATTATAATTGTGATTAAGTTATGATAAAACATTGATAATTCTCGGTTTCTTTTTTTCTGTGACGCACTGTATAACGCCCTTTTGGCTCTTGATGATATAGAAGGTTTCAAAGAAGATTCCTATTTTAAAAATCCATGCCAGTTCTATCAGCCTTGTGTTTCTGTGAGACAGAAAGGCTTAAAAGATTGACTTGTGTGGCCATTTTTATTGTGATACGAGTGGCTTCGTCATATTTCATCCATTAGCTGCCAGTGAAAGTTGATGCCATATTGCATTGAAATTGACTCTTTTTCAATCATCACTCTATTTGCTTAGATGAATGGAATAAAAGAAAATAAATAGCTCAATAACTTGCCAAGCTCAGGTTATGTCTTTGTAGAAAAGTTTAAAGGGAATTTGAAGTGATTGCTTCTTCAAGAGGAGTTCTTGTATAACTTCTTCTTCTATCTGACAGCCATGTACATGTATTACTTAAAGAAGGGAGAGTTTGCCTCTGATATATATTTTTATATATATTTTTTTAGATGAATACAAATTTAGAACATAAAGACCTCAGGCTCAAACTGCATTTAAGTGCTTACATACATTTACTTGTGTTGAAGTAGATATTTAGTATATGGCAGATCATCAGTTTAACCAAGCAGTCGGTTAAAAAGTTTAACATTTTATTTAACTCTTTTTCTAGGCCTTTTCTGTTAAGATCAATTTTTAGTCGTTATGCAATATCGATTGTATGATAATGTTCCTAAGGTAAAATACAAGTATCGGGTCTAGAAACATCGATGTCTTCTCTAACCGAAAGAGTGAAGAGTTCAAAACTAGGTCTTCTCATGTGAAATTTATCAACCCCTTCTACTTGTCAATTTAAAATTGTGATTTATGTGATAAGCCTACCTGAATTCCCTACAGTCTACAACTTGAATACAAACAAAATAAAACAATAAATGTAGAATTATTTATTATAGCAATGTTCTTCTATGCCTTTCAGTCATGGCTGAGGTCAATCAAGGAAGTGATTGAGGGCCAACGTTCCGTATTTGCTTAGAGTCAGAAGGTTGTTAACGAATGTACTTTAATACAGAGTTAACTCCCTTCTGGCTTTGAACAGAGATTGTTAAGATGTTATGAATCGTGACTCCGGACATAAATTTGGGGAATTAAAACGAATGGGGTACTTGATGGAAAACACACTTTCACTTTTCACCTTTCAATATTTGAGTGGGCCTGAGAGATTTATGCGTCACTGTCACCATGCATTTGTTGCCAAGCTCACAGCCATCCCATTTGTCTATGTCTTGCCTAGTACAACCATGGTACAACCCACATATGCCGGAGAACAAAACGAACAAACAACATGAAGGGAATGATACAAAAGAAATGAATAGTATAGATTAATAAAATGAAGGAAATAATAACATTTTTATACATTTTTTCCAATGAAGTGGGTAATTTGGAGAGTTTTTTTTTTAATCATTTTTTTTTTAATAAAGAATTTTTAATTTTTTTTTATCATACCATTTGAATATCTTTTAGAAAAGAGCATGCAAAAGTAAAAGTGTCTTTCCTTTTCAGTACAATTAGTAGGTCTTTCCTTACTTCAAGAAGTAGAGTTTCTGCCTTGATTGCAAGAATCAACTATAACAATACAATCTCAATGAATTACACGAATCATAGTATGAGTGTTTTATGAAATAAAGTTGCTTTTTGAGCTTTTTGAGAAAGTACCGGTATCCACTGAAAATCAGATTTCTATTTAAAGGGATCGTTTAACAATGTTAAATCTGAGATACACAGCCTTACGTGTTATCAGTGATATGGTGTAATACTGAAGCCCTCAAAAAATTGCGCTTCAAAATATCAAGAAGTGCCTCAAAAAAGTAAAAATCTTTGAGTGACCGGTTTTACCATACTCATTTTCCGCAATAGACTGTAGTGTTATGAAAACCGTCAGGTGAACGGTTTTCAAAATTTGTAATTCCAATCATAAATATCTTGATAATCAGACAGGCGATCGGCTTGTAAAAGTCATGGGTTTTCTGACTGACCTAAAGGTTTATAATTATCATTGCATCATGAGCTAAATCCAGAATTTTGTTTCAGAATCTGAGACAAAGTTACCAGATCCCTTTAATAAACACAAGCTACATTTGCAATTGGAAAATTCAGCATGTAACCCAAAGTCCATTACAAATTTTCAGTTTGTAGTTGTAGAAGTCAAAACTAGTTTTTGTAATTGACCTGATTCAATGGTTGAAAGGTCAGATGATTAGCTTTTGATTTGGAACTGGACATATAATAACAATTTGGAGCCAAATAAAAAACTGAGTTGTCTTTTTCTACATACCTCTCCCTTTTGAAACTAGAATTGTTGAACTAATTTTCGACCTCTTTCAAATCCTCAAGCATGTAATAACTTTATTCAAACTACTGTCTGGTCAACTTTAGGGCATTTTTTTATTACAATGCCAATCCCCAGCCACTCAGTTTAATGTAGTATCCACAAGTAATAAATGAAATATAATTTCCCAAAGGGTATATGAAAAGCTTTGTACCATGTAAGTTTGATGATTGGGGATAGTTTTGAAAGTAGCTCAGTTGTATTTTGACAATGGACATATTTCCAAGGGTATAGAAAAGTGGGATGGGTGATAAAAAGTGAGGATGTACTTCTATTCATTTGATGCAGTTTATTGTTTATTGTTTAGTTTCTTTTTGCCCCTGTTCCTAACAAGTGATAAAAAAGGTCCCTGGGATATACTAAAGCACCATTGAATTTTTTCATAGCTGAATCAATCTCAACTCTGTTGTATTTTTGTCACTGAATATTTAACAAAATCGCAAATACTTTTGAAACAAAATGAACCCAAGGCAAATTCATAAGCCTTGTCCATGACCTATTTGGGCATATTAACATTACAATGACGAATTAAGTAATCCAAACATTATTTCTGTAGTATGTACAATAGGATTTATAAACTGCACTGGGCCCTGTTTCATAAAACTTGTTTTCAATAAGAAATTTGCTCCCAACCGATCAAATGCCATAATTTCAGTAACTTATAACAGACATTGTAACTTGTTATTGATAACAAATTTTATGAAACAGTGCCCTGGAGTTGATTCCTTGAAAGTCCTTGCGATCGTGTTCAGGAATCTTGGTGGTAAAGTGGTAAAGGCACTTGACTCTCATACAAGAGGTTCTAGGTTCAATCCTTGATCAGTGCTTACATCCTTGGGCAAGGATGGTTTTGCCCACAATTTGGCCCTCTCTACCAAGGTGTAAATATATAGGTACCTGGCCTCGCTAGGGTGATGATTATTGCAGCTTCTTCAGGAAGAGCAGTAACAAAACCGGTGTGGCTTACCTCTGTAAATTTAACCAAAATTGCTTTTAATTTATTGTATTTTTCTGTTGATCATGCTGACAAAAGACCAGAAATCTTTATTTAAACTACATGTATCTGTAAAGGCTGTTCTCTTTTTGTCGATTCAGCATTACCTTTATTAAGCGTTCTGAAAAAGGGATTAATTCTTTCACCTGTGACTTGATTACTTTCCTTTTCCCCTCGTGAGGGTGTAATTTGTGGTCGGTTTGAAGGTTCCGATCTATGATTTGACATGTGGATAACGATTTGGTTTCACTTGACATAGTGCATTTGCTTGTTGCTTTTGTTTATATAAATCTTGCATTGGATTTTAAATGGATTTGAAAATCCTCATATTAAACACTTAAAACGATATAAAACGATATAAAACGATGAAAGGACAGTGTTTGAACCCAATTTTTCTTCTGATGGGAGATAATGAAATCTCGCAGTGCCTCGGACAGAATGATTATGAATACATACACGTACATGGATGCTCATCCTATTCTATGTTCTATTTAAAATTAAAAATAAAAATGTTAAAATACGAACAACCGGTTAGTCAAATGTTGTGATCTGATATTGATACAGTCCATAGGCCTGTAGTGTTCTCTGACTTTTTATGCGTTCTATTAAATATGACGTTTTATGCAGTGTATTGCTTTCCGAAATTTTGTTTGCATTCGATATTGTGTTCTGACTATTCATGCATTTGTGTATTAGACATTTAATGCAGTGTATTCGGTTTTGACTTTTTAAGCATTTTGTGTTTTATGACGTTTCATACAGATTTTCTAGTGTTCTGACATTGTATGCAATCTACATTGTAAATAGTTTTCTGTCACACAGGTTATCCAGTCTAGTTTGATCTAGTGTGAACAGTCTCCCTGCAATGTGAACCTAACCATGCTCTTCATAATTCTTACATTGTATGCAATCCACACAGTTTATATGCAGTCTACATGTAGTTTGGTCTAGTGGGAACAGCCCCCTTGCAGTGTGAACCTAATCACGCTCTTCATCTACCATTGTGCACCCTATTACCACTGAGGATAGCAGGGGAATCGGATTTGGGGCTTACACCAATGCCCCGCCCCGACTCCGGTTACAAATTGAGAAATAGGTGTGAAGAAAGTGCAATGAAATTGTCAGAAATGAACTCAAAGGGGGAAAAGGAGAGAGAAAAAAAAATGGGAGAGCATGAAGTGTAATTGAGTTGCCAACCGATTTAGAGATTTAGTGGAGTAGGACCGCGAGGGTACAAGGAGTGTTGAAGGTTCAGGGGTGTTTTTATTAAGGTATTTTCAGTTAAGCCAGACCTATTCAGAGCATATTTTTGTACTTGATTCATGTTGTTGATTGCTGGAGGAGCTAAGAAAAGATGGATATGGAGTTTTTTTAAATAGCGCGGAGTGCAGATGAGATATAGACGGGAAGGAAAGTAATCCAGAGTAAAAGAATGTTGAAAGTTAAGGAAAATTTGGGAGATGAACATATTTTAGGTTAGATTTTCCTGTCATGGGATCATTGAAACAAAAACATTCTTCCCTTGTCGACAAGTCAGTGGCTTTTTCATATTGGTGATTAGATATAGTTCTTCACACACAAAAAAAAAATTAGCAGGAGAAATTTCAAACTCGTTATACCATTTCCATCAGTTTTGGAAAAGTTGCTTTTTAATATTGGTAATTAGATCATTTTCTTAACAAATTTGTTTAAAATGAGAAATAAATTGTTTAAAGAGTTAATGCCATTCTGATTTCAAACATAACAATTTATTCAAATGGTTAATGGGACATATTGTATGTAGTGAGTTGATTTTAGCCCTGAAACAGAATATTTCAACGTGTTATCAGTGGGGAATTCTTGAATCATTTTTTTATTTACATTTCAAAATTGAGTGGTCATAAGGTCAATCCAGCCACAAAACGTGGAGAAAGTGGTCGAAATTGAAAAATGTCAGGTGGCTTCTAGCATTTCACTCAGCACAGCCATCTTTACTTGCAGCTGGGAATATGGATGAAATACTTTTGATGTTTTTGTTATGATTGTCCTGTAAGGAGAAGGATGCAAAGGATTAACCTTAGTTTACTTTCGTCTTGAAGAACAAGGACAGGTTTAGAGTGGAAAATATGTGTTTTACTGGTTAGAAAATTGAGGCCTGCTAGCATTGACCTCTTTTGGTTTAAATATTTGTGGAGATACATTCATTCAGCATATATTATCAATCAAGGCTCAGATATCAACAATGAGCTTTGCCTACATATACATCATCCAGTAATTGTGAAGATATTTTCATATAATATAGTTCATAACTGAGGACAATATATAACAGTCAGTGAACACTGTTAACATAAAATATACAGCTTCAAATTAAAATACTTTACCATGACACCAAACAGGAGCTATTGGGGGGGGGGGGGGGTTGAATGGGTGGGGGGTTTGTACCATTCAACCTGTAAACAACCAATGCACTTTTCCAAAAAATGTCACACAGAATCCAGAAGTTCACTATCAAACCAGCCCTATTTGGTACAATTGTATTGACATCTGTTTACTGCTCTTTGACATGATCACGTTTTTTGGTGCTGTCACAATGATATTAACATGTATGCCTGACAAGTGCAAAATATATCACCAATTATTGCCTGTCGGTGATACTGCACTTTCTGTGTATTTTTTGTATAATATTTGGATTTCCTTTTGATTAGAATTTGGGGAAAATGAACCTGAATGCAGGAATTTTAGGTGTGTCAGATCATCACTGAGTATTCAATACTGATAGCGCCATTGGGAAATAAATTGCTAGAAATTAGAATACAATTTATGTAGCTAGAAAATACTCTCAGAACATTTCTAATTCCTTCGTTTCAAAAGCATTACATGACATAAAGCTTTGACAGTTACATTTTGGCAGCTCCTTAATAGGCCATATTTGACATACCAATGCTCAAAAAGTCCCAATCTGGAAACTCAAGCATTCATGAAAGGCTAGCTTGTCCCTCAGTTACAAGTTCGAAGATGTTTGACTTATCAATAAACGACAAAGTATACTGATTCCCCTCCCTGACTGAGAACTGGGGATATTAGAGGGGAGGCATGCCTGACAGATTTATGTTTGTTTCTGGGGTCGGGGGTCACCAGGCGTACAAATACGAGAGAACAGTCAGCTGGTTGTATCAGCTGCAACCCCCACAACCCCTGGCAGAAGAGCTATGGGAAACTTGACTCTGAAGAGCTAAGTAAAAGGAGAGGATTTGAGAAGTTCTGAAGTTTTTTTGAGTATGATTTATGTAGTCAAATTGCATTTTAATGTTGAAGGTGATCTTTTTTTTGGGGGGGGGGGCAAGAGCAAAATATTTTGTTATTTAGTGTGATGGTGTCTTTATGTTGAGGAGTATTGTTGATTCGTCAACATAAACTAACAGCAAATTTGTTTTCCCTTCACGCTTACTGCAGGGATGCCAGCTTTTAGGCAATATCCTGAATTCAGGCCCTGCATGGCGAGTTATTTTCAGAATATAGTTTAGGCTTTTTTTGTGTACACAATAGTTCATTCTAGGTGATTTTCAGGCCGTCTGACCAATTCTAACTGGCATCTCTGTTACTGCTGTATAATAAGCTCCAGTAAGGCTATTCACTCAATGCATCGATCAGATACGCTGGGATCTTAGACGGCCGGTAACGTATGGGACAATATATACCTTTGACTTGTCCTGTTCCCCAACATTGAGCAAGTTATTTGTACTTTTCCTGCACTCCCAGGCAATCCCATAACACTTCCCCCGAACAGAACGTTGCTTCCCTCAAACGGAACGTTGTTTCCCTCGAAAGGAACATTGTTTCCCTCGAAAGGAACGTAAGACACCTCTTCTGTACACACATGAGTGCTTGTTTTACAAGGGGCACCTGTGACGATACATAATTGTCTGTCACTCTCTGTATCTGCTTGCATACCTCGAGGGGTAGTCATGCTACGAAACAAGAGTTTTGTCATTCCAAGGCAAGCCCCTTCTGTCGTCAGAGGCACATCAAACTATTCATCACCTGGAGGTGAGATGTTGAGAGCTAAAAGGACACTGGGTGACTTTAGACCTGTCCTCATCAGCTCGAGTTTGCCAAATAGCCTACGTTTTTGTGATCCGGGAATTTAGCCCGAAGTTACAAATCGGGTCTTTATCAGCTCGAAACTCGAGCTCATGAAATAAGTTTTGAGAAATTTGCTCAGTTTCGGCGCATAGTGCGAGACTTTGGGTTGGTGAAGGCGGTCCACAGATAGCGGGTTATTTTGCAAACTAGCTCAAGATATCTTGGGAAGATTTCCCAAGCAAATGGCCCCCTATTTGCGTCTTCACCTGCCAAACAGCCTGCTCTTTCGTGATGTGACGAATTTCCCGGATCAGAAATAATGGGCTATTTGGCAAACTCGAGCTGATGAGGACAGACCTATTGAGTCGATGTCTGCTGCTCGTGCTACTGACTCGACCTAAAGTTAAATCTGCACAACTGTCACACAAGTCACATAAGTCAAACAAGTCAAATTTGTCCAATGTCACACAACTTTGTTTGGGATCAAACTAGGCAAAACACCTTTTTATTTACACTTCCAAAGTCAAATATTTTTTAATTAAGTCAAACTATTTTTTTGCATTCAAAGTCATGCTGTCTTTCTTTTTCTAAGTATGGTGATCGGACATTTGCAATGGCAACATTTACACCTGGATTGGTTTCTTCAAAGAGTCTGGTAAGGTTTGCAATAAGCTTATAAATAGTAATAAGGTTCAAAGAGGGCAAGCCTTTCTGCCATCAATGGCACATCATACTATAAATCACCTGAAGGTGATATTATATGTTGAGAGCTAAATGGATGCTACGTGACTTTGAGTTGAAGAAGTGTACAGCTAGTGTTTCTGACTCGATCCACATTTAAATTCAGGCTGCGTTTCCTTATTTAAAGATGGAAGCTTAGGTGGCAGGATGGAGATTTAACATTTGCTGAGGGAACATTCGCCCTTTGATTTATTTCTTGAAAGATTTGGGTCAAGCGTTAGATTCGCAAGGAGGTATTATGGTTCAGTGGTATAGAGCAGTGGCCTCGCATTCGGAAGGCCCTGGGTTCGAAACAAATTCGATGTGATAGGGTGCCCTAGTAAGGCATTTAATCCGCATTACCATCTGAAAATGAGTTGGACATTTTACCTAGCAAAGTTCAATGCTAAATATAAGTTTTACTTTTACAAAGTACCTAATTGAATACTGGCCTAGGTTTATAAAGGATGCCTGCATAATTGGGAGCACTCCTTGCAATGTACATGTACCTCCTTTTCACTCCGATGCATGCCACCTTTCACACAATTGCTTTTAGGTCAAGACTAGACTTAGTCCGGACTCGACCCTTTTCTGCAGTTAATATGAAAGGGGTATATGAAATACATCAGATATCTAGAAAGATGACTCTTGTAATTGGTAGCAATCCTTGGGTACATACCTCCTCGTAAACCTTCCTACCCTCAACCAACCCTCTCTCATGGGATGCTAATGAAACAACGCCACTGAACATTTATCATTCCAAGACAAATGCATCTGTCAACAAACAGACAACATTCTATTAGTTGTCTTCAAAGAATCTCCCCCTGGCATAAACAGACCTCTCTCTGTTACACGTTTTTTGTGCCTTAAATCCTTTCATTCTCTAATGCAGTAGTGGTATTATACATTACAAGTACATTTTCTATCTCTCTTTATAATTTAGAAATTGCTACAGGAAATGTTGAGGAAAGAATTGTTGAGGAAATGTTGATATAAATGGTGGAATATAGAGGGAGCTAGGGCTAGAGGAAGAAGACAAATGATATTTGCCTGAAGGGACTGCCCATTATTTTGTCCCAGTTTGTGTATGTTGAGCTGTATAATGAGATGACATCCATGAATGCATTAGTGGAGGCTCCGACAACATATCTTTGGTATTCAAGGAAAGACACAGAGATTGTGAAGAGAGAGGGGATGGCAGAGTGGGGGAAGAGAGAAAGAGATGAGAGGGAGAGAGAGAGGAAGATATGGAGGAATGACAGATGGATAGAGTGTTTTAGGGGAAGGCATGCAACAGAGAGAGAGAAAGAGAGAAGAGGGGGTAGAGAGAGTAGAGAGAGAGAGAGAGAGAGAGAGAGAGAGAGAGAGAGAGAGAGAGAGAGAGAAGGAATGGCAGAGTAGGGGAAGAGATGAAGGAAGGAGAGGGAGGTAGGAGTGATAGATGGAGATTGTGTAAGGTGAAAGGCAAGCGAAAGAGAGTGAGAAAAGCAGAGACCATGAGAGACAATGAAAGAGAGAGAGAGAGAGAGAGAGAGAGAAGAGGGGAAGAGAAAGCGAGAGATAAGGAAGGGGTGGGGGTGGTAGAAAGAGTGATAGAGAGAGAGATAGAGAGAGAGAGAGAGAGAAAGAATAATTGACAACTAGTTTCACATCTAAACAAGATAGTCCTCCCCAGGGAGTGAGCTAGAATTACATAACAAACCAAAACAAAGTCACAAATCATATTAAAGAAAGCAATATTGTCTTTTATCTCTCTCTCTCTTTCTCTCAAAATTTGCATATTTGAAGATTGTTTGTTCACTTTCATGCAATTTGAGGAAAGTAATATTGTCCTTAATCTCTCTCTCTTTTTCAAACTTGGCATATTTGAAGACTGGTTGCTTCACTTTCATGCAAATTGAGGAAAGTAATATTTTCTTTAATCTCTCTCTTTCTCTCAAACTTTGCACATTTGAAGACTGTATGTTCACTTTCATGAAACTTTGATTTCATCTTTTATTTTTCAGAAGCGTATTAACTCTGTGTTGAAAGTATCCATTTCAATTCCGATAAGTGAATGGACCAGAAAATTTTCTTCAGTCCGTATTACACTCTGAAAGAGCTTGAAATAACCTGTACTTTCCTTGTTCTGCTTTTTCCTTCGTTAAAAAGAAAATTCCCCCTTGGCCTTTGGTCACTGATGGAGCTCATGATATCAATGTCACCTTCAGGGAATGAGAGTTGACCCATCAGATGACCTCAATTGACCTTTGCCATATAGCTGTGACCACGGTTTGAAAGATGTCCGAGGTCTACTTCCTCCTAAATATCCAGACCCCTGTAGGATTATATTTTCAGTGTCCATTGAGTTTATATATTTTCAGTGTCCATTGAGTTTATATATTTGCCATTGATTGAAGGAGTTGTGATCGATTTTTGATCAATTTCAACTCTTTGTCAGACAGGGCCCTCCGTATTCGCATGAAAGAGAGCCTCCCAAGTTATCTTCGAGGCTAGGATGGCTCTGTTTTTCTTCAGATTCTTCCTTCAAATTGTCCTTCAGATTCCTCTGTCATTATGAATTGCAGTAGACAGGCCAGTACTCCCTTTAATGATAATGGGTCCTTGCCTGCTATCATTAGGCCATTAAGTTCAAGTGATAATGGTGATTGAGTTCCTTCAAGTTCTCCCAGTAGATTCCGCTTAAATGTTCAATACTGCTCTTCCTTTTGAAGTGAATATAGGACCTTGATGTTAAGATAGTGGATAGCACCAGGGATCATAGCTATTAGTCCTTCATTCCTCTTAATTATTCCTCTCTCTTGAAGAAGACGATTTGTCTTTCCAAATGAGTGAATGGACCTTGCAAGTTATCATTAGGCCTGCACAAATGATTTGGGTGACCTCCTCCCTAAATTACACATTTATGCAAGGGTGTATGTCAAATGGAGATGAGAGAATGTAGCTCCAAGCAACAAAGATCCTTCATGTATTTATTTAGCTGTGCACTAAGACCCGTTCTCATTCACTTCGTTGGAGCGGTCTAACTAAGACCCGTTCCTCAGGAGCGGTTCTTAGGTGAGTGAGAACGGTCAAAGTGGTCCAGGAAGTGGACTTCTGGACCGCTCCAGAAGACCACCTTCCGAGGTGGTCTTGAGGAACGGGTCTTATTAAGAGCGGTTTGGACCGCTCTAACGTGCAATGTGAACGGAAGCGTACTTTGAGCGGAAGTGAGCTAGTGACGTTCCGTGCGAAACATGTAGTACGGTACATACGGTTTGTATTCCGCGCGCGAAAAAATTGACCCGCTGACCTGAGCTGCCATAGCAACAAGACCACTTTGACTCGTGGAGCGGTTTGAGCCATAAAAACTGCTCGGAATGTGAACGCTCGCAAACCGTTCCTAAAGACCCGTTCCTCTGGAGCGGTCTAAATAAGACCACTTTCAAAGTGAGTGTGAACGGGGTCTTAGATACATAGATTTTCATTACATATCAAAAAAGCTGTGGTTTATACCGCATCATACAATTTACGAGCAAGTCTTAATTCTTTCTGTAGATGTTGATCTTACTGAATCGAAAGTTTTGCCACATTTATATCTTTTTAATGAGACTTTGCATTTCACAAGGAGGCCAGCTATAGTGCAAGTACCCGTGGCCATTTTTCTTCCATAGCATCCTTGCCTAATACCCCATTCACAGTGGTTTTGAAATTTGTAGCGGCGTTGTAGCGGAGCGGCGACACCGCCATAACACCGCTACAAATGCATTCACAGTAGAAAAGTTATCCCGCTGCAGCAGCGGGATAAATATCATGTACCCATTCACGCTGCAGCGGGTGATTTTTATTACCTCCGTAACAAACACGTGTATGCATGGCTCATGACCCGCGAGTGACCCCGATATGACCGGAAATACTTGCTTGAAATTGCGCGGTAAACATGTCAAGTTGCTTTTTGTATCCTCGATCATATTACTTTTTAAAAAACTAGCATTTTTATTGCTTCCAGTCAGAATATTTTAATTTTTTGAAGTGTGAAATATTTTTATTTGGATAATTATAATACCTACATAATAATAAAATCAATTTGAATCCACTGGTTACTTTATTTCTATTTCACTTTATGTTCCCCATTGCTGTAGAAAAGAGGTCAGTGATAGGTAAGTAAACAAATCACACGTGTTTGTCGCGGTGTTATAGCGGAGAGCCTTCACACTGAGTAAACACCGCGACAGCAGCGGGACTGTCCCGCTGCTGTAGCTAGGCGTCCCTAGCGATAGTTTGTGTCGGCGTTATCGCTAGGCGGTGTTATCCCGCGATAGTTTATAACGGGTCCGAGCCTTCACACTGAAGACAACACCGCGACAGCAGCGGGACAGTCCCGCTGCTGTCGCGGTGTTTGAGGCCACTGTGAATGGGGTATTAGATACCTCGATCCAAATCATCTCCAAACTTGTAGCTGGGTGATAATGCAGAGTGACACTTCCCAGTTCCAGTTTCACTCTTGAGATGTCCAAAGGCATCCATCTAAACTTGGCTTTGGTCATGGTCTCGCGTGCCCAGTTAAAAGCTCTTTGGCTTATCCTCCCTTATCCCCACACCACGGTCAGCTATGTAATTCTGTGTATGGATAAATGACAATTGTATAGCTATAAAGTAATTACATTTTTTCCCTACTAGTTTGAACATTATGTCAAGAAAAGTTGTATAACGGAACATAGTGTAATATAGCTAAATAAATGTTTGAGCATCATTTTGAATAAACACTCGCTGAAGAATCAGGGTCCCATTTTAGTCGTCGAACGGAAATCGTATCACTAGGCGGGGCTTACCGTGAGCACAAACTACTGACTGGCCAGCTTTCATATCAATGGACCTCTTCAGACCTCGATCGATTCTTTACACAACAGATCTTTAAGAGATTTTGTTATCTAGTCTGTACATCCCTTATTGCTACATGTTTCTAGCGTTTCTTTATACGTTACTTATACGTTACTTATAACTTTCTTTATATTGGTTTCGAGAACTTGTCTGAACAGGCTGTTAGAGCTCATGGTTTTAGAAGAGGATGTTTGCAGGCACCCTGCATTCCTCCTTTCAACAAGAATCAAAGATGGATATTATTGAGATATAGCACAAGGGTATCCAAATCGAGGGCTCTTGCTACATGGGTTGCTTAGCTCAGCATCCTTATTGTTGACTGAACTTTAGGTTGCTAATTTAAATTTGGTGGTCATTTTGAGTATATTGCATAAAATGTGCATGAAACTTTTGTTGGGGGATAAGAAGTTTTGGTGGTCAACTTATTGAAGCATGATATAGCTGCTGCTAATTTCAATAAAACCAATTTCACCTGGCACTCATGTAGAATGTTATCTAGTTACTGCACTGCACTTTACATTTGCACTTTAATAACACTTTCTATGTGTATCGTAGATTATTTCACAAAACCTGTGTGATTTTGTATGACTGTTGATGTTACCCAACCGTCTTGTTACAACCAGTGTCATCAATTCTGCTGATGTTAATTGCTCAACATTGGATATTAAATGCTGCCATATTTTATTTGGAAAAAGCTCCAAATTCCATTCACAAATTCTTACCACAACACAGAAAATATACAAGAAAAAACAAGCTGCATTGGTGTAAAAGCAGGAGATTGAAAGCTGCAAGGGAGCCTAATTAGCAATTAACAACATAATCAGCAACATGCCAGTCTAAAAATAAGTACTTATTAAATCCCAGTTTTGTTTCTAGATCTTCAGGAACAACTGAACAATTCACTGCTTCTAAAACAAAATGATATGATCTGCATGGTAAATGTCTGTTAAATGTTCTGTGTGAAGTTATAATACTTATATGTGTCATGTATTGATTAAATAAGTGTCCAGAAATTAGCATGTAATGTGT
This sequence comes from Strongylocentrotus purpuratus, assembly GCF_000002235.5. Lineage (NCBI taxonomy): Eukaryota > Metazoa > Echinodermata > Echinoidea > Camarodonta > Strongylocentrotidae > Strongylocentrotus > Strongylocentrotus purpuratus. The sequence continues at coordinate 23,320,011 of NW_022145601.1, read as the reverse complement.
GATCAAGTTGAATCTGTCTTGGTATACGTGGGTATTACATTTTATCCGGTAATTGCACGAATGCACTAACTTCTTGATAACAAGCTTGGCTGCTTCCGGTATTGCATATTTTGTGTGAGTTTGTGGTTTTTGTAGCAGTTTGGATTATTTTGCAAAGGTTTTTAATTCAAATTTGCTTAACATGAATGCAAAGCTTGGCAAATGACTTGATGCACCATCGCTGACCAAAAGAACATGTTGCCAGCTCATTTTATTTGTCGCCCTCTGTTGTCCCGCAGTCCTGTGTGATTTAGGCCAGTTTGAATGTGACGGTGGTACTAAATGCATTCTCGATTTGCTCGTCTGCGACGGCCTGTATGACTGCACTGATCAAACTGATGAATTGTTTTGTCGTAAGTACCTAAAGCTTGAGGATTTTTATTTATTTTGTTTTATTCTCCCAACCTGTCAGTTTTATATTACACCCACTTTTCCCATTGTTGTTGCTACCCCATGTCCAGTTATATATAATTCACATATTATATTATGAAGACCATTTGCATTTTGCCAGAATGATGCACAAATATCACTTCACAACATTTTAGCACAAAAGTCCCTTTACCATACAGTATGTCACCGCTTTGTTCCAAAAAATTGGTTCACCATACATAAGCACATACACAATTGCACATCATAGCTTTGTTGCACAAAAGTAGTTCATTACATACATTTCTCAAACTTTGAAGCACATAAAGTCAGTTCACCACATGCATATCACAACTTCATTGCACAAAAGTCAGTTCACAATATAATAACTTTTTTTGCACAAAAGTAAATTCACAATATATATCACTTCTTTGGCACACAAATGCAACATGTACCTATAATCGATATATCATTGAATTTTCATTTCTGTTTTTGCACTTTTCTAAGAAAGAAAAACATTTCACATGCATACCGATTCACTGTCATTGTGTTTCACAGCAGTTTCAAGAAGAGAAAAACAAATATATTCATCATACACATGCATTTACATTTGATGTTTTATTTACATCATCTGTTTGGAACTTGGAAAGAGAAAAATACCTATACTTTAAACCAAAATAAATAACCTTCTGGCTTGTCAACAGACAATATGAACCTTTCAGACTTCATTACTGAAGTAGGACAGGGGTCATGCTGCTCAAATCAGCCCTAAATTCCATCTGAATGTTTACAATGCCGATATCTGTCAAAAGCCTTGTTCGTTCATCTATCGTGAAGTTTTGTATTTACATCTGCAATTTACATTGCTCGGGCCAACCATGCAAAGGCTATTTGTTAGCAAAAAAAAGGAGGCAATTTAAAAAAAAATTGCAAATGCCAAAAAAAGATAGAAGAAAAAAAGTAAACTGTCTCAGACCTGTTTTTGTATGTTTTACATTGATCATTTTATTGTACGATTTGTCCTGTAAAACATCTTGATTGATTTTCCTATATTTTGACATATGTTTGATATTTAATCGTTAAATTGTACACCGGTACCACAAATATAAATGAGAATTTTAATTTTGTTTCAATGGGGGTAAAACCCTCTAATTAAAAAAAAATAATGTATTACTATTGTATTTAGGAAAGGGGGGGGGGGGGGACTATCTATGCAATATGCCCTCAGATTGAAATAGAAAGTGTAGTTATACTTGTCTACGCCACTTTCGCTTATGCTACTAATTTGAAGAACACTGCAGTTTGCTCCCTCATGGAGTGTCAGTTGTTCCCCAACCGACATGGTTCCATAGATTTCATTTGATAACAAAAATTAAAGGAGATTTGTTGTCTAATTTTCCTGGTACAAGTCTTTTCATCCACACCAAAAATATAATCATTAGTTCCAGAATTAAGCACATTTTTCATGAATCATGAGTGTACATGTGAATTGTACTTTTTGCAATGACGAACCTTCGTCATTGCCTTGTTTTCGTTCACATTCTGCCCCATTAATATTTTCCTTTTCGTCCTGAAGTCCCATTCGTTTTACACGTAGTGCTTGTCATCACTAATTATGCCCTTTTCTCATGTCCGTTTCCTTTCAAATTTCATAGGCATAGTCTCTAACATCTCATCAAGGTCACTACATTCTTCGATTTTCGAAATCACTCATGCATAACCGTCCAGGCGCCATTTTGTCCGTTTCTGGTCCATTTTAAGGCCTTTCTTTCTTCCTTCCCATCTCCACTATCTTAGATCCTACAAACTTCTAACAAATTCCTCTAGATAGTCTAAGAGATGTTCTTTTATCTGCGACGTATAACCTGACCTTCAAAATGCCATCTTCGTACTCAAAATGCAAATCTGAAACCGACTCCGTCAAAAATCTCTCAAGTTCTTGAAAAATTGACCCCTAAATAATCTAAAACTGCCATAACTTTCTCATATGAATTCCGTTTTGTATTTAAATCTCACAGTATCTTTATCTCATAATTGCACATCGCCATGCCAAATTTCACGCTACATTGGCTTTGCAAAACATAAATAGCGCCCTCTAAAGTTCTGGGAATTGGCTGTCTTTCTGTGGCCGTATTTCCATTATGGCTTGGCAGACCCGTACCCTTTTTTGGATTTAGATACTTGAAGATATGCCCTTTCCAGCCATATACAACATTATATACCCTAACACTGACCGACTTTGAGAAAAATGCCCTCCAAATTCGCCATTTTCAAGAAAATTCCAAAATAACTTCAACTTGCTCTAAAATGGCGATCTTTATACCTACATCAATGAAACTTGGCACACATATGTATCCATATACGTGACAACTGTCTGCCAAGTTAAATAAATTGTAATGCCCTCGTTGCAAAGTTAACGCCAAAAATGATGAATTTGCTATGCATTACGTAATAGCGCCTTTAATGCGTGTAGTACATTGCGTGCAGATGACAATGGTGTCAAACTGACCGCAATGAAGTGCCCTTTTGAATGATACCAAGTATGGTATATGTTTACACAGAAAATTGTGAGTAAATCGCATTTGAACAAGGGTCGATCACTATACGAATTCCGCCCGATTATAACACTTATCGGCCATGACGTCATTTTTTCAGACTACTTTTCGCCCCCTAAACATCTTTTTTTTTCCTTGAAAATTTGCAATGACATTCCGAGATGCAATACGCAGGGCACCTCGTGGCCGGATTTTTTGAAATTGGTCAAGGGGGCCATTTGAGACGCCATTTTGTCCTTTAAATCTATTTTACATCACATGTTTCGATAGGATTATCATAGAAAAAAAAAAGAGTAGTTTACAATAACGACCATGAAATTCTCTTTCCAATGATACCATATACGGCCCATAAAGAGACATAAAGAGAGAGAGAAAAAACAATTTAACTCCGGTCATAATACAGATCCTGTATGTTTTCCGCCCATGCATTACACGCATTGTCTATGGGGCAAATCGGGTTCACGCTTTTGACCCCTAGAACGATCTTGATTGCAATGACGCCGCATGCAACTAATCCCATTTGTTTTTGCACGCAGTGCTTGCGAGCCCTTTCTAGGTTCTTTCCCCTATCCCAATTTCTTTCAAACATCGTAGGCATAGTCACTACCATCCCATCAAGGTCACTGTTGAGGCCTTTCTTTCGCCCTACCTGTCTCCAATATTACAGAAGCTAAAGACTTCGTACAAATTGCTCTGGATAGTCCGAGAGAAGCTCTTTCGTTCGACACGTAGAAACACGGCGTCATTGCACGCACATCGTTGTTACACGATTGCATTTCTAGTTATGTAATGAAATTATATTACATGATGTTTTGCTTAATTCTAATTTGTTTATTTGTGGCTATATGTATATATTTTACTCTGTTTGCATTGTAAATGATTGCTCCAACAGAGTATGGCTGCTTCATTTGTTGTTATTGTTTCCAAGTCAGCAAGTTTCCGTGCAAACAAATTACAGTTTTTAATATTTTTTTTTTATATTTGTAGAATGCCAAAATGGAATGGCTTTTTATGTTGATATTTAGATAAATGTTATACTTTTCTGTAACCTATTTTGTTTTAGTGTTCAACGCTGCTGATCAGTTGAAATTAGTTTTATTTTCAATATGTATTGATAATGCAAATAAAATAATTACATTGTTGTGCTTTATAGAAATTACAATTGTCATATTGTCGTATATAATCAATCCACCATCACCAAGTGAATTTGATTAATTATGCATTTCTTAGAATTGTTTCTTGAATTAAGGGGTACTTTTGAATCCCTAGCTATTGCATAAGTGTATCCAAAATGCTAGATTATGTGATTTGTCAATTTAATGGCTTATTAAGGGGCTCGTCAGACATCTCAGAAGTTCAAAATTGGTCTGGACACAATGTCACTTTCTATTACACTAATGTTTTTGTCGTGTCTCCCTCCTAAAAATGAGGAAGGGAAAATATTCAGGAATTTGTTTTTATCAGGCATTGCGTATTTCAAATCGCTGGGAGATATGACAAGTATAATGTTGCACTGTCAAAGTCATGATGTCTGAATTTGATATCTGACGAATCCTAGAGATTCCATAGTTCATTTCATGAGGTCAAAAGTCATTGTTTTCATATCCTACCAGCCATAGGCCTGACCCATTTTTGAAAAATGTTTATGTCAATCGAATTACTTGTTCTGTTTCTTTTTGTACCTTTAGGAATCGGAACAGGTTGAAGAGTTGTAATACCCAGTACTTTGTCTTGTTTGATGGCACATATGTATTATGTGGAATGAAATTAATATGCCATAATTGTGTGAAAGAATGTGATCAATTTGAGATTGAACTTGGAAACAACCCACTCCTTAGGCTTATTAGCTTAACTCGGTGTAGGAATGACCAAATATAAACACAGAGCCTGTATGTATAGAGTCTAAAATGTAGGCTACCGGCTCACTTCTCTCCCTTTCGGGTTATGCCTACCGGTAGATCTGTATACATATTTAATGTAGTAGGCCTGACAAATTTATTGGTATTTCTTTGCCAAAGGCCTAGTAATGAGCTGTGCAAGCTACATGAACGATATACATGTACATTAGTATTTTGGTAGCTGAAATGCAGGTTTCATTATTAGTTGTTGCTATGTCAGGCACATTTTCAGGAAGAGGCCTGCTTGCCCTTTGAGTACATTTGTGAACTGTTTTGTTATAGGAAAGGAAATTAGAGGACATTTCTGCATGAATTCTGGGGAGGAGTGGGGCAGGGAAGGATTTGTTCACTCAGAACATCAGGCTCTGGATACTTTATTTCTTTAGAATTTTTTTTCTCCTGGAGATGAAACCGATTTGTCCACAATTAGACCAGTGGCAGTATCAATACATTTCATAATTCTAAAAGTTTTGAGGCTAAAAGTTTTAATGGTGTGATAATATTGTATGACACATGTGACATTTGGCGAGACACTGAATCAATGAACCAGTCAAAGTTGAAGCTACTTCTAAATATGATCTCCCTATTCCAAAACGCTTAGCCTATTTAGAAATGATGTCTTCATACTCAGCCAGACACCCACTCCCCCACTGTAGGTCTACTATTTTTTCAACATTTTATTGAAAAGCAAAAAGAAAAGCAAAGCAACTCTGACATGACAGGCATGTAGACAGATTATCCCAGGGGGGATGTGGGTAATCTAAGACCACTGCAAGGTGCAAGGATTATCCCAAAGGATTAAGTAATCCGACCCATTCTGTCCCGATTGAGGGGCAAGTTCATGTTCTCATTTTGAGGTCCCTTGTCTAGAAGAAAGTGCATGGAATCTGAGGTTTGAGTTCACATTACATGTGAGGCAAGGTTTGGATTCGATCTAGTTTTTTTTTCAAACTACTTGTAGGCCCTACACCTGAGAGAGTCATCTTATTGCAAATCTGTGATAAAAAAGCATGATATTATCAGAGATAGGCTTATGTTTGTTTGTAGAATATAATGATAACATTAGTTTTTTTGTATATATATATGACAATATCTGCAAAAGACCAGGACTAAATCCATATTTATGAGTTTGAGACGACTAATCTATCACAAAATACCACACGGGTGCATTTTTCTACATTTCAAGATGGGTAATACAGGGTGCCTCAGTAAAAACGAGCTTTCATATTCACCTTAAATGGGAAACTGGGCTATTATTTTTGCCTGCCTCAATGTTGATTTTGATACATGAAGGTGGGTTACTTGGCAATGTTTTCTGCAAGTATTTGCTTGTCTACCATTGCATGTTGTGGGCCTAAGTCTTTTGAACAAATGGGATTATAAAGCTTCTTTTTCTAGTTAAATTAGGGGGGGGGGGGGGTAAACCCTTTTTTTTTAGATTCCCATTTTCAAAAGTATGAACACCACGCTGTTCTCTCTATGAATGTACTAGAGAGCTTCCCAGTGGTGGGGGTGGTAAACCGTCATGTCCGCTGGCATTGCCTTGTCATGCCTGCCAAGACACTGACCCAGTTACTGCATTACAGACATGACCCCGAGGAGGTCATTGACCTCGGGTGACCTTGTCGGTCAGGTTGTGGAGTAGGAGAGAGAGAAAGAGTGAGATTCAGTCGTGGATGATGCTGATATCTCATGGACTCTGTTGGTGTGTGCAAATGTTATGCATATTAAAGCCCCACTGCACTACTTATCGCTACTTGTGCTCTCTATACAGCCAACAATGCCTAAGCGATACCCGTTGATCCCCCATGATGCCCTTTTTCTTATGTTAATTGGGAGCTGATTTGATGAGATAACCACTTGCCAGTGATCTTGCAGGGAGGTCTAATTCCTCCATGCCAAACTAGTGCAGATAGGCTTTAAGTTGTTCTTGACTTGAAGCTTGCTTTAGGATGGAACAAGTGAGATATTCAACATGAACTTGAACAGGCAATTTCGTTCCCTGTCCCCTGCAGGACTTTGGACTTATTCCTATCCCTTCTTTTTTTTTTCAATTTGAATTGCACTTTTTTTTCTTTGATTCAGTCTTTTGATAGACACTCATGTACTTTTAGTCCAGTACTTCATGTCTCAGTATCTATCCTCTCTATGACCACGCTCACTTTTATTACCTCATTTCATTGGTATCCTGTATCGTGACTATCGTCGAGGCAAATTTCCCCCTCTTTCACACATGTAGTTCTTAGTCAGTATCATCTTGGATTTCCCCTCAATCCGTCCAGCCCTGATAATGGTCAACCAGAACTCTACCAGTGTAGGTAGTTCCATCGCCCCTTTCCATATACCCTCTGTAGCCTTCTCTCACACTCATATGAAATCAAGAGAAATCTGTTTTGTTGTTTGGCCCTATTCTACCATTTTTATAAAAGCCAACTTAAATTGTCTGGCACCCGTTTAGATTCGTCTTCAGCATCAGATCATAGGACCTAAACTGCATATCATTTCTATTGGTCCTTTGTTCCATTAGGATGTAGGCAAGATTTTCTTAGACCCCCAAATGGGCATATAGCAGATAAGACCAATACGCCTGTCGACCAAAGAGGGAGATGTATAGGAGTGCAGACTATGGAGGAAACCCATTTGAATGTGCCGTTATCAAATGTGTTATCCGGGAGATACCTATAGCCATAGTTGGTTTGTGTATTAGAACTCAGGTAATGAGGGAATTCAGTCAACAGGATAATAACGCCATCTTCCTATCTCCTTAACCCTTCAGCTCCAAGGGAATCAACCGAAGCACCACCACGCCCTGACCCCACCACCCCTGCCCCGCCCACCACTACCACCAGGGCCGCACCTCGTACCCCCATCCCCACCACTCCGGTGCGACCGTCCACACAGTGTTCTGCCAATGAAGCTTACTGCAGGTCTGGACGGATCAGGTGTGTCCCTCGAGACTTCCTCTGTGATGGGCAGAACGACTGTGAGGACGGTTCAGACGAGTATGGATGCCGTAAGTATTTTTTCCGTCTCTTTACCTCTTCAGAGGGACTTCATTATTCCATTTCAAAAATACATACCGGTATATAGACGATTTACAAAACGAGTAAAACAAAAATTTACAAAACATATGAATTATATACAAGATCAACATAATTTCTTCAAGGGATCATTATAACATTTCTATTACTTTCTTAACTTTTTCATCATCAACATATTTTATATTTTCTTTGTATTTCAAATAAGATTTCAATGATTCCGCTTTACGTAATCTGTGTATATTTCAAATTGTGCATAATTTATCAAGAAATTATGTAAAGTAAATTTCTGTTATTTACTTTATATTCAATCAATTTTATTTTCATATCAATTTTCAATTTCTATTTTAAATATGAAATATATAATTCTTGAGATAATTTTCCAGAAAACTGGATGCCGTGATTAGAAATAAATTTTCACATTCCGTTATGTCATGTTGTGTTATTAGTTCAGATTTAAAGGACAACAGTGTTAAAAAAATATATCTTACTCATCAAATTTTGAAATAATAGATGAAGGGAAGTGTCAGGCCAACTGGGCTTACTGAGGTCTGGTAGAATCAGGTGTGTCATTCAGGAATCCCTCTGTGATGGGCAGAGTGACTGTGAAGATGGGTTGGATGAATATGGATGCTGCAAGTCAATTAAAAACATAAATTTGTTTCAACTTTTGTCATTGAGCTTCTGTTTCTTGTTTTTCCCCTTACTCTGTTTGTTGAATATGGCATTATTGATGGGTAGCAGTTTTCACTCACATTTTAGATGAATAGGAATACGTATTTGTAGAGGTGTCATGGTCGAGTGAATGTGTCACTCGACTGTGGTCTGCGGTTCGAGTCCCGCCGCGGCACTAATGTCCTTTGGCAAGATATTAATCTACATTTGCCACACTCGACCCAGGTGAGGTAAATGGGTACCTGGTAGGATTATTTCTTGAATTACACTGTGCGCTGATTACGGCTGCCGGAGATAAAGCTAGGGTTTTCATTTCCAAAGCTCTTTTGAAGTGCATAGAGACGTTATATAATGTGATATGCGCTTTACAAGAACGGAATATTATTATTATTATTATTATTATATATATATATACATATATTAACCTAGTCCTCGTCTCCTTTTCACATTGATGCACAGAGCAACGCAAGTGTGAGCCCAATGAGTTTCAGTGTGCTAACCTACTCTGCGCTCAGAAGATCTGGCGATGTGATGGCGATGACGACTGTGGGGATGGATCTGATGAGAGAGATTGTCGTAAGTATCTAGATATCAGCATAGTTATTTGATATCATAAAGCCTGAAACTTTCTCATATAAGAAACTTTGATGAATTTCACGAGTGGTCCACATTTGAGAAGTTTTTTGTGTCAACAGAATGGCATTACATCACTTAATCTATGCAGTTGACAAATGTTTAGTGCAACAAAAAAGTGCTGTTTTTAAAAGTTTGAAAATTCCACATTTGTAAAATGCTTGACTTTACAGTAATCACCTTTTTTAAAGAATACTTTAGTATCAATTGCAAATTGACATAATAAAAAAACATTGCAGAGAAATGGATGCCAGGTATATTTTTAGTGATGCGTTGCCTATCTATACTTGTCAATTAAAAAGCCCCCCCCCCCTCAATTTTTGTTAACAATGCCTTCCTTCCAAATACAAGTGCATTGTTAGAGTGTGATGGCACCAAGTTGATATGATCTGAACAGTATACCGGTATACCTTATTTGCGTGCCGTTCATGACAAGATTTACTTAAACACACTTTCTGTAGGCCTTCATGTGCGCATGATTTATGGCTCGTATCTGGGACATGTTATTCTAAATTCTGAAGAGGATGTATATGGCAATAGAGATCTGTGTGTCGTAAAAGTGAAGATAGGAATTAAATAAGTTGATCAAACGTTCCCTTAAGATAGGTTTGCAGGAGAAATATTGCTTGTTTGTGTACATTACCCACAGGGATACATGTAAGCAACCCTCTGGCTTCAGTTCACAGACCTCATAAGACCGAAGTTGCAAAATAACCTGCTATTTTCCGACTCAGGATATTTTAGAGAAGCTCTAAATTGCGTCTTCACCAGACCGATACACTCATCACAAACTAGCTCAGACGAGCGCAAATAAACCCACTTTTCCCCAAATATCGGGCTTATTTTGGAAACAAGACCAAGAATATATCTTGGAATATTTTCTTGACCAAATAGCCCGCCAATTGCAACTGCGGGTTGATGAGGACGCAAATTAGCTGGCTTATTTGAGATCGGGCTAGTTATAGCGGTTATAAATACCAAGTTATTTTGCAACTTAGGTCTGACGAGGACAGGCCTATATAGAAATATCAGAATGTAACCCACTGCTTTCTGGAAACCGGGTTTGCCGTTGTAGAGCATATGGGAACGAGCCAGTTTGGCATTCAAAGGGGTGAAGAAAAGATTTATAAAGTGGCTTTGAAGGTCATGATCAAATCATCATGATATGATGTTAAAGAACCCATGAAATTGATTAACTTTTATTAGCAAGGGTCTCTTTTTTATCTCCCATACAAATAAAACAGAGAAAAAGTCCCATAACTTCCGTTCATTCGGAAGAAAGATTTTCAAAGCTGTATTCTCTGCCAGATTTTAGCAGGTGTCAGAAACTGTCAAAAGTACAAACGGGTCCCCTTTGGTAGCGTGTGAATCGTTTGAGTCTGACTTTTGTACCCCGGATTGTTAACACGTTTTTGACACGCCACTGATCTTAACACTTAATTAGCCGCATTCTCCCTTAATCTTTGTGGAGGGTATTCAGAACATTCCGACTGGTCTTTGAATAATCCTGCAATGAACTTCAACTACATGTAGTTTCAAACACTTGCCTGACCTTGATTTGACCTGAGAGAATTATTACGATTTTGCTTCTGCTTGATTTATTATCTACCACTTGTGATAGTGATTTGTATATATATCAATCGATAAACGACTTTGTACCTCTCTCATTCACTTTGGTGGGGAATCTTGTAGACTGATGTGCAAACATACCGTAACTTTATCAGAATAGCCAAATTTATTTCTTGGGCTTAGGTTTCCTTTAAAGGCCATCTGCACTAGTTTTGGCCAGGAGGGATTAGACCTCCCTGCATGGTTACTGGCAGGTGGTAATATCATCAAATCAGCTCTCAATTAACATTAGAAAAATGGGACTGTGGGGGACCAAAGGTCACCGATTAGGCATTGCTTGCTATATAGAGGGCGCAAGTAGCTAGAAGTAGTGCAGTGTGCCTTTAAACGGAAGTCGGACAGCATTTATGTAATAATAATGATAATAGTTCATTCTTATATGGCGCTTTTCAGGACCATAGGCCCTCTCAAAGCGCTTTACAGATATATATTATTACCCCGGTCATCGGATTCAGGCTCATCGCACACAATGATGCACATTCTCCACTCCCTGGGGAGTATTACTTAAAACTAAACTATGATTGATTGCCTACTCTTACAGCCACTGCTGCCCCGGGCTCTCCATGCCGTCACAGTGAGTTCCAGTGTCTGTCTGTCGATGAGTGTGTACCTCGTGGGTTCCAGTGCGACGGAGAAACAGACTGTGTAGATCGTTCTGATGAAATTGGCTGTGGTAAGTCCTTAAAGATTTTTGCATGGGTTTATGACATGTTTGTATACATGTATGATGTACTGTTCTTGTACTTTTTGTATATTTTTTGTTACCTTTCTTGTGATTTATTATTTTTCTTGTACTTTTTCTTCCTTCTTTCTCTTTTTTGTTTGTTTGTAATTTTCTTATCTTTCTTGTATTTTTAATTAATAAAAAAACAACCCTTTCTTTTACTTTTATTGTTATTTCCTTACTGTTATAACAATGTCTTGTACTTTTTTTTATACATTTACTTTCATGTAGTTTTTCTGCTCTTGTCTTGTGCTTCAAATTTCTTGCAGTTTTCATGAAGACAATATTAAATGGCATACTTGTTATCTCTGTGCAGTGTAAAGAACTGAAAACCATAAAACCAAATTGAATACAACCTGTATATTGTCTAATGTCTAATAATAGTTCACTTTAAAAGCAGGAACTCATATTACTTACAAGTAAGAAACTCAAACTCTCTCAATAATAATAATAATAATAATAATAGCTAGTTCTTATATAGCGCTTTTTAGGACCAAAGACCCTCTCAAAGCGCTTTACAGGTATATTATTACCCCGGTCATCGGATTCAGGCTTACCTGCACGCAATGAATGCACATTCTCCACTTCCTGGGGAGCACATTAATGTTCAATAATGTTCTTCTTCTGTTCTCCTATCCAGCTGAACCAACGGTGATCAGGTCGCCAGTGGAGATTATCCAGGTGCAGATAGGAGAGAGGGTAGAGATCATCTGTGAAGCCCAGGGTATCCCTACACCCATCATCTCATGGAGGCTCAACTGGGGTCCTGTCCCTGATAGGGTAAGTTATGGGAAACGAGATCCTTTGCTATTCTTCTTGTCCTGCTTCCCCTCTTCCTTCTCTTTCACCTCTTCCTCTTCCTCCTCTTCCTCTTCCTCCTCTTCCTCTTCCTCCTCTTCCTCTTCCTCCTCTTCCTCTTCCCTTTCCTCCTCCTTTTCTTCCCTTTCCTCCTCCTTTTCTTCCTCCTTTTCTTCCTCCTCCTTTTCTTCCTCCTTTTCTTCCTCCTTTTCTTCCTCTTCTTCCTCCTCTCCCTTTTCCACTTCCTTTTTCTTTTCCTCCTCCTCCTTGTCTTCTTCCTCTTCTTCCTCCTCTTCTTCCTCCTCCTCTTCCTCCTCTTCCACTTCCTCTTCCACTTCCTTTTGATTTCCTCCTCCTCCTTGTCCTTTTATTCCTCTTCCCCCTCTTTCAATTCCTCTTCCTCTTTTTCTTCTTCTTCCTCTTCCTCTCTCACCCTCCTTCTCTTCCCCATCCACCTCCATCTCCTTTTTCTTCACCTTCCGTCTCCACTTATCTTATTCGTCCTCCACCCTTCGCTTCAACTTCACCTTTCCCTCTTATAGTTTTTTGTCTCCTGCATGTGCCCCTCATTTTCCTCCTCTTTCTCTTCCTCTGCCTCTACGGGTTTGCTACCAAACAAATCTATCCTAATTAGTGAGTTCATAGTTGCAGTCTGATCATCAGGAGATAAAGGTCATTGCAGACCAAATTGTGAAATACACAGAGACAAAATACTGGATACGTGCTCATGAAAGTTATGTAATAATTATTCATTTGTACACAAGCAGTGCACTCCATGATACACAGGTGGAAGTATTCTTTAAACAGGGGAGACAAAGGCTATTTATGTAACACCTCCATCGCTGTAGGAGTGATTATTTCAAAATGTACAAAGTGGGACCTCTTCATGTTTTGAAGGTCTGTGGATATTTGGGGTCATTTGGGACATTTGTTAACCGTGAACTGGTCTATTCTCATCGTTTTTATTTTGCCCCGCCCGCCTCCCTGCTCAGGCTATCATCACTAATTCGAATGGGTATGGTACCCTGGTCCTGGAGAATGTCCGGGAGTCTGACCAAGGAGCGTACACCTGTGAGGCCATGAACAACCAGGGATACATCCTGGCCCAACCAGATGCTATCCTCACTGTCATCTGTAAGTCACTTCTTTCACTGAACCATAACTGTACCTGAACCAGGTGGTTACTGTACTCAATAACTGTCCCTCATTTCTGTATAAAGCCTGGAGATAATTCAGTAATCATTTAAAGGGACTTGGTAACATTGTTCAGATGAGAGAAAATGGTGCTAAGGTAGTGACTTCAATGCTAGATGTACAATTAAGGATAATCTGAAAGTTTGAGTTAAAACGGACCATTAGTAAGGATAGAAATTGGGAAAAACTGATCTGATCGATTCCTTAATTCTCCAACTATATTATTGCAATTTAATTACATTTCAGCTGAATGTAAATCATCAAAAAGCAATGAATCGGCTATATATACTATTCCAGACATTTAAGTGTTGAAACATTTTGTAAAGCCTGTTTTGTGTCTTATTTTCATGGAAAAACCGTTGGGAAAATTCATAAATGGTTGGGAGAATTTACTGTTAGAGGGTGTCGCATAGTGACACCTTCAAACTTCAATAATAAAAAACCAAGTGAAATAAAAGAATGTAATAGTCAACAGGTTTTTAAAAATATTCTCTTTCAATTTTTTTTTGGCCATCGTTTACATGGATCCTTCCAATTGTGGATAATGAAATATTTGATTTAAATGAGATTTTTTTAAAACATAAAGAAATCCTCTGTAATGATCCCTAGAACAATTTGCGATTCTTTCTTTATTTCTTATCTCAGAACTGGATAATATCTTTAAGATGGTTGTGTAGTATTTTAATGCACTTTAACTTAGACTGCACATAAAAATATAAAGGAATAGTATGACTATAAGAGTTGCCTAATATTTTCACTCTAAAGCATGAGCACAGTATCATTTCTTTCTTCTTTCATTATCAATAGTATTAATGTCAGAACTTTTTCTTCCTTTAAATCTTTTTCGTGTTTTCAGCTGGACCCAGCATTTGCACTGGCAGCTATTTCAATGACGATGCTCAGATTGTTTCTGAGTGCATCGCCTGCTACTGTTTTGGTGCTTCTACAACCTGTTATAGCAGTACCTATAACAGATTTGAAGTGAGTCAAATAGTGTAGTCCCATGCATATTACTTTGTGGTGGGAATTGCGGAAACCATATCAGGGGGATATCATGGTGGGTTGGGGTGTCTTGTGTTATGGAAACAAAAACATTATCACGTTTCTGAAAGTTTGTGTTCTGGTAATAGTATTGGTAGCTTAATAGCTTGGTATTCTTACTAGTGATTTGAGGATGATTGTCACAAATGTCTCATCAATATTTTGATACTATACACTACCAAAAGTCTTATGTATATAAACTTTAATTTAAAAAAATTACCTCAGGGCCCCCCACAATTCATAACTTAAACAGAGAGCTCATGCATACAGACTCTGAAATGTAATCCTAGGCTTCTTTCAAAAGATGTAAATGTAAAACCATGAATATAGTACTCATTTCTGTTAATTTGACGTAGAACAAAATTGTGTATGGCTAAATGTTTACACTGTCATTTTGAATAGACATGAATGATGAAACCTGTTTATGACCTTTGATGATGTTTAGCAATCTCATAGTGATACAGGTGGACCACCATTGAGCCTGATTCTATTTCAAGCTTAATCAGAAGGAACTTACAAGATACTTATCTGTCAAAGATTTTGTATGGAAATATAAAAAACAAATTATTTTGACCATAAGGAAGCCTCAATTCTCCAGTTGTTCCTACTTGTAGCTGCTTGCTCCCTCCATCTACATAGAAAACAATGCATAATCGGTGACCATTGGTCCCCCATGATCCTCTTTTTCTTATGTTAATTGAGAGCTGAGTTGATGAGATAGCCACTTGTCAGTGACCTTCCTGGCTGGTCTAATCCCTCTTAGCCAAACTAGTACAGATGGCCTTTAAACTCCTCCCTTTGATCTCCTACAGACTTCTTTATACTTTGGCGAGATTGGTAACTTAAAAGGCGTGCGACTAGCTGACCTGTCATCCCCCAGTGCATCTCTGGGTGTCTTAGAGGATACTTACCTTGAAGTGAATCCAACTGAAAGGGAGGTGGTTGTGCGCGACTACAACCGACGGCTGCCTACATCTACCTACTACTGGGTGCTACCAGAAGACTTTACAGGAAATCTGGTAAGATTGTAATGATGATGATGATGATGTAAGGGAGACTGACAGTGATGATGATGGTGATGGTGATTTTGATGGTGATTTTGATGGTGATGATTATAAATGTAATGGTTATGATTGTAAGGATGACAGTGGTGACGATAATCTGGATGATGATGATGACGACGACAATGATTTTGGTGATTGTTTTGATGATAATGGTGGCAATGTGGTAACAAATTGTTTTAAATTTCGGTTTCATAATTGAGTCATGTCAATAATATCATTCCTTATTCATCCAACAATAACTCATTTAAATGCATTTGCAATCAAACTTCCAATACTTGCTCTTTGATTTCTTACAGTTAACAAGCTATGGAGGCAACCTTCGTTACCAAGTCAACTTTATCCACATTGCGTCAACTGCTCAAGTAGCTGATGTATACATCAAGGCAAGTTTCAAACATTTACTCTTCTTTGAATCTGAAAAGAAAGTCCTTTGCCTACGAGAAATGGTTGGCTACTGTATTAAGCCTATATGGGAATGAATTAATTCAGTATTTCAGTAGTGAATACTAAAGATAAGAATAATGGTGGCTTTTTTTAAAGCGCACATGTCAGTCACGTTTTGACATTCCTGGCGCTGCCCGAATATTACCCTGGCTTTAGCAAGGCGGCCATTACGGCGCTCTAGCATTTCAAGGAATTAATTCCTGCCTGGTTCCCATTTACAATGTACATCACCTGGGTTGAGTGTGGAAAATGTAGATCAATGTCTTGCCAAAGGACATTAGTGCCGCGGCAGGACTCGAACCGGGTTAAAATCTCACAAGAAATAAGGAGGAGTGGACTGAGATTGTATGGTCATGAGGTTGGGGTTGGAAAAAAAACCTTTGCTTCAGAGAGCAATGAACTTCCAGGTTGCAGGTTCAAAACCCCATGGTAGACCTTGCAAAACGTGGAAGGAAACACTAGGAGAAGACATGGGAGCACTTGGTCTCACCCAGGTGGATGCCAAACATCACAAGACTTGGAGAAGGGCCATAAGGGAAATCAAACGTCCAACTCTTCAGAGTGGGAAAAGTGGACGCTAAATGATGATGATGATGATGAATGTATTTGCAAGGAATCAAACAGGCTCTGCTTTAAATATATACACATATAGAATAGTAAATTGAATTACTGAAAGTAACAAAAAAATTGTAAAGAATTTGACAAATTGTACATCGATAGATATATATTTACCACTTATAGTGTTTTTTTTTACAAGATGCTCATAAAATGATATCAAAATTAAAAAAAATCAGCTTAAAACTAGGCACTTTTCAATTGGGTCTCTTCAATGGTGCATTTTCCTTTTTTTTTAAACCTGAAATGGTCTTAATAAATAGATCGTTCTCAATAATCTCATTGAAATCACATTTTCAACTGTTCTTTCTGTACAGGGAAATGGAAAGACTCTTTCCTACCAAATCTCAGATGAGCCTGCATCAGGTATCCCAACACAGCGACAGGTGCCACTCACAGAGGTAAGCAGTCATCTCTCTCTCTTGCAAATCATACAACTGTAGTAGTTATAGTTGTGTTGGTATATTGTAGGGGTACAAGTGTAACGGTAGGGTAGTCAGAGTGGCAATAAAAAGATAAATAGTAGTGGTGATGATAGTAGTAGTGGTAGTAGAGGTGGCAGTAGTAGTGGTAGTAGAAGTGGTAGTAGTAGTGGTAGTAGAAGTGGTAGTAGTAGTGATTGCTGTATTGATTGTGGAGGTAATCATAGTAACATAAGTGGTAATTGCAGTATTGTTGGTTATGATAGTGGTAGTATTATTGGTTGTAATGGATATATTAGTCATAGTAGTGGTAAGAATAGTGCTTGTGGTGGTAACAGTAGGGTAATGGGCAATTTTAGTAATAGGGATAATTCCACAGGTCTGTCCACACGCTAGTTTAAAACAAACGTTCCATCATAATGGCACATCAATGCTAGATGAACAATTCAAGATGCTATGAAAGTTTGAGTGAAAAAAAGGCCATTATTAATTATGAAAATTGGGAAAAACTGATCTGATTAATTCCTTAATTCTCCCAACTATATTTTGATTTTATTTAATTTTAGGTGAATTCAAATCACCACAAAGCAATGAATTGACTCTATATATCATTCCAGCCATTTTAGTGTTGACAGATTTTTAAAAGCCTGTCTTATCTCTTATTTTCATGGAAAAATGGTTGGGAGAATTTACTGTTACAGGGTGTTGCACAGTGACGCCTTTAATGAAAAAAATAATATCTTTGTGGTAATGGAATTTTTTCAGGATTTTTTGCATGTTATATTTTACATAAAATTACACAGTTTTCCATCAACCTTCACCAATGTTACTGAGTCTCTGTCCTCATCAATATTTAGGCTGGTTGGAAGAATGTGGTGACGGTTGGTGGAGGCGGAAGAGGAGATGTCGGTTCAGAGCTTCTCATTGATGCCACAAGAGAGGATATCATGCTGGCGTTACAGAACGTTGATTCTATCCTCATCAAGGCAACGTACTCCTACAACCAGTACCAAACCAGGTGAGTCCCTTGGATAGGACATTAAAGACTAAGTCCACTCCAAAAATAATTTGCTTTTAATAGATGCAGAAAAACAAGAGAAATAGAGGAAATCAAATTTGAGTAAAATCAAATAACTAATAAGGAATTTTTGATTTTTTGAAAAAGCATGGAACAATGGCAATCACTACACAAATTGCCAATGTTCAGTTTGTGACATCATGTCCTCACTAATTATCAATTGTTTTATATATTTTTTTGCTTCTATTGAAAGTAAGTTATTATTGGAGTGGACTTGCCCTTTAAGACCTAGGTCCCCATTGTTGGTCTCCCTAATCATATAGATGTACTTGCTTTCCAAGTATTCCACTTAACCCATTCGCTACCGTATTCTCTCATTCCCATTGACTTTTAACACAGAAGCCACCAGACTCCTCCTGTAGGCAATTGGATAACCTGTTGACTTCTTAATTTCTCTCATTCCCATAGGCTTAGTACATAAACCACTCAGATCCAGGAGGCTAGGGGTTAAAGTAGAAATTAACTGCCTGAATAATATATATGCACTTTCAGACTAGGATTACCCTTCAGTTAACATGTCCCAGGACCCCTTTAGAAGAGGAATAGTCGTTCTTCAAAGTCTACCTTTTATGAAGAAGACTGAAATGATTAAGTCAATTATATAGTTTTAAATGGAATGTTTTTCACTATCAATTTGAATCAGAAATTGCTACACAAACCTGGGATGGCTTGTGCTGCAAGAAATGTATCTGTTTTATATCTGTAAATTGCTTAGACACTTCATTGATGTATTAAGTGCTATATGAAAGCTGAATATTATTATTATTTAATGTACATTTTGTAGTTCTCTTAGTAGTACATGTTCCATATGAACATTTCTGACTCAAATTTATGATCTACTCCCTTTGAAACTAGTATGATTTTCATTTCATTCCCCGAAAATGAGCGTATTTTCTTTCCCCTGGGTGGTGGGTTCCAAAGTATTGACATATCTTTGAACGAATTTCCAACTATTTTTTTCCCCTCTAGCTTGGCCGATGTAGTCCTTGATACAGCTGTACCAGAGGACACGGGCAGAGGTAGGGCAGTATTAGTGGAGGAATGCAGGTGTCCCATCGGCTACGAAGGATTGTCTTGTGAGGTGAGAGATTCTCTTTTTGTGTCGGGATTTGGTATTAAGTCTTGACAAATTTCCTTTTATTGTACTCTAGACTTAGTCCTCTATGGGCATATTGCAATGAAAGTTCTTGAGTTCTTTCAATGAGTTTGCCCATGGTGAAATATACTCTCAGTTTGACAACTAGTTAGTATTTTGTTATCATTTTCTGGAAAGTTTTTTTAAAAGTATTTAAGCCTTTGGTTGACTGAAGGCGAGGAAGTTCTTTTTGTTCTAGTAATGTTAAAAACATTCATTGTAGTGATAGTCTCTGAAGTGCTCTAGTGTTTCAAATAGGTTTTTCAATGATTAACTGAATATCAATTTATCAATTACCAACTGTCCATGTACTAAAACTAGTATAACCTACTGCATAGTAAGACCACTTGTCTATAAAGACTGCAAGTTTTGTATTTCCCTTTGGAAAGTATTCCCATTGAAAAATGTGTTAAAAAGAGCCTGTACATAAAGAGCACCTGCTCATAAAGACCACTTTTCCAGTCTTCTTTGAGTGATCTTTTAAATTATACAGGTGGGCATTTCACAAAACTTGTCATCAGTGACAAATGACAGTTTGTGTTCTAAGCAACTGAAATCCTTGCTTCTGATTGATTATCAGCAGATATGTCACTGATTTTAGTCATTTGTCAGTGAAAAAAGCTTTGTGAAATGCCCCACACTGGTGTCACTATATCATCTCACTGACATGTCTTATGTTTGTTGTACTCTGCAGAGATGTTCATCAGGTTACTACAGAGCACCAGGTCAAGATGCATCAAGTCTAGGAACATGCCAGCCTTGTCAGTGCAGTGGACTATCAAACAGTTGTGACCAAGTCACAGGCCAGTGCCTGGTAAGTTTCTCCAACCCGATCTGAGGTGGAGGACATGTCCGAGTCTTCTGAATCATTGGTCAACTGAAAATCACACGCTATGCTTTTTAAAAAGGGTTTATGGGTTAAACTTTAAGAAAAATGTGGTAGGAATAAAAATTTGAACTTCTGGGGCCCCATTGCACCTATGGAATGGTGCCCTGTATTTTTCTATTTTTTCTCCTTTGAGATTTTGCATAAAATTGGTAGAGGAATGGTTCATGATGATTGGTATGTAACTCTACTTCTTCTATTCTTTGTGATGCAAAATAGGACATTTTTGTTGTTTGCATTAGAAGAAAATGAAGTAATCATTAACATTTTATTTCATCTTTCTGTTTCTTCTTGACATTCCAATTACACAATACGACCAATTCACACTATCAAATTGCTACTGTCATGTATTGACAACTATTTTTCTCTCTCTGACATGTATTCCTGTAGTGTACAGGCAACACAGAGGGACCAAACTGCGAGCGCTGTGCTGAGGGATTCTTCGGAGATCCACCCAATGGTGTTCCTTGTCTCACCTGCCCCTGCCCACTCACATTTGGACCAAACCAGTAAGTAGAAGTATACAGTGAAACCTGTGGGTGGTATTCTCACAAGCGGACTAACTTTAGTCCACTGTTTAATTCACCAACTAAGTATGGAATGCCAAGTGTACATATGAATATGTTTTTGCATAATTTAATCTGTCACTAAAGTAAATTAAAATGTAATAACATAATACATAATCAACAATATAACTATGTTATGAATAAAATTATCATGGTAATTTAGGGACATATCAAATTAGTAAAAAATATATTCATATGGACACTTGGCATTCCATACTTAGTCGGTGGATTAAACCATGGACTAAAGTTAGTTCGTTTTCGAGAATACCACCCTGTATGTCCAGACCGTGCACAGGTGGTTTTTATGTGGTCTTTATGTACTTTTATACAGATTTCCATCAGACCTTTCTAGGCAAACATAAAACATGATCCTTGTAGACAAGTCCTCGCTAAAGCAGGCTGACTGTACCGTATATCTATGATTGATGTTTTTTAACCTACTAGTCTCATATTATAAAGTAGGCTTGTGGGTGCACCTCTCTCTCACATGCACCCGCAAGCCTACTGTATATCTACATCACCATGCAAGCCGACACTTACAAGCAGCATCTAGTCTCATATTGAGGGATTTTATGCAGATATTACAAACATGAACACATCATTGTGTGTTGGGTATAGAAGTTTTGTCAAATTGCTATGCTGTTCAGTTTTGATTGCTTGAGTAATAAAACCATTGGTGAGAATATGGGCAATATAAATACAGACTACTAAAAACTGTAGATTTTGTAAGCTTGAAAATGTGCATCTGCTGGCCTTTCATCCATTTCACCCATCTGCCGAACATGTAGTGATTGTTAAAGTTGATATCTTTGTCATGAGTCGGTATTGCAATGATTATTTTTACTAGCAATTTTTTCGTATCATTGTTTATTTTGCAGGTGTATTCTCCTGCAAAGTTGTATGAGGTCTGCCATCATATAATTGTCTTGTTATGTTGTGTGCTGAGAGCTGGAGGACCGTACCTGCTCATAGACTTTTTCTTTATAGAGTCTTGACGCCCTTCTGGCTTTCAGCACATGACACCATGTTTTTGTCTTATGTTTCACATATCACATGCAACACCAATGGAAAGACAAATTTCTGTTATATATGTATGGACAATAAAATCTTAAAACTTGAATTTTGAATCGTTGTTGATGATTTTCTTCATGACATTGACTCACCTAGGTTTTCACCAACATGTATTTTGGACACCGATGGAAGAGTTACGTGTGATGCCTGTCCACAAGGATATGCAGGAAGACAATGTGAAACGTAAGTAGAAGAAGGAAAAGAGAGATACAATGATAGAAAGATACACTGGAAACGGAGCAACAACTAAGTAGAGAATAAAGATTGAGTACATTGAGTTTGTATTTAGAAGATCAAGGATCGGAGTGTTGGAAGGATAGAAAAATGGAGTGGAAAATGTGATAGTCCATGTGGAGAATGGAAATGAATTTCCTATAATTTTTGAATATTACTGTGGGTTATACCATATCTGAAAAACTGTTTTAATATTTATTCATATCATATGTTTAAATTGTGAGGCTTAAGTTCATTTATGGTATTTGGTGCTTATATGACATTGTGCAATGTAAAGCCTTTAGTAAGTCTACAAGTTTTAAATGTTGAATTGCAAAATAAAAGTTCCATGTGAAATGTAATGTACCAAATTTTTCAAAATGATCTGTTGAAGGAAAAGTAACTCAAGTAAACAAATTTTTGTTTCCTTTTTAGTCTGATCACTTTCAAAAATCAGATTCCTATGTTAATTTGTTTAATTGGTTTTTCCTCACTGTTCCAGATGTTCTGCTAACTACATGGGCAATCCAACTGTGGAAGGAGATTCCTGTGTCCCTGATAGCTTGGGTGACTGCAATGTTGATGGTAGCCTGGCATGGACAGGATCAAATTGTCTCTGTAAAGTAAGATGTAGCTCTTATTCTTTATTTTTGCCCTTCTACTACTCGTCTCTTTCAGTCTCTGTCATAATTCCCCCTCTTTATCTTGTGATTTCAGTCTCTGTATTGATTTATATTTCATTTCATTTCATTTCAATCTCAAATTTTTCTTTAATCTTCTTTCCCCTCTTGGCCTATATCTGTTTCTTCTTCACCCACTTCTCTCCCCATCTCTCTCTATTTTATATCTCATATTCACCCTCTCTCTTTTTTTATCTTCCTCTTCTCTCTTTCTACTTCTTTCTCTAATCTTGTGCATCTTTCGTATTTCTCGAATAGTGTTTGGCTGTCAGTGCAGCTATCATCTTGTGTTTTAACTTTGTCCATCCTTAATTTGCTCGTTGATAGACAGGAGTTAATTTCACTGTCTGTTGTCATCTCTCAAAGTTTATCTTTTGTAATCATCTTTTGAAACACTGTTTTATTTGTGGTGTCAATTTTCTATCTTACCATATATTTTTTGTTTACCCTCTTACCTTCCAGGCGACGAAGTAAAATTTGTTTAAATGTGAAGATATGTGAATTTTTCAGCAGTCTGTTTTATATTGATTAAATGTTTTCATTTAGAGAAACAGCATACACAAGATATTGCAAGTAAAGTTTTCTTGATGCTTTGTTTTCTCCAGGATAACACAGATGGTGTTCTATGTGACCAGTGCAGATCAGGAACGTTCAATCTGGCCCCAGATCACCAGTATGGCTGCATCAGGTGCTTCTGTATGGGAATAACCACAGACTGTGACAGCACTGTACAGTATAGATCACAGGTACGTCTGATCTTGATGCTGATGGTGAGGATGATGTTGATGGTTGTGGTAGTGTAGTGGTGATGGTGATTGATCGGGAGGGGATGGCTAAAGGTTTAGAGGTGGGTTAAGATGAGGGTGTGGATGAGATGATGGCGTGGGTGAGGATGATGATGTGGGTGTAGTATATAGTTAGGTGTAGAGGATTAGATAATAGGACATGAAGATGAGGAGTTGATCAAGGATGAGGGTGTGGGGGAGAGTGTGGGTGTGATGAGTATGAGGGTGTATGTGAGAATGATGGTGTGGGTGAGAATGATGTTGTATGTGAGAGCATATAGTTAAGGTGTATAGTATTAGGTTACCTGACATGAAGATGAGGAGTTGATCGAGGGTGTGGGTGTGGGTGAGAGTGTGGGTGTGGTGAGTATGATGGTGTGGGTGTGGATGTGGATGAGAGTATATATAGTTAAGGTGTAGAGGATTAGGTTACATAACTAGGCGTTGTGGCGTGCGCCTGTAATCCAGCTAACAATGGAAGTTATAAACTGATTCAGCCGAGGACGCAGGTTCAAAACTGACCCACGTCTTTTGGATGGTGACGTTAAAAGGTCGATCCCCAGAGGTAAATAACCATATCTGATTGATACACATCTGTAAAAACCCAATACACACACACACACACACATTAGGTTACATGACTAAGGATGAGGGTGTGGGTGAGAGTGTGGGTGTGGGTGGGAATGATTGTGTGGGTGAGGAATGAGGATGATGCTGTGGGTGAGTGTATATAGTTAGGGTGTAGAGGATTAGGTTACAGGACACGAAGATGAGGAGTTGATCGAGGGTGTGGGTGAGATTGTGGGTGAGTTGAGTATGATGGTGTGGGTGAAGATGGTGCTGTGGGTGAGAGTATATAGTAAAGGTGTTGAGGATTAGGTTAAAGGACATGAAGATGAGGAGTTGATCAAGCATGAGGGTGTGGGTGAAAGTGTGGGTGTGTTGAGTATGATGGTGTGGGTGAAGATGGTGCTGTGGGTGAGAGTATATAGTAAAGGTGTTGAGGATTAGGTTACAGGACATGAAGATGAGGAGTTGATCGAGGGTGTGAGTGAGATTGTGGGTGAGTTGAGTATGATGGTGTGGGTGAAGATGGTGCTGTGGATGAGAGTATATAGTAAAGGTGTTGAGGATTAGGTTAAAGGACATGAAGATGAGGAGTTGATCGAGGGTGTGAGTGAGATTGTGGGTGTGTTGAGTATGATGGTGTGGGTGAGGATGATTTGCTGTGGGTGAGAGTATATAGTAAAGGTGTAAAGGATTACGTTACAGGACATGAAGATGAGGAGTTGATCGAGGGTGTGAGTGAGATTGTGGGTGTGTTGAGTATGATGGTGTGGGTGAGGATGGTGCTGTGGGTGAGAGTATATAGTTAGGGTGTAGATGATTAGGTTACAGGACATGAAGATGAGGAGTTGATCAAGCATGAGGGTGTGGGTGAAAGTGTGGGTGTGTTGAGTATGATGGTGTGGGTGAAGATGGTGCTGTGGGTGAGAGTGTATAATCAAGGTGTAGAGGATTAGGTCACCTGACATAAAGATGAAGAGTTGACCGAAGTTGTGGGTGAGGATGAGGGTGTGGGTGAGAGTGGGGGTAAGAATGAAGGTCTGGGTTCATGTAAGGGTGAGGGTTGCTGGGTTATGGTAAAATGTGAGGATTAGAATATTGGTTTTGGGTTATGATGATAGAGATGACAATGAAGAGGATGATAATAATTAAACCCTCAACCCTTAATTAAGTCTCAAATTCAGATCCATTATGAAATTCTTACCTATGATTAGTAGTAAGTAAAACTAATAAATTGTTGAAGCCAAGCCAGATCCCAGGAATGTTTTCCAAATCATTTCTCTTTATTCCTTCCTTGTTCCAACACCATTAGGTCAATGCAGAGTTCTCTCGTGATGGCCAAGGGCTCACCCTCAACAATCGAGACTTCACAGAAAACGTCACCTCGCAGGACCTGACGGTTAACTACAGACAGAGGGAGCTTGTCTACGGTGGCTTCAACAACCTCCCAGCGGATGTCTACTTCTGGGTTCTTCCCTACCGCTTCTTAGGCGACAGGGTAAGACTGCAAAGAAAGAGAGAGAGAGAGAGAGAGAGAGGGTAGTTGTTCATATATCGATAGAGGGAGAGAGAGAGAAAAATACAAATGAGTGTTCATATATAAGACAGAAAAGAGAGAAGACTGAAAAAGAGAGACTGAGAGACAGACATACAACAACAAAAGAAAGAGAGAGAGATAGGAAGAAATTCCTTTATCAGAGAGAGAGACATAGAGAGACAGATAGAGAGAGACAGAGAGAGAGAGAGAGAAAGGTAGAAGGGAAGATATTCATATATCCGATAGAGAAAGAGAAAAAAGAAATGGAGATATTCATATATTAGACAGAAAAAGAGAGACTGAGAGACAGACATTCAAGAAAAGGAGGAAGAGAGGGATAGGAAGAAATTCATTTATCGGAGAGAGAGAGAGAGAAAAAGAGAGAGAGAAGGAAAGATATTCATATATTAGACAGAAAAAGAGACTGAGAGACAGACATACAAACAAAGAACAAATAGAGAGATAGGTCGAAATTCTTTTATCAGAGAGAGAGGGAGATAAATAGATAGAGAGATAGAATGAAAGATATTCAAATATCCATTAGAAAGAGAAAAAAAATGGAGATATTCATATATTAGACAGAAAAAGAGAGACTGACTGAGAGACAGACATAAAAAAGGAGAAAGTGGGAGATAGGAAGAAATTTGTTTATCAGAGAGAGAGAGAAAGAGAGAGAGATAGAAAGGAATATATTCATGTATCAGAGAGAGAAAGAGAGAGAGAGAGAGAGAGAGAGGAAGATATTCATGTATCCGATAGAGAGAGAAAAAAACGAATGGAGATTTTCATTTATTTATTTATCAGAGAGAGATAGAATGGAAGATATACATATATCCAATAGAGATAGAGAGAGAGAGAAAACAACAAATTGAAGGTTCATATCTTAGACAGAAAAAGAGACTGAGAGACAGACATACACAATTAGGAGAAAGAGAGAGAGATGAGAAGAATATCATTTATTAGAGAGAGAGAGAGAGAGGGGGAGAGATGGGGTATTCATACACGTATATGATAGACAGAGAGAGATAGTAGAGAGAGATATATAGAAGGGAAGATATTCATATATTAAACACAAAGACAGAGAGAGAGAGAGAGAGAGTAGAGAGAGATTTTAAAAGGGAAGTTATTCATATATTACACACAAAGAGAGAGAGAGAGAGAGAGAAGGGGGGGGGGGGTGCAGATATTTATATACATGTATATAAACATAGAAAGATAGACAGAGAGAGATATAAAGAAAAAACAAACTAGTGTAACATGTTATTTATCTTATCCACAATATACGTCAAGCTTTCTACCTCTGTGAGTATGCCCTGATTACCAATCTCCGATCCCTTGTACCTGTTCTGTTATATTTTGCTTTGTTTTCTCTTTACCAGGTTTCATCTTATGGAGGGTATTTGAGATATACCATCGTCATTGATGGTGTTGACCAACAAGGAGCGAGTTCACAGCGTGTACCAGATGTTGAAATCTCAGTAAGTGTATGCAATATGACTGTGTTTTTAGGAAATTAGGTCAACGAGGAGGCTTATTTATGTGGTATTGTCTAATGTATGTTTATTTTGTTATGGTTGAAATTCTAATTCCAGTATGCACGAAGATCAGGCTAAAAGAAAATGCAGGATGATTTACAATATTTTTGCATTCATGAAACTGAATATAAGACACTACATTGTATAGTGTCATATGAAGGGGGTAATACATTTCATACAACTTTTGTACGCTGCATGATCGAAGAAGAAGAAGCGTTGGAAAATTACGTGCAAGCATGGTTTCTGTTTTGGTAAAATATTGAAACGAGCAAACCCATTCGTACAGTTAAGGCCCGGTCAGGTATGACACTTTTTATTTTTCTATGATGACCTACAGTGTCATACAGTATGTTTCACATTGCTCTTATAACACAGTGCTCAGTGTATACGCACGAGTCCTTTGTCAGACGCAGTTGTCATTTATTTTTAAAATTTTTTAAAATGTTTTTTTGGGGGGCAGTTTTCCATGCCATATCTGAACAAGCCCTAAGAGCTAACGTATCACCTAATATTGAACTGATTGATTTATTTCAGGGTAACGGGATTACCTTGGTATACAACCGTGACAGGCAGGGTACGATAGTATCGTCAAGAACGGAGACTCCATTCAGAGTTCCCTTCCTTGAGGTAAGAAAGCCATCTGTTCAGTCCAGTGAGAGGCAAAATCTTCCAAAGACATCAGATTTATTTATCTATAAGTAGTTTTGTTTTCGCAGTGTAGTATTATACAAATAATACACAGCAGTGAAGGCATTAGTAAGAATTAACCACACGAGGTACCTTTGGAACAGTCTAACGTTTGGACTGTTTTGAAAGTACGGAGTGAGGGTAATTTTATTAATGCCTGAAAAAAATGATGTGTATTATTTTCTTTATAAGATTATGTTTTATTTGTTTCATAAAATGATGTTCTATAACATGATTTTGATAATGACCGGTCATTACCATTGGATAACGACCGGTCATTATCCAAATTACGCGTAAGGCAAAATAAATGCCTGGTCACGTGACGCCTTCAACCAATCATTCGATTAGGATCCACGTCATCATCTCATAATATCAGTTACATAACCGCTATTTACTATAGCCCTGTTTGCCTACATATACTCATGTACATGTACACTGCCTCCTAAACCACTAAAAATACAAATCTTGGGATTTTTGAAATCTCATCAATATCAGTGATTTGGCTGAAAGTCATGTTATATCATCAGCCCAATTTTAAAAGTTTGACATTTGATTAGATATTCCTACATGTCTTCAAAATTGTGATTATTAAAAAATTCAGATTTTATACTAGTAAATATTTTAGTCAATTTAAATGATAATCCTACACATATCCTAGTCTAGTCGAGTGGTTTAAGCACTTGACTTGAAATTCAAAGGTCGTGGTTTGATCCCAGACACAGCACTAATGTCCTTTGGCAAGGCATTAATCTTCATTTGCCACTCTCGACCCAGGTGAGGTACCTGACAGGAATTAATTCCTTGAAATGCTGGAGCGCTGTAATGGCAGCTAGGCTAAAGCCGGGGTAATAATTAGTGTGCCTCGGAATAGAATTTCTAGATAGATGGCGCTATAGAAATGCCTATTATTATTATTAATATTATACCAATCCTATGGTTGTTCTTGTGTTCAGCAATATTGGACTCGTGTCGATTTCGAGCCAGCCAACAGGGAGAACCTGATGATGGCGTTAGCTGATTTGGATTACATTATCATCAGGGCAACCTACAACTCCTTCACAACTGTGTCGGGGTAAGTATTGGTCCCGTCCCTCAGTAGAGTAGCCATGGTGATCATTGTGATGATGATAATGATGATTATAATGATGATGATCATAGTAATGAGGATGATGATGATGATGCGTGATATTGTAATGATGATATTGAACTTGTAACGATTATTTGAAATATAAAATATGGTAGCTATTGTTATGTTACAATAGAGATAATTGAAATATAAGGTAGAGTTGGTAGTGATATGGTTGTTAGTGGATATTGTAATGTGATGATTGGTGATGAGGATGAGGATGAGGATGAGGACGATGATGAAGATGAGGATGATGATGATGATGAAGAGGAAGATGTTTTTGATGGTGGTTATGATAATGGTGATAATACAAATGGTGAATAAGAAGAATGTGAAGAAAAAAAAAAAAGTAGATGAAAATGATTATGATGAAGAAAATGGTGATGAAGGTGGTGATGGTGATGACGATGATGATGATGATGATGATGATGATGATGATGATGATGATGATGATGATGATAGTGATTATGACAACTGTAATGACTGTGTAGATGATGACTAAAGTGTATGAACTTTGAGATGGTGACTAACATGCTTCTGCTGCTGCTGCTCATGGTTTGGTGCTTGTCGTTCAGATCCTTTGGATAAGCACTATGTGTCATTAATTCTAGTTTTAGCTATATATTGTAAATAGGTGAATTACATATATCATTTGAAGTGACTAGTTGATATCTCTCCCTCCCTTGTGCAGTATCAGGGATATAAGCATGGACATCGCTGAAGCCAGGAACACCGGCCAGGGTAGAGCATTTGCCGTGGAACAGTGTACATGTCCTTATGGCTACAGGGGCCTTTCATGTGAGGTAATGCTCTTTAATATTCCTTTCCAAGTCATATCTGACAAGTGGAATTCAACTAAATACAAATAATTGTAGGTTTCTATTTCAGAGGAAGAATGAAATTAAGCAAATTTAATTAATTCACTTTTTCATTGTATAACTTGCACATTTTAACTTCCGGAAACTAAATGTACGTGTACTATCCACCTAGCAACATGATGAAACATCCGATATTAACAAAATAAGAAATCAATTAAATACCATCATATTAATTCTCGACTACTGTAATATGAAGGTGTGTCCAGCATCACATATTTGAAAAGGTATGGAGAAAAACTTACTAATTTATATTCTTTTCAACAGTTTAGATTCTGTGGGGTTACATGTTTTGTTTTTCCTCACAATGAATACAGAATGAGTAGATGATAGACTAAGAACACTACCATAAACTAGAAGCCAACTGTCAAATCCAAGCCTATTATGTTACCCCTTTGCCCCTCCAGGATTGTGATGTTGGCTTCACCCGTTCAGGGAGTGGTATCTACCTAGGCTTCTGTTCTCGCTGTGAGTGTAACGGGCGTTCCACTGATTGCCACCCAGAAACAGGGGAGTGCAGGGTTAGTATGAATGATAGGTTGATTTTTTTTAATCTCCCCTATTAGAATTTTGTAATTGATTGTACTGGTTCATTTTCTTTGTACTTCATACTGGAGCATATACATATACTAAGCAGATGTTTTGTTTACTCTAAAGGAATATCTCTGATATCTAAGTTGTTGTAACTGCTTTGTCGGGCAATATAGCTGAACATTACGACTGCGTGGCATGATTTTTTTCTGTGGAAATTTTTAAACTGTTGATGTGATTTCTGAATGATAATGAAAGAGAAATAAGCAAGAAGCATGATCTTATTATAACGAAGAACTAAATTTTACTTTTCATAAGAACTGTAATTCATACTTTTACACCAAAGCGCACAGAGTCAGAGTCATGCTTCCGAAATGTGTAGTTTTTCAGACAAACCATTTAGGTACATTGACAGGTATTTGCCAATTATAAAAAATGATGTTTGAAGTGGTTTAGTGTGCAACAATGACATTAGAATCCATCCATCCACATTTCTTTTTCAGAACTGTCAAGACAATACCATGGGACGCTTCTGTGACCAGTGTGCACCGGGTTACTATGGCAACCCGACTCAGGGAGGAAGATGTCTGCCTTGTACCTGCCCTCTCGCGATCCCATC
Source organism: Strongylocentrotus purpuratus (assembly GCF_000002235.5). NCBI lineage: Eukaryota > Metazoa > Echinodermata > Echinoidea > Camarodonta > Strongylocentrotidae > Strongylocentrotus > Strongylocentrotus purpuratus. Next base: position 23,288,985 of record NW_022145601.1, on the reverse strand, counting down.
CAACCAGTAAGTTCACTTTGTATTCATACATGATTTTTGTGCGGCTCTCTTATTCATGGCATATCTGCATGTGAGTTTTAGGAACTCCTTGGGATACGCAAACCTCTTTCCTTTTGTCAGCCATCTCTTGAGTGATTGACAATTGTTGACACTACAATTTGAATAGAAAAATGATGATTGTATTTTGTGTTAGAAGTATAAATTATAGATTTAGATATGAGTTGAGTTGATTTCAAAATGTAATATGTCATTGTCATTCTTTATACATATATGTTTTTGAATGTATTTTTTATATAATTGCATGTATGATGTAAACTCACATTTGAAGTCTTTGGACTTTATGACAAAATTGAATAAAACCTAATTTGAATTGAAAAGAAAAAAGTTAGAGGATAAATAGTGATTTGCTTTCACCCTATACTTTGAACCTTCCTCGACCTTCTCACCAGCCTGTTTCCTAGGTGACAATATGATTTGATTTTTTTTCCACTAATGATGATGATGATGTTGTCACAGCAATTATAATATTTTATTTTAAAAATTGTCATTAGAAAGGATTGCTTGTAATTTGCTTCGTCTTATTTTTAAACTCTTTCTAGATTCTCACCAACTTGTTTCCTGGACTATGACAATGATCTGACTTGTGACTCATGTCCTGAAGGTTACACTGGAAGGCGATGTGAAAGGTAAGTTCAATCTTTCAAATGAATTTCTTCAAAGTAGTCACCCGAAGAATCAAAAGTGTTTTGAATCGATGCCAAATTCATATCATTGCGAAGGGGAAGCCTTACTGATCAAATATAACAATTTCCATCTCCAAATATGTTTGGGGCCCGCAGTAATCATTTCTCAAAAATGTTAGTTTTGAGATCCAGATTTTCTGCCTTCAGTGGTCCTCTGTAGAGCGTCAAGATATGTGACGTCACATGCGAGACACAGCTAGCCACAAAGCATTTTACACCTTTCCATGATATCTATATGATTTTTCAGCAAATTATTTGTGTTTATTCAAGAGAAAATCTTTCCATCCAAATGTAATTTGTCCGTAATTATCAGTTGTCATGAATTTTCTTTGGGTGACTACTTTAACATATCAGTAATTCCTATAAGTCAAATATTTTGGTTGAAGTCATGTCATACAGAATATTTTTTGTTAATGATAAGAGTCAGAAAGCTTTGAAGTGTTTTAGGAAGTCAGGAAAAGTCACATTTTGAAATCAGTCAAATGAGGAAGTTGCAGTGTTCTGATTAGTGTACAAAATTTGAACAAAATTTGATCTAAATGTACCGACTCTACCTGATATTATCACCATTTTATCAGCTAATCATTACCTTGAGTTGCTTAAAAAAAAAGAAATGTTTGTATTATATACACCTCTGTTGTCACATGCTTTCATCCATTTTAAACTGCATGTAAGAAACATAAGTAAAAGCAATTTGTATCTTGTATCTCCCCTGAAGCTGTGCACAAGGTTACATCGGAGACCCAGCCAGAGAAGGAGATTATTGCAGACCTGAAGGTATGGCTTCTTTTTTTTTTTTTTACTCATCACTTTTTTTTTTTTTTTTTACTCGTCACTTTTTTTTCTTAGTTTTTTCCACCTTGAAAAGAGCTGTTCTGATTGATTCATTTAATTCAGGGTGCTAAATATGTGTAAGATAGTGCTGAGAAGTATCATTAGACTTGGGGTTGGTAGGTGAAGGGAAAGGGGGCGCTTTGTTCTGGTCAACTGTTTTTTTTCTTCTCTGAGAATCAAATAAGTTACATTAAGTACAGTCTAATATGCATATACATGTACATGTATATAGTTATATAAAACAATAAACAGTCCCCAAGAATTACATGAACACATCAACTTTCCAAGATTATATGTACATATATGTTACTCTATATTCATATACTGTACATGTACTTCTGAAGAAAAAAAAAAGACAAAAGTATGAAATCAAGAAGTTCTTGATTTATTGAAATGGAGAATATACAATGTAAGTAGACCTAGTAAAGTTTAGGGGAAAGTTGAGAGAAAACTAAACAGAGGAAGACAGAGATTACTTAAAAAAGAAAATGATGAGTTGTTCAGTGAGTTCCATGACTTATACAGCAGCAGACAAGTGTAGGAAGATGTCATCATCAAGTAATACTGTTTTTGTTGTTGCAGGTGGTTGTCAGTGTGATGGAAGGGGAACCAGATCATCACAGTGCTTTAATGGCCGCTGTGACTGCAAGGTAAGATCACTTAATAGGACCATTTTGGTTTAAAAGGGCAAGGAATAGTAAATATGATGCAATATCTTGAATCTTTTTGGACATATAAAATTTGTCACAAATCTAAATTATCATGAGAAAATGTTTTCAGCTTCTATTTTTATTCCATGTAGATGAAACGTATTATATCTTCTTACATTCAGGTTATATTGAGATCTTTAAAATGGAATATGTGTTACAGAATACATGTACAACCATTTAAATTCCAGGGGGGTGTTTCACAAAGATCCTAAGTTGAACTTAACTCTAAGTTGGACTTCAAAATTATGGAGAGCCATTTGTAGCCTTAAGACAAGACATATTCAAAAGTAAAAGTTCAAGTATTTTTGACTTTTTATCAGGATCATGAAATCCCCTTGATAATAGAAAATATGATTGATTTGAATCAACATGTTATGCCTTTTAATATAACTTTTACAAAATATTTTCATAGATGCTAACAGCTTTCCATAATAGTTCAGTACAACTTAGGATCTTTGTGAAACACCCCTCTGGTCTTGTTGAAGGTAAATTTATAATGTACAATATATGTGTATATATTTGACCATTGAAAAAAACTCATTCATTTTAATTTAGAGGCACAAAAGCATTGTATTAAAACTACATTTCATTGAATTGTTATCCTCTGTTCCCTCTTGTTGTTTGATGATAAAGGACAATGTTGGAGGAGATAGCTGTAACTTTTGCCAACCAGGTTTCTTCAACCTTGCATCTAGCAACCAAGAGGGATGTACCAGATGTTTTTGCTCAGGGTTATCGGTCCCATGCTCCAGCTCCAGTTACTACAGGCAACAAGTAAGGATTTATTGAATTTACTTGCATTTATGTCCAGTTCAGGTCAGTTCAGTTCCATTCAGTCCAGTTCAGTTTAGTTCAGGTCAGGTTGATTCAATCTAGTTCAGTTCAGTTTAGTTAAGTTCATCCTTGGTTAAATTCTGTTCAGTTCAATTCAGTTCAGTCCAATTTTGTTAAGTTCAATTCAGTTCAGTTCATCTCAATTTAGGTCAGTCCAGTTTATTCTGTTCAGTTTAGTGTAGTTCAATTTAGTTCAGTTTAATTCAATTCAGCTCATCTCTGATCAGATCAGTTTAGATCAGATCAGTTCAGCTCAGATCAGTTCAGTTCAGTTCAGTTCAGATCAGATCAGTTTAGTTTAGTTTAGTTTAGCTCAGATCAGTTCAGTTCAGTTCAGCTCAGATCAGATCAGATCAGTTCAGTTCAGCTCAGATCAGTTCAGTTCAGTTCAGCTCAGATCAGATCAGTTCAGTTCAGCTCAGATCAGATCAGTTCAGTTCAGTCCTAGTAAGTGCATTTCAATTAGGCTCAGTTTATATTTTAGGTCACTTTAGTTCAGTTGAGTTTAGTGTACATATATCTTAGACCTGTCAAGTTAATTACCTAAATTAAGGTTCTGTCATTTGCTCAAGTGCTTTGGAGTTCATTTTAATTCTGCTAAGTTTATTTCAGTTCAATTATTTATTCTATTCTATTTAGATTTCATTCATTCTTTTCAGTTAGATTCAGTGTAGGTTCATTCATGATCAGATGTTCACAATATGAAAATATCTAGAACGAGAGAAAGTAAATTTGTCTACAAATTAAAAAATTATACCCAAGAAATTTTCAAAAACAAACTGCAGTCAAACCTGTCTATAGCGACCGCCCAAGGGAAACACAAAAAGTGGTCTTTGTAGACAGGTTCCTTTAGTACATGATTCAATGAAAAACCATTTTCAAGGGAAACAACAAATGTGGCCTTTGTAGACAGATGGTCACTAAAGCAGGTTTGACTGTATTATGCATTTTAGGCATCAAGCTCTTTGCAGACTTCTTTCAAATGTTCATCTTTATCTCTATTTTATCCAGCTCCGTGTCACACTCCAGTCTCCGTCTGACCCCCGTGATGTAGCCCTCGTTAACCGAGCACAGACACAGAGGATCACAACAGGGTTCGGAATTAACGTACCTTCCAACAGCATCGCCTTCTCTCAATTCAACCAGCTACCTGGTGATGTGTACTACTGGGAACTTCCCCCTAAGTACAGGGGTAACCAGGTAAACTCCCCCCTCCCCCACACCCATACCAATCTGCCCTCACTCCCCAGTGTACAGTGTTTACACTTGCTTGAATTTTTCTGAACTTGTATAAAAAAAATACCAGATGGATGGTGTATGGAGAACAGAAGCATTTTGCAGGTTACATCAACATATGATTGTGCTTGTGGAAAAAAGTTATTTCCAAATTAATAAACTGGTTAGTTTTTAAATTGTATTACATAGATGTACTTTACTTACATAATGGACAAAAATTAGAATGTGTTTTTCGCTGGGCACAGAACGAGTTATGTACATTTATTTTCTCCCTCTTTGGTTCTCTTAATCACTGGCATTTTTGTTCCTTTGTTCTATTCATTTCCTGCACGTGTAGATCACAGCCTATGGTGGCTACCTGAGGTATACCGTAAGCTACTCCACCTCCCAGGCTAGGGGAAACCCCATCTCCGATAACGACGTAGAGATCACCGTAAGTATTTGAAAGGTGTCAACTTTACGAAGTCACACTAAACAAGCCCATTCCTGTGTAACTAATATAATATTCAGTAGGGAAGAACCTTTAGATGTTAAATTTCATATTCAGAATCATAAACTGCCTCTTGTTGTCACAGTAGAAGGTTATTAGAAAGTCAAGACATGACTCAAATATTTTAGGATAAAAAAATCATCAGCTCTTCCTCAAATTGGCAGCACTAGAAATGTTGTTATAGTGCTTTATTTTCTAATTTTAATCTACATATACTGTATACTCTTCTTATTGTTTTGATAATTTAATGCTTTCCTCATGAAATTCCCATGATAATGTAGTGAACATTTTTTGCTTGTTGTTTGCATATCTCTATGCAATCTTAATTTTGAAAATGTGTTTTCTCTTCTTTTCTTAGGGTAATGATATTGTCTTGGTGTACAGACAGCCAACTAACCTGGAGCCAGATGAAGCTCGTCCTGTAGTATTCCAGATTGTTGAGGTATGGTCACTCTTCATATCAGATTTTCCCCTTTCTTTTCTGTTTACCTCTGACTTTTTTTCTTCTATCTTCTATCTCCTCTCATGCCATTCCTCTTTTGGTGTTGCAGATCTTCACCGTCATCATCTTATTCCTCTTTTCCTCTGTCTTGAGTTTCTTCTTATAATGTTAATGATATTTGTGATGATGATGATCTTTATTTTCTTTTTTTATTATCTTCTTTTCTGTTTAACTCTGATCTTTCTTTTTCCTTCTTCTTTCATGCTCTTCCTCTCTTTGGTGTTGCAGAATTTCACCATCTTAATCTTATTTCTCTTCTCTAGCTTGATTTTTTTCTTCTGATGGTGATGATATTAGTGATAATGATGATCCTTACTCTTCAGATCTTCTTTTCTGTTTAACTCTGATCTTTCTTTTTCCTTCTTCTTTCTTCTATCTCCTTATGCCATTCCTCTTTTTGGTATTGCAGATTTTCACAATCATCCTCTAATTCCTCTTCTCCATCTATTTTGCTTCTTCTGATGATGGTGATATTTGTGATGATGATGATCCTTATTCTTTGGATCTTCTTATCTGTTTAACTCTGATCTTTTCCTTCTATCTATCTTCTATCTTCCTCCATTTATGTTTCTTCTTCTGCTGATGGTAATAATTGTGATGATGATGATGATCCTTATTCTTTGGATCTTCTTTCCCTTCATCCCTCTCCTTCAGTTTCTCCTCCCTTTTCTTCTTCCTCCTTATAGTCTTTCTCTCCTCCTTCTTTCCTTCTTCTTCCTCATCTTTTATTTCCATGCCATAATATGTATATCTTAACCTTTTAAATATGCACTCCTTCATCCACCTCTCTTCATGTTGTCACTGCAGGATAACTTTGTTCGTCCAGACGGTAACCCGGCAACCAGAGAGCATCTTCTGATGGCCCTTGCCGATCTGAGCAACATCCTCATCCGTGCATCCTACCACAGTGACATGCAGGAGAGCAGCATCAGGAATGTCGCCCTCGACATTGCGAGTAAGAATAACCTCATCTCTACATAAGGGTCCATTTTGACTTATAGGCATCGTTTAACAATGTTAAATTTGAGATGCATGGCCCTTCATGTTATCAGTGTCTGTGATATGGTGTAATATTGAAGCCCTAAAAAAATTGCACTTCAAAATGATCATGAATTGCCTCATAAAAGTAAAAATCTCTGAATGACCGGTTTTACTATACGGTACTCATTGTCCCCAATAGACTTTGGTGTTATAAAAACCGTTTGGAAAACACATTTTTAAATTTTGATTTCCAATCATGAATATCTTGATAATCTTGGCGATCAGCTTGTAAAAGTCATGGGGTTCCTGACTGACCTTAAGGTTTATAATTATGAGCTAAATCTAGGATTTTGTTTCCGAATCTGGGACACAGTTCCCCAATCCCTTTGATTTTCAGCTTTGCAACCATTCTTTTTTGTTTTTTTCTTTTGCTCTGTTTTTTTAAACACTTAAACATGCCTTATGAAGTTTGCTGACATGATTTGTGAATTCTCTTCTATGCAGTTTCTCAGAACACGGGCCAGAATGTGGCGTTGGAAGTTGAGAGATGCGATTGTCCACAGGGTTACAATGGTCTATCTTGTGAGGTGAGATACACAAATTTTGTGACTTGAGCAGTGATATTGAAGATGATGATGGTGATGGTGACGTTGATGGTGATAATGATGGTGATGGTGATGGTGATGATGATGATGGGGATGGTGATGGTGATGATGATGATGGTGACGATGATCAAAACATCGCCCATGGAACATAAACCAAAAATGTTAATCGCAACCCTAAACCTACATTTTTGAAGAAAAACCTCCAAAGCTATCACCAATGATCCTAAAAGTTATGCTTACGATTTACCTGGTATAATAAAATTAAACCATGATAAAGGCCATCCTGACCTTCTGCTCTGTTAGATGGCATTCAATGACCTGGATGCGCGATGGCTCAGTGATAGAGCAGTGGTCTCGTAACTTAGAGGTCCTGGGTTCAAAACCAAGTCAATGCCCTAGTGCCCTTTGGTAAGGCATTGATCTCCATTACCAAGTCCCTCGGAGAGTACTTAAAGCCACCGGTCCCCTGGTTGCTTACTTATTAGCATACACATGCTTTCATAGCAGTCAACTAAAACAAACAATCAAATAGCAGAAGATGAAATGTTGTCTTGTCAGGACTGTGCTCCAGGTTTCACCCGATCAGGAGGCGGTCTCTACCTTGGAACGTGTGTGCCTTGCGAGTGCAACGGCCATTCTAACCAGTGTGACCCAGAAACAGGAGTCTGCTATGTAAGTATACTGCTTAATTAACTCATTTGACACATCTGTTTGACAATTGAAGTGATTGTTTCTTTGGGGGTTGTGCTAATGAAGATTTCCAGTCTTCTGAATGATTTGACATTTGATAGGACTTCATCAAAACGTGTTTCCTCATAATAACTTCAAACTCAACTTGTGACACAATATGAAAGCATACAGGATCGATATAGGTGGCTCCTCTTATAATCAGTACTCTTGTATTAGTATAGTTACATAGTTACAATATGTATCCTTTCATTTATACTTACCTGTTAAAAACTGTGAGAATAAGTATGTTTGAATCACTTTTTTTCTGTAGATTGTGAAGGTAAATTATTGGATTTCACATTCCCTATTAAAACATAACTCTTGACATTCATGTAACATGAGAGATCCTGTTCATCAATTTCTTAGCAAGTGTTAAAGGTTTATGTTTCACGTAGAAACTTCTGGTTTGAAATTTGATGCAATTGGTTGAAATTTTCATGGATATAACTTTTATTTCAGGACTCTCCAATCCTCCCCCTCTCTCACATGGTGCAACCCTAAGCCTACTGTATATCTACATCAACATGCAAGCTGATACTTATAAGCAGCATCTAACTTTTTTTTATTTCCAAATCCTTAGAACTGTGTCCACAACACGTTTGGTCCATACTGTGACCAGTGCGGAGCTGGTTTCTATGGCGATGCAACATCCGGTACTCCTGGTGATTGTCGCCAGTGTGCTTGCCCCCTCTCCATCCCTTCAAACCAGTGAGTTGAATCTTATAAATACCATTTCATTCCTGGGGGGTGTTTCACTAAGATCCTAAGTTGAACTTATCTCTTAGTTGGACTTAACAATTATGGAAAGCAGTTAGCATCTATGAAAATATTGAGTAAAAGCTTTTTTAAAAGGCATAAAATTTTGATTCAAATCATTCATATTTTCTACTATCAAGTAGATTTCATATTCTTTATGTGAAATTTATAAAAAGTCTAAAATACTTCACTTTTGGATTTAGAATATATTTTATTTTAAGGCTACACATGGCTCTCCATAATGTTTAAGTCCAACTTAGAGTTAAGTTTGACTTAGGATCTTGGTGAAACACCCCCTGTAATATCTGTGCAGGTCTTTGCCTCTTGGTTCTGCAATGGATTTTTGCCTGAATGTTTTTAGTTTTTAGTAGGTGTATAAAACAAAACAAAACCAGTTGACAATGATCTGTTATGACATGTAAGTTATACTCCTTTTCAAATTGAATATTGCTCATTGTAAAAAAGTTGAAGGAACTAAAATGTGTTTGGATGACATGTTTATTTTTTAATTTTCAAATATAATTTCAAAGTGTAAATTAAGTTTTCATCAATTTCTGTTGATTTTTATTCGTGTTAAGTAAGAATTGGACATCTACCGGTACATTTTACACCTATAGTTAATTTCTGATGATTTCTTTTTTTCAAAGATTCTTTTTTCATTATTCTGGGATGGTCATCACTGTTTTTTGTTGGTAATATTCCTTTAGATTCTCTCCCACCTGCATCTTGGACACTGATGGCCGTCTGACCTGTACAGCATGTCAACAAGGATACACTGGGAGGAGATGTGAAAGGTCAGAGAGAAAACAAATAACCTTTTCAAAATGCAATATTATTCAATTTAATTCAATTAAATTGAATTTATTTATGTTTCCAACAAAACATTACACATCAACTATAAAAATTTACAACAATTTAGGAATACATTTTGGAAACAGAGGGGTCCACTAAAAAGCAATGCTTGTACAATTGTGGACAATGCATTATCAAAAGGGTTGATAGTAGATACTGAATAAAAAAACTGTTGTAGGTTTCGTTTTTAGTGCCCATATTCAGCGCTTATCATGTGCTCAAGGCACTTCAATATTATACCAACTTCTTAAAATTCAAATAATAACTATGCCAAAGAAATATTCTTTCTTTAGTTATTGTCATATCTCTGTTGGGTTAATGATTTAAAAAGAGTATGAAAATACCAGAAAATGCTAAGTCGTAGATATAGCATTGGTAAGACTTTTCTGTATTCCCTAATACTGCTAGATACTACTGTACATGCTGAAGTTGATCAAAAGCATCCACAAATGTTAATATTGGTGTCTTGTGCAGCAGCACCCATATGAAGCAGTCATGAAGTAATCAAGGCTTAATGCACTCCAATGTTACTCTAGCTTATAAAGATTGAACATTCAAATGGTATTTGGTGCTTCTTTACCAATGTGCTTTGCCTAAGGTAAGCATAAACATACCTGAATGCATTTTCAATGTTCATATAGTTAATTTAATTGTTTTGCTTGAAACCAACAGGTGTGCTTCTGGATATGAGGGGAACCCAACCCAACCTGGACTGTCATGTAACCCTGCTAGCACAGGTAAAATTAAAAAACAAAATTAACCATTCATGTGAAAATAACTGTTATTAGTCTAGAACTGGGGCCTGTCTCATAAAGAGGTGCTTTTGATCCAAATTAATTTGCGAAAATCATCCAATGACGATGGAAACGCCATTATTCTCAACAACAACAACAAGGAAGTCCTCCGATCACTCACAAGTCCTCCAATCTAATGCAAGTTTGTAGTGTCCTATCTCTTTTGTACATAGCTGCGATATCAATCGCAAATAAGTTGCGATTAACATAAAATCTTTATAAGACGGGTCCCTGATGCATAGGGATTGAGAGAAGTGTTCATTAAAGGTGTAGGACTTTCCCTTGTAGTAAAAGCTTGAAAAACTGATAGATGACAAGTTAAAGATCCAATATCTATTTCTGATTAACACTAAAAAGCACACATAAAAATTATGAAATCATAAAGCACTTGTGCTGATTTTCCTTTTTTAATACATTTTCCTTCTGTACACATGCACCATTATTTTCTACACAGGTGGTTCTGCATATCATCTTCAATGTAGGTACATGTGGTTATTTAATGCCAGAAATGAACAAAGTCATGCTGATATATTAAAAAAATTTACTGCAGAGCATTAGACTAGCATATACAAATATTTCTGTAAAGTTGATATCCCAACTTGGGCAGGCCCTACAGTTATTACAACTCTGGTGGCTACCCTGAATCTATCTATTTGGGGAGATGTGAATTGGTCTAGGGGTAATGTCTGTAGTACGGTCAGCTCTTTGTCTTTGCCTACCGACTGACCCGGCAGACCCTGGTTCGAGACTGAGTCACGTTTTTTGGATGGTGATGTTAAAGGTCAGTCCCGTGACATAAAAAATTAAATCTGATTGATACTCATCTGTAAAAACCCAAGTTACACACACCTAAATCTATCAAGTATTTCTTCTGCTTTTTCTCTACAGGGGACCGTATTCCTTCTGTCATCGCCTCTCCGACGGAGGCCTCGTCCGTCTTGGGTGGAACCATCGTCTTCCAAGTGAGGATAACCGGTAACTACACCAGTGCACAGTGGAGGAGGGCCGATGGACAGCCTCTCTCTCCCAGCGCCTATGTGGAACCTGGAACGTACAGGCTACAGGTAATTAATAAAAGAGTGATCTGCCGAAAAATTTGGTTTTCATTTCATTAAATTTCATTTCATCTTCAATTTCAACACCGGAGTAAATCAAACATGCAAAATACAAATGATGATAAACATTTCATAGATAACAAATGGAATAAAAGAGAAATAAACGTAGAAAAAAACAAAGTTACTTCTAAAGCTAATATTAGAATATACAGCACATATATGGAATCCAAAACATAACAAGCAAGTACAGATTTGTCTTTACTTAAGTTCTCTTTATCATTCTTCAGATCCGTAATCTTCGAGCTAATGATGCTGGAATCTTCATCTTCACTGCATCTAACCGATATGGTTCTGGAACAGCAGAAGTCAGGCTCGAGGTTGTTGGTAAGTTTGAACAGAAAATTGTATGATGCATTCCCTGTGAATAATTGCTATTATTTTTTTATTCAAACAAAAATATTAATATTACTTTTTTTTAATATTAAAAGAAAAAAAATTGTTTCACTTAATTTTCTTGAAAATAAATATTTTATGTTACAATAAAGTTGCATTTTTTGGTGTTTTTCATCGTTGTAAATAATTTTATTGTACTTTCTGTAGGTCAAGCTATGAGAGTTGTTATCAATGATCCACAGACTGTTGAAGTGCCGGAAGGAGAAACAGTTCAGTTTGTTTGCCGAGGTATCAGTCAGGTACGAGAATGCATACACAGACAAACCCGGGCCCAGCTTCATAAAACTTGTTATCGATAACAAGTTACAGTAACTGTTATATAAAGCTACTAAAATTTTGGCATTTGATTAATTGGTATACAAAATTTGTTTTTCCACTTTTATGATGTCCAGACTATGACCGATCAGTTCTTTTTAGTGCTGAGTACATGTATGTGCAGTGATAGATTTAAGCTGTCATGATTGATAAACATTTTAATTGAGAGACCTTCATTACTCTACCTCGTCTCAAATATATTGTTAGGGCTGCAATTATGTTTTAGTTTTTGATCAGAATTAGGGTTAGGGTTATTAAAGAAGAGGATATATCGACCACAAAGCAATTGTGGCATACAACCTTAGCCACTCTTTATAAAAGTGTTTTGAAAGGTAAATATATTATAGTCTGAAGCATGTTTAATTTAAAGCCCCTCTGCACTAGTTTGGCCAGGAGGGATTAGACTACCCAGCGCAGTCACTGACAGGTGGTAATCTCCTCAACTCTGCTCTCAATTATTAAGAAAAAGAGGGTCATGGGGGACCAACGGGCACCGCTTAGGCATTGTTTTCTATATAGAGGGAGCAAGTAGCTACGAGTAGTACAGTGGGGCTTTAAAGGTAAATAGATTATAGTGTGAACAATGTCTAATTTATACTTTACAATAAATGTCAACTCTTTGTATATTTTCTTCTTGCGTAGACGCCGGCCTACACTATTGCCTGGAGTCGATCAGATGGCACTCTGCCAACGAACGCCAGGGACTTTATGGGCATTCTAACCATAGATACGGTCAGGCTATCGGACGCTGGACAGTATGTCTGTATGGGGTCAAACCAACGGGACACCGCCGATGCTTATGCTACCCTTATTGTCACGTGTAAGTGATTCCTCACATTTTCCATCCATCTCGAAGAATCCGTGGGAGTTGTTGGAAATCTTTTGAGATGAAAATTTAGAGGAAACTGATTGTAGATAGATGTATGCCCATCATACCAAATATTAAATTTAGTCATAGCAGTCCTCCTGTATATTTTCATGTAAATTTACTTAACAAAGCATTTTATTTTGGTAAGCATTTTTTAGCACTGCAAAACCTTTTTCAAGTACATATATCAAGCAGAGATTATTTTCTCCAGAAGTGATCATCCTGTTCCTTTACTTGATTACAAACAGTATACATTAAACTGCCTATGTTTCAAGTGACTTTGGAGGGATGGGTGCATTATGCCCTTCACCTATATCTTGCCTTTATGTTGTTTATGCATGCCATACACTCCATTGCTACTATGTTGCAGTCCTCTTCTTTCCTCTTTCTCCAAGCTCTCTATCCTCTTCTCCTCCTTGCCTATCCCTTTCTTCCTTTCCTCTATTCGTAATGTTTATTAGTATGTATTTGTGTATTCGGGCGTACCCATTACAAACTAGGCCTACCGGGATTCACGCCTTCTTCTTTATAAATAGAAGTTCTTAAATTAATATTTATGTTCCTACGTATAAATTGTATTGTTTGAACAGATGTCAAATATGTTGTCAAATTAAATGCAAGAAAATACAAGTTCATTTAAATGAATTGAATCTTTACATTGCGCAATTTCTTTACAGCATCCGTGCAAGAACCCACTGTCCGGATCGAGCCTCGCTTCATCCGTATTACTGAGGGAGACCGTGTTGAGTTCCGATGTATCGCCACGGGTAACCCAACCCCCACTCTCCGCTGGTCGGGCGGTCAAGGAGGGGTATTGAACTCTGAATCCACCTTTGAGAATGGTCTGTTTGTCATCCCTAAGGCCAGAGCCTCGGACGAGGCGGAGTATTTCTGCGAGGCCACCAACTCTGCAGGCATGGCAACCATCAGGACAGTGCTCTATGTCAGTCGTAAGTAGTCTGAAATCATCACCGGACTTGATGGATATCCTTTAAATTTTTGCTATGGCATTTCGTTTCTATATACAGTAGGCCGAGTTATCTCTGGTTTAGTATTAAAGTGCTTGAAACAGAAATTGTTGCTGAATTCATTCAACAAAGCGGGATTAAATGTATAATTTTAAGTTGTACTTTAAGCCATGTTTGCAATAGAAATACAAATGATCATTTATGCTGTAAATGGAGGGGGGGGGGATGTACAAAAAAAAACAATGATTTATTTGATTATTAAATATTTCTGATTGGCAATTGTAGCAGTATTATTTTTTATTATGTTCAAACATGAGAAATTAACCATAGCCAAACTTGAATGATGTACTTGTATGTTATTTATAGATTCCTCCTAGTTAGCACTTCTTTTATTGTTTTGCTGCGTACTAAACTGATCACATGACCTTTCTTATGTTTTGGCGGTCATTTTAGATACTGTCGAACAAGTGATAACTTATTTCTTATACATGTATATCCGTTTTCAGCTTCTCGCGTCCCTTCAGTGACCATCAGCCCTGCCTCTGAGTCGGTCAGCGAGGGAGAGCGCGTCATCTTCTACTGCCAGGCGACCGGCGATCCTGCTCCCGAGAGAACATGGTCCCGTATAGATGGAGACATGCCGTCCAGCGCGAGGGAAGAGAACGGCTATCTTGTCATCTCGGCGGTGACCTACGAAGTGGAGGGAGTGTACAGGTGTACAGCAACCAACAGCCATGGCTCGGACTACAGTGATGCACAAATCACCATAAGTACAGGTCAGTGGAGTAGATTATTGTACCCTTAAACCACGTAAGTGTAACATATTTGTATATATATCACTGACTCGATTTAACTTCATTTTGTCAGGTAGCCCCTAAAAATTTTCTTTAGAAAATATACCTTTTGTGCAAAGATTTGAAGTACTGATGCTAACAAATGGTCATTCTTAAGAAGAGAAATAGCATTGTGTCTAGAGATTCACATTTCAATGATTTGTAATGTATTTTAATCATCAAATTATATTTTTGAGAACAATTTTTTTGTTAATTTATGAAACTTGTTGATTGCATCCCACCGCTGCCACCAGGAAAATTGATTTTAATTTTTTTGTTTTAGTTTTTTTTTTATCCAAAACATTCATTACTGTAATGATATAACAATAACCATAATGAATGCACGTTTAACAAAGATAAACGGGACCAGAAAATAGCAATAAATGCTAATCGTGTCTGGTACCTTAAAGTACAATTTCTTAACAAATATAAATGTATATATGTTTTATGTTTGAAGTTTTATTATCCAAACGTTCAAATACTGTATTAATATAATAATAATGACAATAACAAATGCCTGTTTAACAGATCTTTAATGGATAAAGGGGACCAGAAAATTGCAAAAAAATGCTAATCATGTCTGGTACCTGTACAGTACAGTATCTAAACAAATGTATATATATATATATATATATATATATATATGAATAATTATTGAATACAGGTATAAACTTAAGCTACATACTTTTCTACAAAACTTAGTTTGTGTCCTGCTGCTACAATAACAGGAACAGGACAAAACTCTAGTTTTTATTCAGATATAACCTTGCAACCCAGATAGCAATCAAGCACTGTATAATGGATCCGAATGCAACGACTACAGACCGTAAAGTGCTTACTTTGCACACAGTGGTAGAATAGCATTACTGTTACCAACTGATGATAATTGCTCCTCATTACAGACAGCCGCAGGAGCCCGACTGCCCGCATCGATCCTGCGGAGATAACGGTAACACAGGGTGCCACCCAGGTCCTTCGTTGCTTGACCACTGGTGTACCTACACCCACCATCACCTGGACAAGGGGAAGTGGTCCCCTGTCTGCCAATCAGCAGGTCAGTTGATAACAATTAAAGCCTGTATGTACTAGTTTGGCCAGGAGGGATTAGACCACCCAGTGTGGTCACTGTCAGGTGGCTATCTCATCAACTCAGCTCTCAATTAACATAAGAAAAAGAGGATCATGGGGGACCAACGGGCACCGCTTAAGCATTGTTTTCTATATAGAGGGAGCAAGTAAATACAAGTAGTACAGTTGGTCTTTAAACCATTAAAAAAATCATCGTGCACTTCAGCCTTTGGGCCGCAATGTGATTTTCGAATACGTAAACGATTATATATTAAGGGCATATGGGCGGAAAGGGATGAGGGTTTGATGTTGTCAAATTTTTGTGAAAAAAAAATGGATATGTGTTTTGATTGATGGATAAGATGATCAATATTTTAATCTAAATGTATATATCAACAGATGAGATTGGGGGGGGGGGGGGTATGAATTTGTTGATAAGTTGATCAATAAACTGACTGATGTCTATCTGTGAGTGATTACCCAATGAAGGATATATGGACAGATGCATAGATAGAAGAAGAAATAGTAGGTAGTAGTGCTTGATGAATGATTGGCTTTTTTGATTTAGCAATTATGTTATGGATGGTTGGACCAAAGTTTCTGATTGATCAATTACATGATTGACTGATTAAGATTTATTGAGTGATTTCCTTCTCCTTTATTTATAAACCTTGCTCCTGGAAGGCTTGTCATTAAAGATACGACACTCATCATTTAGATTATCTGTTTTAAAGATTCATTGATGTACTGCAAATCAAATTGAAATTGAACCGTAATGGCTCTCTAAATATTTTCCTCTCTTAGGCTTTGAACGGAGTACTTCGCATCATAAATGCAGATGTTACTGATAGAGACATGTACAGCTGCACTGCTACAAACATTGCTGGTTCTTCAACTGCTACTGCCTACGTTGAGATAGAGAGTAAGCCAAACTATTTTAAAATAAAATCTGTCTTTAACTCTCTCTCTCTCTATTAACTATCTCTTCTGCTTCCTTGGTAGTATCAACAATTTTTTTCTTCAGCTTAAGATCATGCCAACATGCTGACATGCTGGATATAGTATGACATAATACAGAAATATTAGATGTAAAACTGTGGTCCAGAAGGAAAAATTGGCAAATGAACACTTTTTTTTAATCCTTGAGTCTTCCAAATGTACATGATTTCTAAACACTACAATGCGGTGTAGTTTGTAGCATTTTACGCAATACTCTCTTGCATGTCTATATTTCTTCTCATAGTATTACATCATAGAAATAGAGTGATTATTTTTGTTTTACCTTATTTCAAATAGTTATAAACAGAAACTTTGTTTAGCCCAATTTTACATCGAATTGTTGAATCAAAGCTCAAATACTGACTCCTACAATCATTGTTTTGTCATAAATCAACTTATGTTACAAAAGAGGTTATTTAAGATGAAGATAAGTTATTGCTCGTCCAAACTTTGTTTTCTTTTTTATTATTGACTGGTAGGGAGAGAGTCTCCAGTGATTGAGATCCTCCCATATTCCACCTACATCGCGATAGACGGAGACAACATCCAGATCCAGTGTCGCATCCTCTCCGGTATCCCCACGCCAACCGTCTCATGGAGCAGAGCCAACGGTGCTCCCCTGTCATCCAACACAAATGTGAGCTTTAGAACTTTAAATTATTTCAGTTTGCACGATACAGTAGTATCACATCTAGAGTTGAAATTTGTATGTTTGTTTAATAATAATAATAAATATACAGCCCACCTGATAATGTCAACTTATAAAGCGCACATATTCATTCATTAAGACTGCTCAGTTTTGTATCATAAACTGTTAGAGAAAAATATGCACTTAAAGGTTTAATTGAATATCATTAAATATGAGCCTGTTTAGTGTCAAACCAACTTTGCCAATCACCTAAAAATCACCTAAAAATATTTTGTGTACAGTTAGAATGTCTAAAATCAACCTCGGAGTATTTTACCTGGCAACTGGCAATAAGTGGGTTAACGGTTAAGGAGTATGCAGAAAATAGGATAACCTAATATGGAACCCAAACAAAGTAGGACTTAGATCCCGCGCAGTCCATATTCTATCCGAAGTCTCAAAGCGCTATAACAAACAAAATAGACTGATACACAATTACATATTAAACAAAACAAATAAGTGCAAATAAACCTACAAATCACAATACATATACATCAAAGTAAACAGAGTTATTAATCAGCGAAAGCAATTTTGAATAAATGTGTCTTGAAGACTAGTTTTGACAGTTTGACAGTTTTTGACATTTATTAGTCTACCCACAAGTCGCTTTTATGTTAATTGAGAGTTAAGTCAAACTTTCAATATATCTTTCTAGAAGCACTATTCGGAGCTCATATGTTGGCTATAGAATTGTGATATGGAACCTCTGTTATGAAAAGCAAAATAATTTGAAGAGATTGGTAAACTTTAAGGCACCATTACAAATCGCTTGTATAGAACTTTGCCGTACAACTGTCATGATCTTATTTGTTTTTGTTTTAGGATGAGATGGGAGTACTTACAATCATGGGGGTAACAGCCGAGAACCAAGGAGCTTATATTTGTACTGGAACCAACAGTGCAGGATCTGCTACTGCTACGGCTACTATCAGGGTTCAAGGTATGTATCTTTATATCTTTGTATTTTTGTTTGTTTTACCTGACTGCTTAGAAAGCATGCGTATGTTTTCAAGTAGGCTTCCAGGATTCTTTTTTAGGATATTCAATCTGTTTTTTGTGTCAAGGGGTTGGCATCTCTACCTTTCCTTATGGAGTGGTTAGTGGAGAGAGCTGTGTATGACATATCAATTTCAATTTCAATTTATTCAATCATTTAAACACCGTACATAAAAAGTAATAACATACAAAGTAATAAAGGTTAGGAGCCCTAAAGAATCAAAAGCTTGTCAACAGGGCCCTGTGAGCAAATTATACATACATGAAATAAATCTTGTAATAATAAAAATATTCAATCATCAACACACATAGAGAGTTAATATTAATCACAACTGTGGCCATAAGAGACAGGAAACTGAAAACTTACAATTGATTGGAGGACTTGCGATTGACTTGGATCAATGGCAGCTCTTTATAAGACGGGGCCCAGATGGTTGAATTGATAGCCACTTCCGGTGATTGATAACATTCTTGTCAATTTTCCATGATTACGTGTCTTTAACTGATTCTTTTTGTCACCTTTCCAGGTCTGCCTCAGATATCGATCACACCAACCAATCCTGCTGAGTTCCGGGTGGGCGAGACGGCCGTCCTGGAGTGCGTCGCTACAGGAGAACCACTTCCAACTGTCCAGTGGATGGTCATGAATAATGAACGGGTATGAAAAATGAATAATAAGAATAGTTCGTTCTTGTTTAGGGCATAACACATTATGATGTAAAGCCTCTATGCATTTTCAAAGAGCTTTGGAAATTATTACCCTAGCTTTAGCTCGTATAGAAATGACAAAAGGATTCCTCTTTTCAGTTTTTAATTGTTTTGATTGTGATCAAGAGAGAGAGAGAGAGCACAAATATTAAAATGCAAACCCTAAATCTTTTATTCATTTGATTTTTTATGATTTATGTGGTACATGAAATTTTGCCTCATTGATGATGATTAATGTAAAGTAATTTACTGTCTTTGCTGTATTGTTGATAGCTTTGACTCGTAATGTCGGTCATGCACTGTCCAGATGGGCATGTACATGTACATTATCATTGGTAAAGTTGGTTTGTAGTCCTAACATTTTTACAATCCTGGAAACAACAACAACAAATATTTCTATGCTTTTTCACATCCCTTTCACATTATCTTATCCCATTGTGAGATTCAGTTTTGTATTTGCCCGATGGTGAATAGTATAAAGACTTCAGCTTTTTGAAAATACAACATTATCACTAACTACAGTCAAACCTGTCTACAGCAACCGCCCAAGGGAAACACAAAAAGTGGTCTTTGTAGACAGGTTCCTTTAGTACATGTTTCTATTAGAAACCATTTTCAAGGGAAACAAAAAATGTGCTTGTTGTAGACAGGTGGTCTTTGTAGACAGGTGATCACTAAAGCAGGTTTGACTGTATTTTGAATCAGAG
Organism: Strongylocentrotus purpuratus; assembly: GCF_000002235.5. Taxonomy (NCBI): domain Eukaryota; kingdom Metazoa; phylum Echinodermata; class Echinoidea; order Camarodonta; family Strongylocentrotidae; genus Strongylocentrotus; species Strongylocentrotus purpuratus. The sequence continues at coordinate 23,269,261 of NW_022145601.1, read as the reverse complement.
TACTGATACTCTTCTCAAATTCATGCACTTCTTCTTTTTTTTTTAATTCTTATACACATTGTAGGTATACCAGCCCATTGCTGCTGCATTCAACATGGAGGAGGAATCGAGTGCTATGCATTACATCCAGAGTGTGTCAATGAATGATGCTGGAAGCTACATGTGCAGAGCGGAGAATGGGGCAGGATATGTGGAACAGGAACTGCTTCTGAGAGGTGAGTGCTGAGGGGCGTGGGAGAGAGGATGGGACGAAGATGTGGATGTGGAGTAAGAGGAGGAGGAGGATGATGGTTTGATGATAAGGGGGATATTAAGATGGTTGTGTGGTTTTTGGTGGTTTCTAAAGGAACATGATATTGAGTTTTTATAGATTTATGATAACATATATCTGAGAGAAGGAGAAGGGGAGGAGAAGGGGAAGCAGGAAGGGGAGGAAGAGGAGGAAATGTCTTAGAATGAAAACACATTTCTATTGATTCTGATGATGAGAAAGATTATATGAAGGGGATCATGATGATGTTGTTGAAGATATTGATGGTTGTTAGAATAATGACTGTGGTGAAGGTTTTTATTTATGATGGTCATAAGTGTGGAATAGTAATGAGATTCAGATCTTGGTTATAAAAATGTTTATGATGACAATGGCAATGAGAAGGAAGTATATCAGGAAGAGATTGATTACGATGATGATAAAAGATATTTAGAGAAGGATGTTCGTGGTGGGGTTGCAGGGAATATAAGAATAGTGAATACAATTAATGTAATGACATACCGGTACATTAATCTGCATACCGGTATCTTCTCCACTCTGTAGTCACCGACACCAGCGTGCCCCACCCTCCTTCCTGTGAAGTCTCCCCGAGAGAGTTGGAAGTCATCGAGGGAGAGACGGCCGTCTTCAGCTGCACCTCGCCCGGAACCCCGGCCGGTTACACCATCACCTGGAGACGAGTCAGCCAGAGGATGCCATCCACCGTCTCCATTAGCAACGGCCTGTTGACCATCCCTCAGGCGCGGTCTCAGTACGCCGGACAGTACTATTGCATAGTGGGAAATGAGCATGGATATCAGCAGGATCTTGTGACCCTTTATGTATTAGGTGAGACAATGATTTAAATGAAAAATATTGGTTTTTGAAAATAGTTTTAAAGATGGTTGCTGTCATACATCAGTTATTACTCTTAATAAAGACCAAAACCCAGAATGTCAACAATTTAATGATAATATACAATGCTCTAGGGTTTTCTAAATATCAATTGATTGATTTCTATTAATGCATCAGTTATTTTTCTTAATAAAGATTGAAACCCAGAATGTCAACAATTTAAAAATAAAAGATATTGTGGTAGGGTCTTCTCAAGTTCTTAAAAAGGACATTTGTTGATTTCTTTGTTGAATATACAGTATCAAGGAATATTGAAAGAAAAGGAAAAATAATGAAAATAAAACAGGAATTAACTATAGGGCTCTTTTCACGCATACCATACCCGTACCTTAGGGCCCAGCAGAGCGCCTGAACGCTTGCAAAACAAACTACCTGGCACTGTTCGCATTAGAGCTGCATGGGTTGGTACGATACGGTCAGCTTAAACACATCCTATGAGATGGATGAATCAAGAAATAGTAAGGTCTAAATCATTGTAAAGACGTATAGGATTGTAAACCATAACATTGTTCGAGTATCTTCTGTTTCCATGATGGTCATGATTGGTTACATGATACTCAGGTAGGGGACTTGATCGGGCAAAGCTTATAACATATGTTCTGGAAGTTCCTTTCAAGAAGAATGCCCTGAGAAAAAAATTAGAATTTCATCAATTAATTTTTTCTTGTTCTGTCTACAGTTCTTCCTAGTCTTAGCATCAGCCCTACCACTCAGACGGTTACTGCTGGAGAGATCATCCGCATATCCTGTTTTGCCGAAGGCACCCAGCCCATTACCTGTGAATGGTCCAAGGTAATGATAACAATAGTAATAATAATGATCATCAATAGTGATCTGTCAATTTATGAGAGGTTCAGTGACCCAACCAGAATTCTATATCAATTGTCTCTCCAGGTACCTCCATCTTGAGCCATCCGCTTCAGCATTTCATATCCTGTTGCTCCACAGTCTGTGATCGAATCATCTAGAAAGCCTTAACGAGGTCTTCCCCATTTCTTCTTTCCATGTAGACGACCTTTTATGAATCTGATTATCAAGCCATCATCATGCCACATTATGTGCCCGAGCCATTTCTTCTTATTGATAATAATATTAATAATAATGATAATAATGATAATGATGATAATGATAAAGAAGATTAATTCATATAATAAACATGAAATGTACTATCTCTATACATCCCACATACACACACACACCCCAAAGTCCCAAGTGCCTTCCTCTAATGAATGTTCCTCACTTTCTTTTCTTCCCAGTATGGCGGATCCCTTCCTCCGACTGCCATCCAGTCCGGCGGTATCCTCCAGATCTCACCAGCCACCGCCACGGATGCAGGCCAGTACCGATGTGTGTGCAGCAACACGGCTGGCTTCAGGGACTCCTACATGACCGTCAGGGTACAAGGTAAGCGATAGATGGGGATGATTAAAGAGAAGATTGGGTTCTGGGACGAGGTGAAAAATAATTTGTGAGCGTTATCATTGTATTATGCAGTGTGGAAGAACATCAGAGAAAAAATGTTTTTTGAAAAGCATGGCCCTTTAAATGCCTAAATATTCTAAATATTGCATGTAACATCATAAAAATTGGGACAGATTTTTTATGCCACATGTTTGTGTAGTCCCATATACAACTTTCTGTGTACAGTGCTTGTACCTTTACCAAGACTGGGCCAAATTTCTTTTTATTTTGATGTTTCCAGAACCTTGCAGTATACTTACAATGTATATGCTAGATGATCAACCTTTTCTGATCGATTCCACAATGTTTCTTTCACAATGCAATTGCATGACCAGAACTCAACTTTATCTTTAACTTGTTAGTTACAAGTGATCTCAGGAACAGTATTTAACAGTGTCTTTGTAGTGTCAATGATACAGGGTTAAAGTCTTTATAGCTCTTCTGAGCAAGTCAATCACTGACATTGGTGTGATAAGGGGCTTGGTTTCAAAGATCGGTAGAGGAAAGAGAAAGGCTCTCTGAAATTGGTAAAGTGAGGAGGTTGCGGGCCATATGTAAGTTAATCGGAAATGTGACTTTGATTTGTTACTTGGCTCACCAGTTTCTTGCTTTATCTTGTTTTTGAGGGGATGGAGGGGCAGAGGAATAAGAGTGACTATTTTTTTTCAATTTCAGTGTGCCAAAATTGAACCATTTCCTGCTCAGAAACTTGAGGAAATGCTATCTCATTTTAGATTTTATGGATGTGCAGGGGACCAACTGGAGATGAACTACATGTTCAATGTACATTTCAATGTCCCATGTACATTTCCATGTCCCATGTACATTTCCATGTACCTGTCTTCAAAATGGTGTTCATTGTTGTGATGGTTATAATTTTGTTGCGTCTCTTTCTTCCAGTCATACCAACTGTGACAGCTATCCCAGCCCGTGAGACGAGGGCCATCGGTGGGTCCGTGGAGTTCTCCTGCCAAGCCACTGGCACTCCTCCTCCCCAGATCACCTGGGAGAAGGAGGATGGTGTTCTACCAGCCCAGCACCGTATCACTAATGGTGTTCTCAGGTAAGGATGTGATATGATGATGGTAATGATGAGGATGCATGATGATGATGGTGGTGGTGATGATGGCGATGATGATGATGGTAGTGGTGTTTGTGATGATGATGATGATGATGGTGATTGTTATGATTGTGATGAAAGTGATGATGGTGAATGATGACCACTGAAGATGACAATGATGGTGAGGATGAAGAAGAAGAGGTGGATGGAAGATGAGCAGGATATTCTGATATCATTTCATGTCCTTTATTGTTCTGACGTTTTGGTGTAATGGATATTAATCGGAGGATAACACTTGTTTCCTTTTTCCTACCAACAGTTTAATTTCCTTACGAGATGGTGATGAAGGTCGCTATGTATGCACAGCTACCAACCAGGCTGGGTCATCTAAGGCATATGCCAGGCTCTTCCTACATGGTGAGAACAACATTAATCCGTTATTGGAAATAGAAGCCCTCTTTATGATTCAAACTTTATATACAAAATACTAAAGAAGAGAATGCTATTAAAGATCTATGCACAAGTTGATTGTGTATTTGTTTAAGTACATGGGTGGCAAATCCTGCTTGAGAATGGTAATGCTGAAGAATGGGTTGCCCTAAGAATTTCTAGATTCTGCATGTGGTTTTTTTTAAACAGAAGGTGTTTCATTGTAAAGCTAATACACTCATGTAATAAACATTATTTTATCTGCGATTTATCAATTAAAACACTCTGAATCAAAACATCTTTGATAAGACTTCATTTATGACAATTTTCTAATTCTCTTGCTGGCTTAGGAGGGGTTAAGTGAAATAGAGGATATTTCAATTTACAGTCTTACAACAGGACTGAAATAAGAATCGTTCAGATAAATAATTTTTCTTCAAATTTTCTGATTAAACCTACTTTCATGTGAAAATATCTTAATTCCTTTTGTCTACATGAAATTGAAATAAAAATCTTTTGAATTGTCCATTTTCAGCTGCCCCAACTGTCCAGATCACTGTCAACACGACTGTCCACTACATCCGTGTGGGTGAAACCACGACCTTTGAGTGTCTGTCCACGGGTGACCCGACCCCAGTGGTCACTTGGACCAAAGTGAACAGTGAGATGCCAATCAGCGTGGTCCTACAGGGGGCCCGATTGACCATTCCGCAGGTATCGCTGTCCGATGTTGGTTTCTACCGATGCACGGCTACCAACATCGTTGGGTCTAGGACCTCACAGGTCTTCCTTTATGTTCAAGGTGAGAAATAGTTGATAAGGGAGACATCTGCTCTGGGGTTGAATTGAATTGAACTTTATGTGATTCTAATCACAGTAAAAATGACATTATACCTTGTTGTAACACATAGGCAAAGAAAATACATTGAAATATATGTACATACATTTTATAAAAAAGAAGAAAAAGATGACATGATAAAATCTAGATAAACTCTACTAAGAGTATAGGATATGGAAAAAGGTGCATCCGTAAAAGCCACAGGGGCTTGATGTTTGGTGTTGCAATAGAGTTTCAGATGAGGGATAAGTTCAGGGTTGGATGTAGTGTTGCTTTGAAGTTGGTGAAATTGACCACAGAGGTATCATTGCCTATGTATGTGACTTAGAAATGAGAAATGTGTGATCGTTCCTCTTCTTCCATTTCAATTTTTTTGTAAACCGAAACATGGAAAGCAATTGAAAGTTTTGAACTTCCCTAGACTACATGTACATGTACACAAATATTTCATCTTGTAACACATTTGAACTGTGTACAGTGATAGAGTAGGACACAAACAAAACGATGGAAGCTTCCTGCCATTCTTCAAATAAATAACTAAATAAATAATAATCATAATATGGATATTTATATAAGGCCAGTATCCGACAGGCTCTGACGCTCATGGCGCTGTACACATGTTTAATACCTGGGTTGTAGCGGAGCTGTCAAAGTAACTAGCACTCAATCATATCAGGTACCCATTTACACCTGGGTGGAGAGTGGCAAATGTAGATTAACGTCTTTCCTAAGGATAGAGCAACGTCGATCTGGCACTGCTCAGTGGCTGCCGGGCTCACGATCAATTGGGCAAAAAGAATTTCCATTTTAATAAAATTTGGAGGGGACTAAAAAGATTATCATTATTATTATTATTATTATTATTATTATTAATGCCGCGACAGGACTTGAACCTGTACCTCGTGATCTGCATTTTGGTGATCTTGAAATATCCAGTAGACCACAACACCTCTACAATGATATTATCAATTCCAATTGTCACCTTGTTCCCTAACCTTACCATTATCTCCTCTGATCCTGATACAGCTGCTCCACAGCTGACCGTCGTTCCATCAACACGCACCGCCCCGGTGGGTGCCACACTCGAGTTCAGCTGCCTCGCCGGGGGATTCCCCACGCCGGAGATCACCTGGCACAAGGAGGATGGGGACCTCCCCGACAACTACCAGATCGACAATGGCCTCCTGACGATCACCAACGTGAAGGAGGCTGATGAGGGAACCTATGTCTGCATCGCCACCAACCAAGGAGGGTCGACGGAACACCGTGCAAGACTTGTTGTTGGAGGTAGGACGATGTAATCATGATTAAAAAATCTGTATAACGGTCGCCCATGGGAATCAGAAAAGTGGTGGCCTTTAAAGACCACATATAATTGATCAACAAGATCAGTATCGATTAATAAACAAGCTGAACTATTTGATCATTGTTCATGTGACATCTATATGTCTTTATTGTACATGTACATGCATGTCCACTGTATATGTGTATGATTTTGTGAAAAAGAATAAGAGGAAGATAACTGTGAAATATAAAATTGCCAATTGATGAAATTTGGAACATAAACTTGTGCCTTTTGTTAGGGAGGTTAAACAGAAAATGAATTAATTAACAAGTCAAAGTCAAGTTGTTCTGATACATTGCATCCATTATGTAATAATAATATTAATAATATGTCTTGTTTACCCAGGGTAGCCTCAACAGTATTCATACTGTTCTCCCTGAGGGCCCTGCAATCATATCATTACCCATTCATAACATATCTGTATGTTTATGTGTATAAACATACATGCATATATATATATCTTTTATTTTTATCCTTATTTTAAAGATATTGATTTCATCTGAATATTTACTTGTATATTCCAACTCAAAGGATCATCTGCAAGTATTTAACTGACCCATCTTGTGTCTATTTCTAGAGCTGATTCCGTACTTTGTTCAGATGCCCCAGTCCTACATTGGTTATCCTCGACTCACCAACGCCTACAGAGAGTTTGAGATTCAGGTTTCCATCAAACCTGAAAGCCCTGAAGGTAGATCTAATGATTGAAAATTGTTTGTCATATTCATCTTGTTTTGTATTTGTATTCTGTATGTTATTCCTTGTTAACTGAGCAGCTTGAGCTCTTTTCCGCATGTTAAGTATTTCTTTTAAATGCCAATAAACCAATTTGATCGATTGATCAATCAATCAGTCAGTCAGTCAGGCAGTCAGTCCTTGATGCCATATTTTATTTCACCCCTATCTATTCAGTAGCCTAGCTACAGTATTTAAAATACAATATATTCAAAAGCAAAAATGTTAGTATTTTAGATTTTTCATAAAATCCACATCAAGAACATGAAGTCTCCTTGATAATAGAATATATTATTAATGTGAATCAACATTTTATGCCTTTTAAAATAACTTTAAAAAAATATTTTCAAAGATGCTAGCGGCTATCCATAATTTTTAAGTCCAACTTAGAGATAAAATCAACTTAGGATCTTTGTGAAACACCCCCCAGGTAATATAAGTGTGCCTTGAGCACCTTGAATAGTGGATATGAGCACTATGAAATATCCTATATTATATTATTATTACTATTATTATTTTCCACTTCTGTTTCTTCTTCCCCCAGGTCTGATTTTATACAACGGTCAGAGTGTTGACGGGACTGGGGACTTCTTCTCCTTCGGTCTCCATCGAGGGTACGCTGAGTTCAGGTATGAGCTCGGAGCAGGAACCACCCTCATTAGGAGTGACCGCCCCCTGGAGCTGGGTCAGTGGCACACGGTCGGCATCAGGAGGAACATGACCAGAGGATACCTACAGGTAATGGCAAGGCATTAATCTTCTTTGCCACACTCGACCCAGGCGAGGGAAAGGGTACCTGGCAGGAATTAATCCCTTTAAATGCTGGAGCACTGTAATAATTAATGCACCTCGTAATAGAATTTCTAGATAGACGGCGCTATAGAAATGCTTATAATTATTATTATTACTATTATTAATATAACTCTTACAACAAGGTTCACAGCTGTCATGAAAATCAGGGAAAACTGGAAGATCTGTTCCTTTTTTTTCCATTCAAGGAAATAAGAGGGAATGAGAAAAATTACACAAATCAGGAAAACTAATTAGGCGGTTTTATTCATCTAAATGTGAATGGTTAGTCTCACCAGTTTTGTCTCAATGTTCAAATGATAGATATACTCTCTGGAAGACTGACAATGGTCGCATTTTAAGGTATAAAATGCCTTGAAACTCCATGAGGGAAAACTTAAGGAACAATTAAGGAATTTTTCATGAATTTCTGGCAATCCTTTACAAACCAGTCCACATATCTTATTTTCCCTAATATAAAAGAAAAATTGTCGAAGTTTCTATGGTTGTTGTTAGAAACAAAATGTTGTTCAAAGTTTTCAGTAGATGCATAAAGCAGTAACTTGTTTGGGCATCTTTGGTGCATGGACATATGAAATTTCATGAAAGAGGAAAACTTCTCTTGAAGCTTCTTCTTTTCGAGTCGCTACGCCACAACATTTACAATTTGAAACTCAAACTGGCCTCTGTTCTGTGGCTATCTTGCATAAAGATAAAGATCTCAAATACTAACTAAGAAGGAACCCCCTCTTCCTGTTTACCGGTTTTAAAATGAGAATTGATGAGAAATTGGCCTATTGTGAAACCATGTATGCATTGGATTGGATTTCTATGTTCTTGACAGGTGGATGATCTGCCTGAGGTAGAAGGTAGAGCCCAAGGGAACTTCCAAGGCCTGGATCTGGTCCAGGACCTGTATCTCGGTGGTGTTCCTAACTTTGATGAGATCCCAAGTACGGCAGGCTTCACAACAGGATTCATTGGTAAGAAGAATATTGCCTTCATGTATTATGAGATAAACTGAAGGACACAGAATATTGCTAATTTGGAAAATGAAAGCTGATTAATTTAACCCTTTGAAATTGCCTACAAACACTTTCATGCTGTGGCATATCCCATCAACAAAAATGTGAGAGATTTATTAGAGGAAGATATAAGAGAAAGACTAAGAGTAAGATATTGGAGTAAGATATTAAGAGTAAAAATTGAGAGTAAGATATTAGAGTATCTGGCTTCATACCAGTAAGATATTAAAGCTGATCAATTTAACAGTTTAAAATTTCCTACAAACACTTGCCAATTCAAATATAAACAAAAAATAGAAGGACGTATTAGAGGAAGATATTAGAGTAAGGTATTAGAGTAAGAATAGAGTAAGGTATTGACAGTCAGATATTTGAGTCAGATATTAGAGTATCTAGCTTCACCCAGGTAGAATCGTTAGGCTTGGAGAAGTGCCATAAAGGAAATGAAAAATGCAACTTCACACTGTGGGAAAAACATACCGTAAACATTGATGACAATGATTTTAATAATTCAAATCACTCTCCCTGCTTCTCCCTATCAGGTTGTGTTAGTCAGCTGATAGTGGACAGGAGAGAGTTGGTCCTTGACAGTGCCCGTACCAGGGTCGGTGTGGAGCAGTGCCCTACGTGCGAGGTCAACCCCTGTGCTAATGGAGGAGTGTGTGAGGAGGCGAGGGCCGAGCAGGGGTACCGCTGCCGTTGCCCCTTCGGCTTCACCGGCACCAACTGCGAAGAAGTGGCTAACTATAGATGTGTACCAGGTGGGTATAGCTGTAATAAAAGCTATTTATTATTTATTCATAGATGCTTTGCAATATCTCTGATCAAAATACATGCAAATGCACGGTATGGAAAGGCCCAAATTCACAAAGGAGGTTTAAATCTAACCCATGGTTTAGATCTTCATTTACATAACCCATGGTCTAGAATTAGCGCAAAATAAGCGCGACACAGTCAAAGGTCAAATATTAGACACGCGCAAGGCAAGGTAAGCTTATTTTGCGCTAATTTTTAAACCATGTGTTATGTAAATGAGGGTTTAAACCGCCTTTGTGAATTCGGCCAATACGTTTATGTAGTTTATACGTGTGTACTTATATTACTTTTTTCATGTTCATGTATTAATAATGGATAATTGCGGTTGCATTAATTAGTGAAGATGTCAAACATCCTGTGTGCATCAATATTAAAGTGAAGAAGGTTTAGCTGAGATTATTTCACACTCATCGTGACTTCACACATTACAGTAATTGCCTTCAATAAATAAATGCATGTACTTCAGAACGGTCATTATTTTAGTCTTACCCATTGGCAATTTTTTTAAGCTCCTCATGGTGACTAAGGTTAGAAATAGTAAAGGTGTACATAGATGTTCACTCTATGATTTAGATATGGTTTTCCAACAGTGCATTGAAGTATAAAATATGTAACCTCAACCTTTGACCTTTGACATCTGTGTTTGACCTCTGATATCTGTATTTGACCTTGTGTAGGAATCTGTGGAGAAGGTCAGTGTGTGGAATCATCTGGACTTTCAGGCTACATCTGCCACTGCCCTGTAGGACGAACAGGGACCAGGTGTGAGCTAGGTAAGAACGCTTTAACGCTGCATGTTTCTAGTGGTGTGCTCCATCGTAGCTTAATTACCAACTCAATGTAGTCTTAGAACGATTTGTACCAGTGCATGATTACTTCTTTCCATGAAACAGGGCCTTGTTTCACACAACTTGTTATCATTAACAAGTTACAATATCTGTTATAAGCTACTGAAATACTGGCATTTGATTGGCTAACGGCAAATTTGCCATAGAAATTTAGCATTTGCTATTGATAACAAGTTTTATGAAACAGAGCCCAGTTATGTGTGGCAACCATGTGATACGGTTACCTTTACTACCTGTCGATCCAGGCCACCATGTTATTAAAAACACTTATTAAAAACAATTTTTTCTCTTAATATATGTGTAGTTTGTTTCCTTGATAAATCGGGCATGTATCCAACTTCCATGGGATGTGAAGTTGATGATAGAGCTAGCTTTCCCTTTTTCTTGAACAAACAAACGTTTGGTCCAAACACATTGTACGACATTCAAATTTGGGGGCAGGATTTGGCGCTAACGGTGTGAGTAGGGTAAACATTGTTTTTATTTAGTGGGGGAAATGACTTCTTACAGAAACCAACCAATTTTTATGGTACGTCTCGATGAACCACTATAAACTTTGGAATGAACATGCCATTTGAAAATAGAATATTATCCGATTGGGGGTGGGATGGGAGGTGGGGGGGGGGGTGCCTACAATGACTGTTAATGTTGGGAACCTTTCAGATAATCTGTTTTTCATCATTATGTACTGCATGATTATAATTGCATGCTTATTCAAAGTTCCATTTGTTGGAAGATATATATTTCTTGTATGAATATGTAATTGATGTAATCACTTACTGTTTAAAACATAAAATACAGAATGGAACAGGGTCATCAGATTGAGTGCATTGTCTTAAAAACAACTTTTTCAAACTTGTTCTACAGTTTAGTCGTTCAAGTATATGAACATATATGTTAGCAAGTGTTGTATATCATTTTATGTTGATACTCATTTAAATATCACTGAATATTCATGTTTATCCCATCAACCAGCGGGCGACACTTCAGGCTCGTCGCACGACAACAACAACGACAGGCTGCTTGCCGATCATGGTATAACTTGCCTTCTCTTTCTGACGAATGAAACAAATCAAAATAAAACCAAACTTATATGATTTTATTTGCACCTTTTCTTGACAGATTTTTTTTTTCCTTTGCTGCAAACTGATGCGTTTTGTATCCTGCACTGTGTTCCAATAACTTGTTATGTTGCTCTCCTTGTGAAACATGTACTGAAAACGGCTTTCCCATTCGTGTCTCAACCACTGATCTCTGTTAATGAGAATGGATAGCTCACAGCTCCATGCACCTGAAGCCCCTGCACCACCATTTTGCTACTCCACCGAATACCATGAACAGTCATTGGTTTCCGAAGTGTCATTCTGCCAATGTGCAGTTTCGTTATTCTGGTCATGCATAAATTGGGAGTAGCAAAATGGCTGTGTGGTGACCTCGTCTGTGTGGATAGACTGATGAGCAATCCATGCTTATGAGATCAGTGGTATCAACTGAGTGCTCATTACTTCTCTATTCCCCTGTTCATTTCAAACACTTCTTCACCTGAATCACATATAAATTTCTTTTCTTCATTTTATTATTTATCCAGTCGTGAACAATCATGCATTCATAGACTCAAAATAAACATACGTTTAAAAAAAAAATTGATCAAAGTTTCAAGGAACATGAAATCTTGAACATTTTACAATTATTGAATCAAAATGTAAAACAATCAATGTAACCTTTTTAGACATGAAAATGCTACAAATTGGATGATGGACCTTAAAAAGAACTTATGAACAAGGAAGGCAACATACATTCCATCGATGTTGGGATCGATTTATTGTGGGAATTCATGGCATTCATCCTTTAACAAACTTTCTAATCATTGCAGAGGTTTCACTGTGTATATAATCCACCATCAACTCATATCATAATGGTCCATGGTTCCAGTTCATTGTTTTATTTTTTACAGTTTTGCTGATCATCATTTCAAACATCTGGACAAAACACAAATTTCTATTCCAGTTTTGGACAGTATGAGACACTTACGATAATTCCCTGATTTGTTGTTGTTGCAATTTTATCAATTTTATTTTACTGTTTTGGCTATATTTGTATTAGTCCTTAATATTAGCCTTAATCTGTGACTTCCTGTTTTGTACAAGAAAGCGACTTTCACATGTACTGTACACTAATTGTACGCTAATTATATTGCAGGCCTAATGTACCCCCCGGCAGTAAATTGATGAGATTAATTTGTAGACATAACATTCCCCTTACTCAAATGAACTTGTGAAATCCTAAAACTGAGCAACATATATATACTCACAAATATAACACCCTGTGATAAAACACTAAATTTTATATGTTTATGAAATGTAAATGAGCTTTTGTTTTCATTAATTGTGATGTTTTATCATGTTTTATTGTTTTATTTCTAATAATGTTTATTTTGGTTGTTAAATCATAGTATTTACTCTTTGGTTTGTTTTTGTTGTTGTGCTTTTGTTGCTGTTGCCTATATTTAGTCATTTACATGGAAGGATAATTCAGGGAGAGTGTAGGTGTTTAATTTTGGTTTGTTTGCATGACTTGTTTTTTAATGTTTTAATGGTTTCCTAAACAATTCGCTCAACAGAGGGCAACTTTATTTTTCTTTGTTGGTATATGCCTATATATCACTCATTCATTTATCCTTATTGCAGTGTTGTTTTTAATACTAAGTTTGAGTTTGTTCTTTTGTTTAAATACTTCCACATACATTCTTATTTTGTTTTACGTGATCTATATTTTAAAATGTTATTGATTTACCATATTTTTATCAGTGGGAAAATGAGCCATATATAAGAAACACAAGGTTTTTTTAAATGAAGGCCCTTTTTTAAAATAAGAATGAAAAAGACTTGTGATGCATTATCAGTTTTAGGTACAATAATGACATAGTTATATTAGATTTGTAGGATACTTATTTAAAATGTAATATATCTTATTTTTGTGTCCCTAATAATGCACTAAATCAGCATGAATAACAAAACAAAAAATAATATATCTTTTTCTGATAATTTTATTTAACATGCTCCCTATTTTAAAATGCTCCCTAAACTCCCAAAAGTAATTCCAGAGCAAAAAAATAAAAAAAATAATGGCTGTCCAAACTGGAGACCTGTAATACAGTATTTCCAAAAGCTATTAGTGTATACATAACTTTAGTCAATTTTAAAAGCGTTAAAAAACCTTCAAATTTTTGATAACCAGCTTATATATTTTTGTAGCTTAATTTGGCTGTGTACGTAAAGAAATTATATTTGTTTCATGTAGCAGCAAGGCATTTGTTTGTGCTGTTCACCAACTAAATTGTTTGAGATTATTATGTTTAATGGAGTTATTTGTGATCCTCCTATCCCGTAACCCCAAGAATTGCTTTAAAAAAAAAAAAATTAAAAAAAATGAATTGCTATGCGACTGCAGTATGTCTATCCAAAATTACGAAAAATAGATTGATATCTTGTTTTTTTTCCTCATATTGATACAGTTAATTCCAAAGTATAAAAAGTTTCTCCAAATCTCCATCTATTAAGGTGCAAAATGAGAAAAAATTTAGGGATTTAAAAACAGAGATTTCATACATCTATGCTTGCCATATTTCTAAGGCAACTTCTTTGTGTTTATGGAAGGATGATCACATTGTTTCTGTTGCGATTGTTTCATATTCTTTTATCCAACTTCTGTTCCTATGTTTTTAGTTTGTTTCAAGCATCCCACCCTTCAAATACGTTTTTACATCCTTGTTTTGTTTTTGTAGTACTTCATAATTTCCCCCAAACTTTGTGCAGCCGAGGCCAGCTTCATGTTTACACGCAGAGTGCATGCCCGCCTAGCCCATCCAACGCAGCTCTAATATCTTATTATTTTCTCATTTTCAAATATCCAAATGCAGATTCTTCTCCTTGTTTTTTCTTCATATATATGTACCGCTTTCACTTTTCAAAAACGAGATGGACATAATGTCATCTCTATACGTTTTATATGATTTAAGATTGTACAATATTATTTATGCATCTTAAGGCTTAAACACGCATCGGGCTGTAAACTGCTTTAAAATGAAAACTGCCGTGAATGAAAATGATATAAAAACAGTGCGCTAATTCTTTATCTCATCTGATAACACAGGATCATAGATTATGTTTCAGGGTTATTGTGGTGCAGAGCTCTTGCACATATCTTTTACCGCCACAGCATAACTCTTGCCGTTGATCTGCACGCTGAGTTATACCGCTGCAGTTTGTTTAAAGCAGTTTACCGCCCCATGTCTGAATGGGCCTTGATTTTTAAAGTATTCACAGTATAAATTATGTTATTCTTCTTATTGCTCATCTTGGGTCATTCACATTGGGTGGTATCATCCTGGATTTTTTTTTTCTTCCTGCAAATCTTCATCGGCTGGTTTGGGATGGTGTATCAATGGTTTCATATAGTATAATTTCCATATTGCATGTTGCCCAGTTCAGACATGAAAGATAACTTCAGTGCAGAGGTATACTCTCTATAAAGGGGAGAATACATGTATTTACAAGTACATGTGCATTCCACGTTAACGAGTTTCAAGGAAAATTTCAGGAAATTATATTTGAAAAATAATAAAGTACACCATGTGTAAATAGAAATATAAGTTTACTTTGATTAAATTTCTTTTTCATTGATAGAAAATAAAATCTTTAAAACAAGGGTAAAATTGAGACACATTCTCCTTCCTTGCCGATTTTCTATTTTGGTACAAAATTAGAAGGTGATATTTTTGTCATGTATTTTGCTAAATGAAGAAAAAGGGTCAGGAGTCTGAACTGGGTTACATTTTCATTAAACTTTGGGAAATTGGCATCTGGCGTTATCACTCATCCATGCAACTTGTTTCAAACTCTGTGCAGGAAATTTTCTGAGTAGTATTTTCCCAAAACCTCTCTGTTACAAAGAAAATGCAGGAATAGTGCACACAGTTTTATTCCTTACTCTTACATTACATTTTTCTCATTACTTTTATATGCAGATTGATTTAAAAAAAAAGGATCATATATCTATTGCAAATTTTTTACTTTCAAACATATTTGTTTTCTTCGTTACCGGTATACACTTCTTCAGAATTTATTGGCCAAGCACCTTTTCATAACTTTTCTTTTTCCTTTTTTGAAATAAAAATTGTTAGAAACTTTAATAGATTCATTTATTGAAATTGCATTGACAAAATGAGCCTCATTTTCCACCGCCTGAATGCATTTGACAAGAATATGACATTATTTCTTCTGAGGTTGTTCCATTTTTTTCAAAGCTCTTTATTGAAGACTTATGCCTGCAAGTCATTTCGTTTGCTCTCCCAAACTAAAAGTTTTTAGCATTATTCATCGTTATTATATCTTTTAATATCGTTTATTTGGCAAATCGAAATATAAAAGAAAGAAGTACAATACTTTATACTGAGAGGATAAAAAGATGACCCCTTAAGGATACTGATAAGGTTGCCAGGGGTTAGGCAAGAAAACTGAATCTACAAATTCTTAAGGTGGTATTCTCGAAAGCGGACTAAATGGTTTAATCCACCAACTAAGTATGGAATGCCAAGTGTCCATATGAATATGTTTTTGAATAATTTAATCTGTCACTAAATTAAACAAAAATGTAATAAAATAATTAATAAACAAAAATATAACTATGGTATAATTATGTTATCATGGTAATTAGGAACATACCAAATTATTCAAAAATATATCTATATGGACACTTGGCATTCCATACTTAGTCGGTGGATTAAACAATGGACTCAAGTTAGTCCGCTTTCGAGAATACCACCCTTAAAGTGCTGCATACATGTACCATTTCAATTCATATCCTAATGCAAACCAAAACAAAAATCATTTGATTTTAAAGGTGTCCCGATTGAAGACCCATCTTTCCTAGGAGACTCCTACCTCTCCTATCCTGGACTGACGTCCAACCATCGTCAGGTCCAGATCGCTATGATGTTCAAGGCCAGGTCTATAGAGGACAGTCTGCTCCTCTTCAATGGACAGGGTCTGAGGGGAAAAGGCGATTACATCTCGCTCTTCATGAAAGACGGAAAGCTGGTCTTCCAGTATGATAGCGGAAGCGGTATGTCACTGTTCTAATCTTTCATGAAAGTTTTTTTTAACAAACAATATTAAACCCTCAACAGGCTAAATAATAGAATAGACAATGCAGGGAAAAAATACATGGGGGCTCAGGGCTAATTTGCCCCCGACATGCCAATAAAGAGCCCCCAAAGGTCATAAAAGAGCACCAAAAATTTGCATAGAGTTCAATGCAAAAAAAAATAAAATTAAAGAGTGTTTTTTTTCAGGCAAGCAAGCTTGAAAAATAGCCCCAAAACTTTTTAAATATTTTTTTCCCTGGAACAATGGGGCATCGATTATAAGTAGGTAGTTGTTAATCATAGTAGAGGTGGAAATTGTGATTGTATTGGCGTTACTCGATGTCCAAAACCTCCCCACCCTACAGGTGCAGCAATTATTGAAAGCACCAAGACAATGGAAGCTGAGCGATGGTATACCATCGTGGCCGAACGCAACCTCCAGGACGGCTCACTCCAGGTGGACGACACTGAGGCGGTCAAGGGACGATCGCCAGGCAGCAGCCGAGGCTTGAACCTCAGACTGCCTCTCTATCTTGGAGGCATTGATAAGTTTGAAGAGGTGCCCCAGAGGCTTGGAGTCACCAAGGGCTTTGATGGCTGCATTACAGAGGTGAGATTAAGTGCACAATAGAATGGGGGAATCTTGCTTAAAGGGGGTATAACATGGAAATAGACGGAAAGTCTCCTACTTACGCTTCGGTTTCACGTATGTAGCACACATGAATACTGCGGTCACGTCATCCATAGTCGTATTATACCCTATTGGCCCCGAGTCAGGCCACGGGAAAGACGCACAGTCTTGTCATGCTATACCCCCTTTAAGTTTTTTTGCATTTGGGACCTGAAAAAATGTAGAAATACAGTGGAAGCATTCCTAAGCCCTGGTGAAAAATGCATTCAGTCAGACTTAAATATTGTCATCATTTCTATTATACAGCTGTTAGCTACTACATTGTGTTTTGGTTTTGACAGCCCAGGGGCCTGTTCTTTTACTTCTTCCTGAGGCATCCCTTCATTTAGAATGGACTTTGGCAGATTATCATTTATTTGCTGCCTTTGCTGCTCTGTGAAATTTTCATTAGGCTCTGAGTGAGGCCGTCTTTACCAGTAATTGTCACTTCTAAACCTATCAAATATTTCAAATTACAACATGAAAAACTAAATTAGATGGAACAACAGTCAATGTTACAGTGTACTTTTAAGCTAAAATAAAGGCCTATTTAGTCTGTTTGGAGCTGGAAGACACAAGTTAATCCCCTTCTAGCTTTTAGCAGATGACGCATATGCACATATATTGACTAATGTATTGACCAATACATTTACTAATAATTTCAATGAATGTCCTTCAGGTGGAGATTGATGGTGAACCATTGGATCTGGTAGAAGGAGCCAGTGCCAGTAATAACATAGAGGACTGTGGAGAGAATCTACTGTGTCAGAAGGGAGAGTGTCTGAATGGAGCGACTTGTACTCCTACTCCGGATAACCTGGAGTATTCCTGTACCTGTGCTCCTGGATTTACAGGTAAGAATGCTGAATTCAGTTCAGCGTGGTTTGGCCTTGAATGGTTCAGTTCAGTTCCGTACAGTTCAGTTCAGTTCAGTTCAGTTCAGTTCAGTTAAGTTTATATCAGTTCAGTACAGTTCAGTTCAGTTAAGTTCAATTCAGTTCAGTTCAGTTCAGTTCGGATCAGTTCAGCTCAGTTCAATTCAGTTCAGGTCAGTCCAGTTCAGATCATCAGTTCAGTTCAGGACAGGTCACTCTCAGTTCAATTCAATTCAGTTCAAAACTGTTAAATGAAATTCACGTCTGTTCAATTAAGTTCAGTTCAGTTTAGTTTAATGCAGTTCATTTCAGTGCAGTTCAGATCAGTTCACTTAAGTTTATTTAAGTTCATTTCAAGTTACTGTAGTACAGATCTCTTCATTTCTGTTTATTTCACTTAACTACATGAACATTTTAGTACAGTGTAGTTACAATTTCATTTAGTTATTAAAGTTCATAGGCAATTTAATTCAATGATCTCCTTCTTAATTACAACGCAGAATACCAAGGTGTACATATTCTTCCTCTCTATTCATCTCAGGTCGTCATTGTGAATCTGAGGTTGGTTCATGTAATGTTGAGCAACCGTGTAAGAACGGAGGTCGCTGTGAACCTGTTGATGGGGGTTACATCTGTCTCTGTACGCTAGGCTTCTCAGGAAATATGTGTGAAAATGGTGAGTGCTACAGAATTTCTCTTTTAAGGCTACCAATCACCAACATTTATTTTGTTTTATATGTTACAGGTTCCATGTGGCTATACAAGTCTGAGCTTCAAATATTACTTCTTTAAAGCCTCACTGCACTACCTACAGCTACTTGCGCCCTCTGCATAGCAAACAATGCCTGATCTTCTTTTTCTTATGTTAATTGAGAGCTGATTGGAAGAGATAACCACCTGTCATTATCCTTGCCGGGAGGTCTAATCCCCTCTGGCCAAACTTGTGCAGACAGGCTTTAAAGGGATACTGCACATTTAAATACACTCTCAGGTCTCAGTGAACATTAAAGCGATTTGTGATTAGACTATTCAACACATCAATACACGATCGCTTTAGATAAGGCCCCTGTGGAGCCCACATCAGACTTGAGTTCTGTTTACCCTGTGGACATGTATCTCTCTTTCTTCTGCTTAATTTTTTCTTCTTCTGTCTTTTTGCTCTATCCATCTTTCTTGATGCCTTTAATTGTATAATCTGCCCTTTTTTGTCCATGATGTGGTGTCCCTCTCCCTCTCTTTTCTTCTTCTTCACTCCCCCTCTCTGTGTGTGTCTTTCTAATGAGTAGTTTCTTCTTATATCTCTCTCTCTCCCTCTCCCTCACACAGTTGAGCGGTTCAGCTACAGTGTTGCCCTAGGTCAAGCTAGCTACCTAAAGCTTCCCAAGACAGTCATACCAAGAGGAAGGGGGTAAGTGATATCCTTTTTTTTGGGGGGGGGGGGGGGAGGGGGTGGGCGGGCGGTCCTGCAAGGAGCTCAGATAGGGGATAATCATTCAGAATCTATAACCATTCCTCCCTAGTAGTAATAATTGGTCCATTTATATAGGGCAGCTATTATGCGAATACACCCTACTGCGCCTAATACAAATCATCATGTTATTACCCCAACTTTAGTTTAGCTGCCATACAGGCGCTAAAGCATTCAAGGAATTTCTTCCTTCCGGGTACCCATTTACCTCACCTGGGTGTAGTATGGCAAACGTAGATTAATATATTCAAGATACATTTGGAAGAATATGGTGTCATTAGGTCTCTATAAAATTATTTTGTTTTTGTTTCTTTGTACAGGAGCAGTGCTATAACAGAGATCTTTAGCTTTAGCATAGCTACAGATTCAACAGATGGTCTCCTACTGTGGCAGGGAGTGGTAAGTATTATTTTCCTTTAACTTTTTAAAAATTAAAGCAGTTATATAGCCTCAATAGTGAATGAGCCTTTTGATACAAAAAATACAAATGAAGAGCCACTAAAAAGTGCAATAAAATGACATATAACACCAGTTCTGAAGTTCATGTGTGATGATTGGAATCCTACAGCAAACTTAAATAATGCACCAGGGACTATTATTACCTGTTATTTCATTGTTCTGCCTTGTTTCTGATTTTGGTTATTAATCACAAATTATCATATTTTATATTGTGCTTTTACCTAAACACCCTGTTAATCTTTTTTTATACATAAACATGTACATGGGCTTTTATTACATGTATATTAAAAAAAACTATAACATATGGATGTATGATGAGATAATAAAGAGATGTAACTATTTCAAGCATTTTCCTTTTTTTTTTGTAGCCTGAAGGATCTGCTGGTGAGAGGCAAGATTTCATTGCTGTTGGTCTTCAAGATGGATACATTGTATTCAGGTAAGATTTGCTTTTCAACACTCGAATGGATTACAAAGATGATGAAGAATGAACAGAAGAAGAGAAGGAGATGGAAGGGAAAAGGAAAGGAAGAAGAAGAGGATGAGGATGAGGATGAGGATGAGGATGAGGATGAGGATGAGGATGAGGATGAGGAAGAGGAAGAGGAAGAGGAAGAGGAAGAGGAAGAGGAAGAGGAAGAGGAAGAGGAAGAGGAAGAGGAAGAGGAAGAGGAAGAGGAAGAGGGTGAGGGTGAGGGTGAGGGTGATGGTGAGGGTGAGGGTGAGGGTGAGGGTGAGAATGAGAATGAGAATGAGAATGAGAATGAGAATGAGAATGAGAATGAGGAAGAGGAAGAAGAAGTTGAAGCGATTGTGAAGGAGGAAGTTGGAAGAGGATGGGGAAAAAAGAGGAAGTAGGATAAAGACCGAGAAGAGGGAGGAGGAGGACATGACAATCGATTTCAAAATATCTAAAAGTATAGAGAAGTCTATTTTTTGTAGCACTGTGAACATTGTCAAATTGGTTTACCTGTACATTCACTTGTCTTTGGGGTCTTCGTGTATCATAATGCCTCATCATTATTATTATCTTTTGATATAGCTATCAGCTTGGAAGTGGGGAAGCCAACATTGCATCAACTGTCAGGATTGATGATGGAGTAGAGCATAACATCACCATCACAAGGTAAGAACAGGCTTGACACCATTTAAATGTCTGTGTTTATGATATTACTATTAATCTATGATTGAACTCTTGTACGACCGGCGTGCATACATATATTTGGAGATAGATGCCAGCATGAAATGATGAGAGGGTTTGCTTAATAAAGGTCTTTTAAAAAAATGTTCTAATATATTTTAAGTTTAGTAAAATATATCTGATGTCATCTATCCTTGTTAAGCTATTTGTCCTTTAGGGCACTGCTCTTTCTCTATTAAAGCCATCACACCTCATATGAATAGAGTGGTGACCATTTCTTTACCTCCTTCTTGCAGGCAAGGGCGTGATGGTACTCTACTAGTGGATGAAGATGATGTGGTGACCGGCCAGTCTGCAGGTGTTCTTAGGATGTTGAATGTCAAAGGAGCTCTATTCTTAGGTAAGAAACCAGAGATTGAGATCGTAGCGATAGAGAAAAGAATCAGAAGTGTCCTCATGCATTTTAGCAACTGGATACCCTGTAAGAAGAGTGGGTTTCAGTTCGATACTGCTTGTAAGTATCGGCTTGCATGGTGATGTAGATATACAGTAGGATTACGGTTGCACCATGTGAGAGAGGGGGGAGGATTGGGGAGTCCTGAAAAGGACTGTTGGTAATCTTTCTATCTTGAGTGTGTGTGTAGTCCTGAAAGGACAGTTGGTAATCTTTTTTTGAGCTTATAGTTCTAGAGAGAACTACAGCGCCGGTTGGAGAGGATGGGTAGTAGGAGGGGGTTTGATTGCAAAAATTTGATACACCAAATGGCTTGTTCTTGTATAATGGAACGTTTAGTTTACTGGCATAGATTTTTATTACGGTGTGAATAAATGGCAAGTGGGGATAGTCCCATATTTGTTTTATACATGTAAGATATGAAATATTTAAGTGTGAATGTACATGTATTACACTTTAATAGGTAACTATGTCATCAAAAAGAAACTCCTGCTATTCGATGCATCATAATATGTGAACAGGCATTTAGACACCCTACTTCTATTGTCATATCCAAACGCACCCCAAATTTTTTTCTTGAGTGTATGATTGTGGACAGTATTTGAAAGCTTGTGAAGAATAGGTAACATGCTGTATTAATTTTTTTAGAAGGGGGTCATCAAATTGTCAAGTTAGTATAGTTGAACTACATGGTCTTATTGCTTGATGAAACGGATAGGGAGAGGGTCGTCAGTTTCCATGTGCAGAAGGTCATAATTCCCTGACACCAGACTTGGTGGAAATACCATTGATGGGTGAACAAGTCTACATCCAGCAACCTTGTAGGCCCATCAAGAAATACCCCCCCTAGTCTCTTTGAGAGTCTTTGGGGGAGGAAAAATTAAGATAATAACTTTACCATATGGGGATGAATGGCATTAGATAAGGCATGTTGGTCATAAAACTGAAGGCTAAATTCAAAAGGTGTCAAATTCCCCATGAGAGCCCACCCCTATGCGTCTTGAAGTTCAGTTCAACAAGATTAATATTGTTTTAATGGACTCCCTACTAATTTTATCATGTTTTTTTTTATTTTTCTATCAATCTATTCACACATTTACAGGTACACCACCAGATATTGAGATCCTAACTGGAACCAAATACAGCAAAGGAGTTGAAGCTTGCATCCAAGACCTAGAGATACAAATCGATGAAAACCCATCAGCTGTTATAAACCTATATCAAGAAGCAATAGATGGTATCAATGTAGAAAACTGTGAATTTTGATGATATCTTTTTTATACTCCTCTTTCCAAGCGTTTCCCCCACCTTTTAAAAACAAAATATCTTAAAAAGCAAACGTATATCCCTTTTTTTATTGAGCAACGAATGTACTTATGAACATGGGAAAACTATATTTCAGTTTTGATATGTCATTATAGCTATTTCTTGTTTTTTTCAATGAGTGTGTTGGAAAGATTCTGGCAGAGTATTACTGTTCAAAGGTGTGATATAAACTATATATTGAGAGGGTGCCTCATTTTTGGTGTATTTAAGTATTTCTATTTTGTTTCCTTTTTTTAAAAACAATTTTTATAGTAAGTCAGATGGTATAGATTTGATTAACCTATAATTTCCTCTTAATTAATAATTATTTTAATAAGTAAGAAACTGCCAAACATTTGATTCTTTTAATGAAAAGCTCTGAATACAAGGGCATTGCTTTTATTTTTGTATGTCCAGAATATTAGCTTTGACTTTAAAAACAATACAAATTTTATTTTTTAATCAATTATTCTTTTTTATCATCCTTATCAGTATGGAAATATTTTTGTAAAACCAATTCTGATAGGATCAGCATTTTTAAAAATTTTGCATCAAAGAAATTTGATATCAGCATTTTATATATTTCCCTGACCTTGATTGAAATGTACTAATAATGTACATTCAAATATCTCAGCATTACATTCAATAATTTTTGACCTTTTTCAATGATTGTTAAAAAACACCATCTTTAACTGATTTTTTTTTAGAAAGAAATGTTGCATGATTGTGCAAGTACTTCTTCAACCATTTAGTACCCGATCGAGTAGAAGCAAGAATGTTTATATTATATTTAATATTGTAATTAGTAGTTGGAGTCGCCATTTTGTGCCCTAAGTTTCATATAAATGAACTGCATTCAAATTTGAATAAAGTACTTGATGTCTGTGGAAATGTTAGAAAAATTGCATAATTAGCCTCTCCAATTTTCATCTCGATGGATTTTGCATGTGTATGTATGATGTTATGAACTTATTTCGGCAAAGATACTATATATGTGTCGATGCCAAACTTAGTATCAGTCCTAAAATTTGTTACTCTATTATGAGCCCCCAGAGTCTAGCAGGTTTATAGCTTTGGGGTTGATGCCCATGCCTAGTAATAGACAAATATGCAATAATCAGCTATGAACGACTTTGATCATGGTTTGAATTTGTATTGGGTACTAAATGGTTGATTACAATTAGTTCTAGTAGGTATGAAAAGGTTCTTTGAGATTAAAAAGAAAACCTTATACAATCTGGTGCTGTAAAATAATTTATTATTGTAAACCCATCACAATTGAATGGAATTTAGTTATACCTGGTACATGTTTTTATACTCTATGTACATGTATATAGCAACTACTACGTTGTTTTTCTTACAAATTTGTAGCAGAAAAAGATTACAAAACATATACTATACACGTCTGTACGAATGATCTTTTAATATGTGCCTTGTTATTTAATGTATGTATTTTGTATATTCTGTTGTTGTTGAGTACTATGTGTGTGTGTATGCAGGATTTATTATTATTCCGTTGCATTTAAGAAATCCTGGCATCCCCACGCCGATACTTTGAAGGGGGCTCAAAGCATTTCAAAATCCAGATAACAAGCACTTTGTAACAAATTTGTTGAATGCTTCTGTAGTTAATTTTTGTATTTTTTTTGCAATTATTACATAAATTGGATGCGATTTACGTGTATATCAATACTAAATACAAAGTTTTGTTTAATCAACGACTTCAGACAAAAACTGTGGAAGTAAGGAGAGTTATTTGTGATAAATCAAGTCAAATTATCATAGGTATTTTTTTGTTTAGTTGGAAATAATTGCCAACTTTAGGCTAAATGTGTTATTATTACTGCAAGACTACTGGTACTGCCTTAATTATAAGCCTTTGAAATGACCTACTTTTATAGCCCAAAGATGCATTTTTCGAATTTGTTTGACTTTTCCCACCTGATCATGTATTTGTAAATTTTGTTTATTACTTTCTGACCCAAGAAAAATACTAGCAGTGTAACATTTCAGTATCATTTTAGCATTATACAAGTTGTGAGAGCATTTGAATTCGTCTTCCATTACTATTCAGTGCCAGACTTTGCCTGTAATTGGTGCCTTTATTAAAGAGCAATACCTCACCACACAAACTCATTGGGCTTTTGAACAGCTCGTTAAAAAATGAGAGAACGGAAAACCTCAGGTTATTTCACAAATGCTGCATAGTTTTATACAAGAAAAACTTCCTCGTCATCTTTGTATTTGGAATATGCACTCAGTCTAATCATAAATATTTCCTTAGCGGGTCTCGATATGTACTTGTAGACTTGTAATACTGCATGCTGTGTGGTACATGGTTCTATTGCAAAATATAACGGCCAGATAAAAAATACTCTTAGAATGCTAAGGGCGTAATTTCTGATGATGTCATTGCACCTAAGAGATTACTCTTATGTATCGGAAAGAGTCTTACTGTTTTTGGCCTCATTTAGGTACATTTAAGCCTGTTAGCATACCCTAGCTCAAATGCATGCGTTTGTTACTCTCAGATATGTATTGATATAAATAGCATTAAAGTTGAGAGAAATCAAAATGCAATATAGTTTTGAACACAGGCAGGAGAGAAATGGTTCAAGATTGTGCTATTTTATGTAATCGTAGATCAAGTGTTGATGAATACACCAATTCACCAACCAAGAAGCGTAATGTGGTCGAATCTAATGGTACATGTACATCAAATTGGCTACTTCAGTAACACGTTGCTCATATAAAAAGAAGTTGCACATTGCACAGGTAGTTTTTTGTATCCATCTTGCTTTGTTGTTGAGTTGCTTTGCAAATTTGTAAATAACAATCTTGGTTGTACACTGGACGATGCCTTCTTCAAATATGTAATAACTTGCCTATAAGTGCACCTATATTGATTCGGACATGGTGCGTACCACAGCAGAACACATTCATGCTGCATAACTTGGCATTTTATTGGGATTTATTTGAAAACTAGAACCAGGTAAGTTTAGGATACGATCTTCGATGGTGAAATATTCCCATAGTAGGTGCTATATGTTCCTCGCCACCAAAAAAGTAATCCAAAGCTTTATCATATAGAATGAAAAAACATCTAGTCATTTGTGTTTTGTGTTAACGATGTACCATACTGTATAGCTAATTGACTATTGCTTAGTACAAATGTATGTTTGTATGACATAAACTTTGCATTACAAAATTACTCATTGATTTTTCATCTGCAAATAACAATCTATGGTGCTGATTTGCTTTGTGGAATATATTTAACCTGTTATTTTGACCACACGTGTATTTATAAAGGTTTGTTATGTAGGGTGTATTATTTATATCAATACTCATACATGCATATTAAAGGGACTAGTCAAATATACATTTTAGAAGATGATTTTGGGAGGAGGGAGGGGGATGTGGGTGGGTGAGCTGCTGAGCTGCAACAACAGTATTTTTTTTAATGGACAAAGATAGCAGTTATCCAACTCACTTATTTGTTAGATTGACTGTCAAACCAGTGTTCTTTCAGCTTAACTTATTTACATATTAGTGTATAATTAACTATACAGGCGTCACCGATTTCTATCATCATACTTTCATGATTTCAGAACGTCTACATGCATAAGGATCTTGAGAAAATAAAGGTGATTATTATGACGTTGGTAGTGAGTTTTAGTGAAGTCTAAAGAACATATATGTACATGCAGGATCAAGTGTGTATCAATTAACATGTAAGGGGGAAGTCTGGTCCTTGCTAGAGTAGAAACGTTACCACTAGGGTAATGATTTCCCAAGGATTGTTCACGTCCATTGGAACTTTGTTTCACAGACAAGAACAGAATATCATTTTTGTCCTTCTATATCGTGCAAATAATGAAGTATAATGGTGACTTTTATGGGCCCTGGTACTTGAAATTACTGATATTATTCGACTTGCCCAACATGCTTCTTAAGAAACTTACTTATTCATTTAAAAAACGAGTTTCAAAACAAGGAAATTCCAATGTTCTTCCAAAAATCACATCCTGCAAAATATGATAGGATAATCGGTTATGCCAATCAATTTGGAAGTGCCTTCTTTTGTGTGGTTATTGTACTTTTTTCTCCTGTTTATCTGTATTGAAGTACTGACGGTGAAATAAAAACTGTACACAACAAAGTGATATTTGGTGTATTCTAGAGTCCTTTATTTCAATGAGTATTTCATGGGACTGACCACTTTTATGTTGCAAATCTTGCTTATTAGCCTACATGTACATGTCCATACTACAGTATACAACTGCTTTGAGGGGCACAGGTGACCTTGAACCTGTACTGTACTGTGCCCCAAGATGAGTCCAAGGGTTTGGTGGTCTAATTAAATGGAAGGATTGTGTCCACACATGATTTTAATCTCAATCAGTAGCAGATATGCAGAATACAGCTTCCTTTGGAAGGATGGTGTAATAACTTGAAAGCATCGTGTCCACACAAGCTTTTAATCTCAATCAGTACCAGCTATGCAAAATACAGCTTCCATTTGATTGATGTTCTATGTAGTAATGCAGCTTCCTTTGGAAGGATGGTGTAATAACTTAAAAGGATTGTGTCCACACCTGTTTTTAATCAGGGGTGCATGCAGAATGTGTCTTTTATTGGTGTACCAACTGGTAAAGCCTGTGTTCACTTCAGCATTAACAAAAAAAATCTCAATCAGCAACAGGTACCTGTTCACACAAAGATTTAATCCTGGACTGTATCAGCTATGCAGAATGTGGCTCCCATTGGTTTGACGGTGTTGTGATTGAGATGGCCTGGTGCTTGCACAGCCAGGGCAGGAATGAAGAGATTCTTGTATGAACAGCTCACAGTCGAGACAGAATACGTTGCTGCACTTGGGACATCTATATGCCTGTAAAAAGAAAATGGTTGACAAATTACACACATATTTATAAATAGATGATAAGTAATACAAAATCAAAGGACAGCTTTAACTACTTGCGCCCTCTATACAGCCATCAATGCCTAGGCGGTACCTGTTGATCCCCCATGGTCCTCTTTTTCTTATGTTAATTGAGAGCTGATTTGGTGAGATAACCACCTGCCAGTGCCAATACAGGGAGGTCTAATCCCTACTGGCCAAACTAGTGCAGATAGGCTTTAAATAAATACATCCTGAACATTTTCGTCTTGTACACGGAGTAAGACTCACAGAATCGTAACAGAACTTGAAATAGAATTGATTTTGGCTTCCTTTACACCCCTGTGTTTTACTCTCATGAGTGTAAAATAAAAAGCTTCATTATGTCGTTATCTAAAAGCTTTTCTTTGTTTGGTAGCACAAAAGAATAATAAAACTCTATTGTAGATTATTTGGGAACACAGAGACCAAGATTAAACTTGACCATTTGCATTCTTGGGCTAAGTGTTCAGTCAGGGATCATGCTGAATAGACCGGTTCAGTATTCTAATTTCATGCATACTTTATTAACAAAGGTTGTTCTTGACAACCTGAAGACTTGCCCGGGACTTGCCCAATATTGTTCATTCATCAATAAGAGGTTAATGGAATACCTCGTCACTAGGTCCCCAGGAAAGAAACATATATAAATTTGAATATGTTAGTAAACCTGTCTATTTCACACACATTGCAGATCTTCAGCCACTGACTACAGTGCCCAAGAACGATTTTAAGCAATGATGGAGATACTTCAGGTTACATGTCATTGTACCAGGAAAGACAAGATCTGTCGAGAAAGGGAATCGTTTGTTTACCGTTTGGTCTCTGATGTGAGATTGGCATCCTTGACAGAATCTGAAATTAGAAAAAAGAAAATAAATCGGGTGTTGAACTTTCATTATCTGGTTATCTTCTGAGTATCAGAGGTGGGGTTCTTTACACACCTGTGAAAATAAAAGAGAATTTTCATAGACCTTTTGACTGATGGCTAGTTAGTCTAAGCAGACAGATAAATCACACTTGGGTGGTTTTGAACCAATGAAAGACGTAAGTTAAGATAACATTGAGGTGATTGTTTTTCTTAACTTTTATAAAAAACCTATACATAAAAGTACTGAGAAATATATAACTTTTTTGCAAATCAAGGACCTTTGTGAACATTGTGTCAAATAAAAATATGAAATACATGTAAATCCCCATTTTAGCACTTTATACATTTGGAGAAAACTAAATGTATATATCAATATACACGACATTCAAGTACTACTGTACCAAAATAAATCACTTTTCCCCACAACATTTAATGATTTTCATGATAATCATGTGTTGCAAATGTAGGACGTAATCACATTTTTTTAGAGCAAAGACAGAGATTAATGAAAGGGGCTAAGCTGAACTTAAGTTGAACGTACAAAGAATCTGGATGATCATGGTCTTCTCTCTTGAATTCCTCAAACCTGTCGAGCGGGAAGAGATGATGGAAGGAACGGGCAAGGTGTGGAGCCGAGACGAGTGTCAGACCTGAGGATAAACAGATGGAGACTAGAGTGAAGAGATTCAGAGAGATGGGGAATAGGGTGAAGTAGTAATGGATCCATGCCGTGTCTGTAGAAACTTGAAGCCCATAAGACTTGTACAGAGTTTATTAATATTAATACATGTACCAATAAAATTGTTTTCTTTTTGTTTTCCATTTAAAGCCCGTCTGTACTAGTTTGGCGAGGGGGATTAGACCACCCAGCGTGGTCAGGCAGTTATCTCATCAAATCAGCTCTCAATTAACATACTGTAAGAAAAAGGGGATCATGGGGGACTAACAGGTACGCTTAGGCACTGTTTGCTATATAGAGGGCGCAAGTACCTACAAGTAGTACGGTGGGGCTTTAATATTAATACATGTACTAATACAATTTTTTAGTCTTCATTTAAGACTTATTTGTATATAGCATAAGTCACAGTACAAGTGATGGTAACAAATAACTTCAGTACAAGGAGGGTAACAAATAACTTCAGTACAAGGAGGGTAACAAATAAATTGTATACCGGTAATTAAAAAAAAAAATGAAAATCTAACAGCAGAAAAAACAGAGGGAATAAACATAAAATATTGAATTTATTTCCAAACTTTTGTAGATTTATTAGCAAGAAATCCCCTCTCCCACAAGTGAATTATTTTGTAGCACCTCAGATTTTGAGAAATGGCAAAAGTAACTGCCAACTCTGTTTGGGTACTTGCCACATACTCTACACTCCTCCTGTAGCTTATAGAACTTACTCTTGATATTGAGGGCAGAAATATCACAGCAGAAACTAGCCTCAATCGCAAATAAATAAGTTCTAAAACACCTACATTTGTGAGCAGAGGCACAATTTTGGGTCCATCCCACATTTTACCTTTGATCTGCCATCAAGAGTAGAAATATCACAGCAGAAACTAGCCTCATCTCAAATAAATTATTTCTAAAACGCCTATATTTTTGAGAAGCACAATTTACGGTCTATCCTCTTATAAAATATCATACTCTACAGTGCAATTTATTATCAATTTTGTTTGAAGACGTGCCACATACTCTTCATTTGACCTTGGATCTGCCATTGAGGGCAGCAGAAACTAGCCTCATCTCAAATACATTTCTAAAACCCCCAAATATTTTAGGAGAGGCTCAATTTAAGGTTCATCCCCTTATTCAAAAAACGCTCTATGGTACGATTTACTATCAATTTTGTTTAAAGACTTACCACATACCCTTCATTTGACCCTCGATCAGCCATTGAGGGCAGCAGAAACTAGCCTCATCTCAAATACATTTCTAAAACCCCCAAATATTTTAGGAGAGGCTCAATTTAAGGTTCATCCCCTTATTCAAAAAACGCTCTATGGTACGATTTACTATCCATTTTGTTTGGAGACTTACCACATACCCTTCATTTGACCCTCGATCAGCCATTGAGGGCAGCAGAAACTAGCCTTATCTCAAACTACATTTCTAAAACCCCTAAATGTTTTAAGAGGCACAATTTATGATTCGTCCCCATATTTCAAAATAGCATACTCTACGGTACGATTTAAGATCCATTTTGTTTGGAGATTCACTGCAAATTCTGCGTTCGACGTTCGATCTGCTATTGAGGGTAGAAATATCACAGGAGACACTACCCTCGTCGCAAATAAATTAGTTCTAAAACACCTACATTTGTGAGAAGAGGCACAAGTTATGGTCCATCCTCTTTAAAAAAAAAAAAGTACTCTACAGTGCAGTCTACTATCCATTTTGTTTGGAGACTTACCACATACTCTGCATTCGACCGGTAGCTCACAGTACTTGCTCTGACATTGAGGGCAGAAGTAGCCACCAGTTCCAAACCCCTCGGAGTTCTTACCATCCAGGTGACTGAATGATTGGGGAACCCCAAAAAGAGACTTTCAATTTCAATTCAATTCAATGTGGTTAAAGGGATAGTTGAGTTCTGTTGCAGAGGGCGCTACACAAAATATTTTTTTTGTGAGTTAATGAAAAACTGAGTGGCAATTTTGAAAGAACATACAATTTAAATGACAAAATCATCTTTGTTTGATCGAAATCAGTTTAGAGACGGCTGAAATATCCATAAATATAACCATTTCTAATATTTGTGTACCACCACAAATGTTAGATAATTTAAACCAGCCGTTGAAAAAAACAAAGTAACGCCTTGTACGTTTTATTCCAGCCAATGCCAAGATGGCTAAAAGGGCACTAGAAATATCATAAATAAGAATAAGAGCAATAACCATGCACTTTGAAGGCATATGCGGTCTGAAACAAGAACTCAACTATCCCTAACTATCGGCTAAAATACCAAATTGTAGTCCAGAGACTAATTGCACTATGTTTACAGTGTAAAAATGGTCATAAACTAGGAACATCGATTCAAAAAAAAAGAAGAAGAAGAAGGTTGAGTACACGATCATTACAAAATCACATTTTCATACAAGTATAAAGCCTTGGAAACAAAATGTCTATCATTATTTAGATAAGCGTGCTATTAAAGTAAATATGTATTTTCATCAGGTAGGGTCTTTAAAGGGATTGGGTATTTTTGTCTCAGATTCTAAACAAAATCCTGGATTTAGCTCATGCTGCAATCACAATTATAAACCTTTAGGTCGGTCAGGAATCCCATGGCTTATAATACAAGCAGATCGCTCGTCTGATTATCAAGATATTTATGACTGGATTTTCAAATTTTCAAAGCACTTCATGATCATTTTGAAGTGCAATTATGTTAGGGTTTTAATATCACACCATATCACAGACGCTGATAACATGCAGGGTCATGCATCTCAGATTTTGCATTGTTAAAACAATGCCTTATTGAATATAACATGATAATAAAGAGAGTCCTGGGGCCCATTTCATAAAACGTTTTATCTATAACAAATACTAAATTTCTATGACAAATTTGCTCTCGGCCAATCAGATGCCTTGATTTCAGTAGCTTCTAACAGTAGCTTGTAACTTGTCATTGATAACAAGTTTTATGAAACGGGGCCCTGATCCAACTACTCACCACATACACATTGATGGTGCACTGACTTTGCTTTTGTCAGTGTGTATCACATGCTGTGGAAAACCTGAAATATGTAGAATAAAACACAATAGCATCATTACACACAAAATTGCTAATTTGAATTAAAAAGAAGACTGTGATTAAAAAATTTAGCCATGTATTGCCATTTTAAAGACTGAATTACAGCTCGTTTTCATTTAAACATTTTTTTTAAAGGATAACTTAATGCACTGCATAAGAAATCAATTTAATTGTCAGTGCCTTTTTCTTTTTCTCATGAACTGTGTCTTCATAAGACATTGTACACTGATTTAGGCCATTTTAATTTCCCATTTTTCTCTTACAGGGACAAGAAAAATTCCTACATGCACCTTCTAACCAGTGTAAAAAATTACTTTTCTGTTTGCTACAGCTGTTTTAGGATATGATGTTTCATAAGTGTGTTTTAATCACAATATTCAGGTATTTTTGTTTACCAGTGCTCTTTCCGAGCTTACCAAACCTTAATCGCTCTTGCTCCTGTGTATTTTTTTCTACTGCTTCTAACCCACATACACATAGAAATGACTAATAACGTCTTATTCACAATTGCACCTGGAAAAAACACCCCCCCAAAAAAAAAAAAAACAAAAACAAAACAAAAACAAAAAAACAAAAAAACACTTCCAATACTTACCCATTCTAATTGGTGATGGTTCTGTATTCACCTAGTGGTGGAAAAATAAAAAATAAAAATGCTATTGTGTGAGTTTCAAACTAACTCAATGCATTTATATTACATAGCATTACAGATAAAGCCTTTAACTCATAGCCTGCCATAAGGCTGAATGCGCGCTATCGTTATACTGATTTGTCCATGCGAGAGAGCTATCGCTTGAGTGCCATGCCATGTGCATGCAGTGCAGCATTCGTAATAGCAGTTATTGTTCGTGCTCATTGGACTATGCTGTGTGTTTTGCACTCGCTATTCATAGAACCATCGCGTTAATCAGATTATCTCTAAAACAACCTGGCACGGGGGGATTTTGGGCTTGGCACAATGGGGATTAGCCCTGTGGCATGATAAGAGTTAACGCATCTGAAATCTGTCTAATTTTTATCATTATCATATTAAACAACTAAACCACAACAACAAAAGCATCAACAACAATAAACCAGTGGTACATTATCAAGTGTCAAAGAAAACAAAATCTAAGAAAAACACACACACAAAAAAAGGAGAGAGTGCTTCCAATCCGTAAGTTCCATCAACAAATGTGTCATGCGGTTATTTGAAAAAAATGAGGGTGGAGGGAAGGACTTTATTTCAAAATGTGCTATTTACCCTGGCAGGGGGAGGTATTGTGTGTTCCATCAAGAGTTCTTTGAAATGTGTCTCATCAAGAATCACTCCATATGTACCTAAAATCATCAAGATAAAAGGAAATGAAAGAAAGAGATACATTATCATTATTACGCATTTAGCTATGCTATTCACAGTTAACTATATCACAGCGCTTACAATAATATGCAATATAACAATAAAACAACAAATCATAACATAACATTGAACAAACAAAATAATAGCAAATCAAGTAGGAAATAGGTACTTTTCAAGCAGTTTTTTAAAAACTGTTGATTCACATTTCAAATTGTGCGACAGATGAATGTCTTGTCATAGGACATCACTGTCATGCAAAATGATTTAGTAGTTTTGTGGTCTCGTGGATACATCCACTACATGGCACAAATGTCAATTGGCAAGACATTAATCTAAATTTGCCCCTCATCACCCAGGTTATGTCAATGGAAAACCTGGTAAGATGTTATTTCTTGAATGCTTTCAGTGCTTTAGTTTAGCAGGGCAAAAACCAGGGTAGTACTACGTAGGTTGTCCTTAAGCATCCTTTGGGATGGATATATGTGTGCATTATGAATGTACCCCATATTATTATTATCATTACTAAACTACTCGACCACGATATCTTCAATGATGGTTTTGTGATAAGAGGTATGGATAAATGTGAAAGACGTTGTTACATGCTGCTTACCATGAGTGACTGTAGCTAGCTTACGACACACTCTCACGTCGGCTGCTAGACCGATGACACAACAGCGTATGCTATGGTCTTTCATGGCCTGTGTGTGAACGATAAATAGCAAACAATTTAGTGCATTTAGAAAATAAACAATATAACTGAGCATTGAAGAATTCTGACAAAATTCCTATAACAATGAATCAATTAACAATTTGTAGGTAAATATGTAAATGAGACCGATGACAGAACAACGTATGCTATGGTCTTTCATGGCCTGTGTGTGAATGCAATTTAAAAGACATTTTAGAGTGGAAAGCGCATTTATAAATAAAGGATATCAAACAGCATTTTTGTGGTTTATGACTAAATCTTGTATAAAAATGACTCCAGTTCATTGCAAATGTATGAATGAATAAGACTAGTAGATTTCTGTGTTCATTAATCAAGAGCAAATAATATCTTGACAAATTTGTCAACTTGTGACATGATAAAACATCTTCAAATGTAAAGTCTCTTTCTTTTCAGACACAAAATGGATTTACATGTAGTGCTTCAAACTTCAAAGTTGGTTCATAAACCTTGAATGCAATTCTTAAATACCCCAGCCTACTAATGTTTGCAAATCTAATGCTCTTTACAGCACAAACGTGTCAACTCGTGACCATATCCTTCAAGTATCATACGTAACAGGTAAACTACACAAACAGATTCCGTTTGGATGTGTATAGGTAAAACAATATTTTGCCCTCCAGGTTATTTGTCCAAGTAGTTAAAATAAGAGCCAATGGCAGAGAGAGGGGAGGGAGAGGAAGAGATAGACTAAAGGTACTAATCATGTTAACCCTATATAGCCCGGGCTATTTTGAAACTGCATAACCCGGGGGGGGGGGGGGGGGGGGGGGGCCCATGATCTCGGCTATTTATGGACCGATTTTATCCAAACTTGGCGTGTTTGTGTGTTATCATGTACTGATCAAGAATGCTTAGTAAAATTTATGATATATATATGGTTAATTTTAATTTATGTCTAATTAATAATGCAAATATGCATATTTTTCCAACAAATTCTCATTTTGTCCAGTTTCCCCCCTATTTATGGAGAAAATGCAATTTAATTTGGCATGTTTGAAGCTTGACATATAATTTAAAAGATAGGGTAGTCAAATTAATGACATGTATTGAAATTCCATACTTATAATTGTAATTAATTATGAGAATATGCTAATTTTTCTTGAAATTCTAATTTCTTATGTATTTCTTTGTTTTTAAATCTTTTGTTTTTCATTGGTTTGTTATCTAGAATAGTTAAAAAGGATGTTATCTGAAGAAAAACCGAAAATAACATTCTTCTAATAACACTTCTTGTAAAACCCATACATTGTACACACAAGATCATCTCCGATACCATACCACCAATTTTTGCAAATAGGGTCTTAAAATGTGCGGGAGATGTCAAAGAAAAAACTCATAAAATTTCAGCACCAGATTTTATTGCGTTAAAAAGTTATCGCAAAGTATGTATAGGAGGGGGGGGGGGCTTTAGAAGGGTTAAGGAACTATATAGGGTTAAGGAACTTAAGTTTGATCTCTTTTTCAGAATACATGTATGGCTAAAAGGTCCTGTTACCTGTATTGTATCATGGATGTTGCCTGGATCACACGTAGTCAAACTCCCCATGATTACAAGAATCTCTCGACTCGCATGGCCAGGCATGTGTCTGAAAAGAATCCAAATCAAATAAACTTCAATTGCTTTGGATTTTCCTTGATCCACTGAATATAAAGCCCAAGATAACTGTGCAGGGAGAGTACAAAGAAATGGTGTAGACAGAGCATGTAAACTTTTCCTCCCCTACCGACATAAATAGAGGTACATTGACCACACTCGACCAAGGTGTATCAAGTGGGTACCTGGTAGGATTCATTAACAAATAATGAATGTTTTTCATTCATTCAATAGAGCAAATATTTTAATTTGTTGAAAGATTAACATGTTATTCAATGAGGCGTCACATTGATATGTCAACTCATGAAAATATCTGCACTAGTGAACTCATAACCATTCATTATTTTATAATATTCAATGGGTTACAAATGTATATTCAATGAGTTATATTCAATCGGTTTTATATTCAATGGGCTTTATATTCAATGGGTAAAATCTGTTCAAGCAATTACATTCTATGGGTAGATGTTGGGGGGTTATAAGAATACAGCACAGAAAACGAGACGTGGGACCCCAGAAAGCATGTGCTTGCTTGGGTACGCCACCATAGATAACATTACAGAGACAGATAATGAGCAGAGAAAAAGAGACAGAAGAGCAGAAGAGAGAGAGAGAGAGAGAGAGAGAGAGGTTTGGGGGGGGGGGGTAGAAAGGAGGAGGGGAGAGGTAAAGAGGGGCATAGGGAGAGAGAGGCAGAGACAAAGATGAGCTAAAGAAGAGAGAGAGAGAGAGAGAGAGAGAGAGAGAGAGAAAGAGAAAAAGGAAGGCAAAAGGTTTATACGAGTAGTAAATGCATATACAGTAGTAGAAGATTTTTTTTCCAAAATGTCTCCTACAATAGTTTATAACCTACCTAAGAGTTGCAGCTGCCAGTTCCAATGCATTCTGTAAAGAAGGCTCTTTCACACAAGGTTTATCATTACACTTCTCCAAAGCTGTGATATGTCTCTGAGGATTACCTGAACAAATTATTAAACAAAACAAAATGTATATATATTAACCATCTTTGGTACCAAAGGCAGCAAATCTGACCCATATTCAATCTTGCCAATATTGATATTACATATTCATCAAGGTGTTATACAAGGCACTTCAAATTTTTTAAAGTTTTACAGCAAGATAAAATTAAACTGATGGACAAATTTCTATCTAAAGACAATCAAAACATTGCAGAGATTACATCTAGACTAGGGTACTTACCCAATACCAAAGTAGCATTTACATTCATTCAAGTGAAAATTAAATTCAAAGGTATTGATTACTTGTTTGTCCAAATGCAGAACTGAACAATTATTACTTGTTAAAATCAATTTTCATTCGAGTCATACTGACACCAACGTTGAAAGAGAGAAGGCATTAATTTCTTACCTCCAAGTTCAGTTAATTTCTCTGCTCTCATGTTACTGGATGTTATGATCCCAACCTGAAGAGAGAGAGAGAGGGAGGGAGGGAGGGAGGGAGGGAGGGAGGGAGGGAGGGAGGGAGGGAGGGAGGGAGAGAGAGAGAGAGAGAGAGAGAGAGAGGAGGAGGGAGGGGAAAAGCAATGAGTCAGTCAAACACATCAATACTCCATACTTTCTGAACAACTAAGCTACACAAATAGTTAATGTTTCATGAAAGAAATTTCAAGAGTGTTTAACTTACAAATTCCATTGCTTTAATCTTTCATGGGAACAACTTTCGCATGTACATAAGTATGTATTACTGTAACAAGAAGAATAAACTACCTGTGTACAAACTTATAGAACATAATTACATTTGCATTTTGTTCTAACTTTGTTCAGCCAATAGCAAAGAAGTGGTTCATGTAACGTCAAGTATTTGCAGGGATCATTTGATTTTAACTCCCTTTAGGCACTAGGTAGCCTATAATCTAGGCGGAGTGCCGAGCTTTTTTTTTTGCTGCTAGACTAACCCTAAGCAGAACGTCTGATACGGCGAGACTACGAACCGTGAGTCGCGAAGCGGCTCACCGCCTATAATCACTGGTCTAGCTTTAGTCGTTGTTTTTTTTATTATCGACCATGAATCCGTGGCAGTTTTTCGTACGAAAAAACCTCATGAATACGACCAGTGATTATAGGCGGTGAGCCGCTTCGCGACTCACGGTTCGTAGTCTCGCCGTATCAGACGTTCTGCTTAGGGTTAGTCTACTCTAGCAGCAAAGAAAAAAGCTCGGCACTCCGCCTAGATTATAGGCTAGGCACTAGGTGGCACATAAAACTGAATATATATCAAATATATCAAACATAACTTCTGTTTGGAGCCAGAAGGGCATCAACTCATATACTTTATCACTTTATAATAGTCAATGCCCTATTAGCTCTGAACAGATCACTGTTTTCATTCTCTACAAGTTGGTATTTGAAATCTAAGCCCCCTTTAATACAAAATATGCCAGGATGCAATTGGAGAATGAATAATTCAGGTTCACATCGATTTTAATAATTGTTCATGAATCATACATTATTTGTACATACTCTTACTGTAGCATTTCTTACCTGGCTAATTGGGTTCTGATCAAAGTATTCCTCGATAAAATGTTCAAGCAACTGAAAGATAAACAACATTTCCAAGAGAGACAATTAAATAAAGCTGCAAAAGTAAGGGTAGAAGCGCACATGTATTTAACCATCAAGAAATATTATAACTCAATTTAAACAAAATTAAGACACTGTGCAGAAATCTTAGCTCTTTTCACTTATAGGTATGTGCAAATTATCTTAATTTTTAGGGCCCAGAACTAAAATTGATTGAGCCAAACCAACAATAATTTTGGTAAATTACACGAAAGGCCTCTAGCAGGTGTAAGTGTATGGGTGGTTTCAAAGACGAAATAGAAAGGGCTGTTTTGTGCTTTTAAGGCTACAGGATATCAACCCTTCAGTATAAGTATAATGTCTCTTGGCACAGCATGCACATCTGTAAGGTAAAGGGGCCCAGTCCTCAATAGAATTAGAGTGCATGGGCAGTTGCAATGAGTTAAAGAAAGGGGCTTTCGGTACTCCAGGGTACAAACCCCTCAATGTAAGTCTACCTTGGTACAGCAAGCCAGTCTGTTGGGTTTGAAAACCCAACCCTCTATTGAAGCTTGCATGGGCAGTTTCAACAAGCTAAAGAAAGGTGCTTTCGGTACTCCGGGGTACAAACCCTTCTATGTAAGTAACCTACCTTGGTACAGCAAGCCAGTCTGTTGGGTTTGAAATCCTAACCCTCTACAGAATGAGAGTGTATGAGTGGTTTCAACGAGCCTAAGAAAGGGCGCTTTGGGGGTTTGGGAGCTACAAAGTATGTATTAGTAATCTACCTTTGTACAGCAAGCCAGTCTGTTGGGTTTGAAATCCTAACCCTCTACAGAATGAGAGTGTGTGAGTGGTTTCAACGAGCCTAAGAAAGGGCGCTTTGGGGGTTTGGGAGCTACAAAGTATGTATTAGTAACCTACCTTGGTACAGCAAGCCAGTCTGTTGGGTTTGAGGTCCTGATCTTCCATCGAACGTGAACAGTCCAACAGGATGAACAGATGCCGCATCTGAAACAAACACATTAGCAACATTACCAGAACCTGCATTCGGAATTCTTACAGCATTGCTTGAGCGCAGTTAAAGAAGAATCTCTTCATGTTTTAGCACTCTGGTACCATTTAAACATTTGGGGGTTATTTTATCTCAGAAAACCTTCAACTATAAATAGTTTCCAAATAAACATAGGCATAGAACTAATACTTTATACTCCAATTTCACATTGACAAAGATAGACTTTAAGTTGGACATAACTATGGCAGGCCATTCATGCCACTGGTTGCTCTCACCATTGGTCTCTCAATTATGATCTTTAGATAATATTTTTTCCTTCAGTAATGAACTATAAAAAAAAGGTAAATTCTGTAGATTTGTGATCACGATTTGTACGTCCCTTGAGAAAGCAATGCCAGGAATGGTTAGAGGAACTACAAGTAGTGGCTTGAACGGCCTGCCATAGTTAAGTCCAACTTGAAGTTGATCTTAGTCTTTGTGAAACACTCCCCATGTACAGGGTAAAGTATACATGAGGATGAGCACACAATGGAACAGAGACACTGAAACCTCAACAAAACATGTATGAAAAACAAAAAGGGGGGAAGTCCCTACTACACGACCTGCTGTATAACCTCTGACCTTACCATGCCAAGCCTGACATTGCTGGGTCGATCCTCCAATCTTCTTCTCTTTGCTCTCTGGATGATATCATCCACAGTGGCCTGGAGTGAGCCTTCTTCATCCTCTTGGAGAGCCTCCCTAAGATGGAGAAGAAGAAAAAAAATAAATTTGAAAGTTCATTGCTAGTTTCCAGATCCTCATTTAAAAGAAATGTGTAAACACATATTCACAACAAATCATTTAAATTTTACTGTCATTACATTACAAAGAGAATGTAAAACTCATCAAAATGAATTAGAAAAAAATGAAAACAAAGGCCTGAATTCACAAAGGAGGTTTAACTTAACCCATGGTTTAAACCCTCATTTTACGTAACCCATGGTTTAAGCATTAGAGCAAATTAAGCGTACCTTGCCCTGAGCACGTCTAATATTGGACCTCTAACTGTGTCACGCCTTTTTTGTGCTAATTTTAAACCATGGGTTATGTAAATGAAGACTTAAACCATGGGTTAACTTTAAACCTCCTTTGTGAATTCGGGCCAAAGAGTTCAAAACAATGAAAACAATAAGGTTTGTAAAATATGGGGCCTGAGAATTCTGAAAAAACATAAATGACTAAAATAAACTCATATTCTGGCAGAGAGGTGAGGGAATGTGTAGTTTTTTGATCTAGTGTATATTGATGACAAAATAATACTTTCATTATAATAAAGTTTGTTTTTGCTCGCTTGCTAGAAAAGTTGTTGATGTCCAGGCAAGCAGCATTATATATTTTTACTTGAAAATATGTCCAAAAAATCTGCAAGTTCTAAGTTGACAAAAAGGTAACACATAACACATATATATTACAAAATAAACCATTGAATGCAAAACATTACAGAAATGAAGAAACAGACCAATACTCACTTTACCGGGAAATCATTATCTAAAAAAACAATTAAAAAAAACATTGGCATACACTTCAAGCAGAATGTCTACATTTCTTCTAATTTGGAATTTCTTATGTTTACATCAGATTTCAATTATGCTTACCAGGTC
Organism: Strongylocentrotus purpuratus; assembly: GCF_000002235.5. Taxonomy (NCBI): domain Eukaryota; kingdom Metazoa; phylum Echinodermata; class Echinoidea; order Camarodonta; family Strongylocentrotidae; genus Strongylocentrotus; species Strongylocentrotus purpuratus. The sequence continues at coordinate 23,227,822 of NW_022145601.1, read as the reverse complement.
CTTTCATAATCTCCTTCCCACGTATAGCCCTTCTCAGGTTCGTCATCTGCCATTGTTTCAATCAACTCTTTCCTTCCAGTTTCAGAGACCTCAGAATATTCACCTCTCTGGAATAAAACATCATGGTAAATGTATAAGTACATGTACAGTCAAAACTGTCTATGGGGCGTTGCAAGAAAGTTGCGATTGATTGCAAGAACTGATATTTGCAATCGATTGCAACTTTCTTGCAATGCCCCACTAGTCTCCTAACTCTCCTAGGATTTTGTTAGGATTAAAGTTTTAACAATTCAATTAAGTTAACTATATCTATCTTTTATTTCCCCTCCCCCCCCCCCCTTTCTCTATCTCTTTCTTACTAATGGGGCGTTGCAAGAAAGTTGAGTTGCGATCAATTGCAAATTTGCAATTAATCGCAAGACTTACGCTTGATTTAGGGGATTTGCAATTGATTGCAACTTTCTTGCAACGCCCCATAAGTGGCCACCTCTCTAATCACTATAAAGGTCACCTGTCTATAGAGGTCACCTATATTGTCTCCCTCCAAGGAGAAAAGTGTGATATAGAACCTGTCTAGAAAGGCTACCTGTCTACAGTAGCTGATTGTCCCTGTTTCCCTCTGGTCTTTAAAGGCCTGGCCACGATTTATTTTGTCAAAGTTGCAATTGCTATTTCATGGATAGACCAAAAGCTTCAGTCTACGTCTGGCTCCACTGACAGCCTCTATACATAGACTGAAGTACATTGTACCGATTAGGTAGTGAGGGGAGATTAAGCAATGCAGTTTCTCAACTTTCTGCGTGATTGCTAATCTCATCATGCGCATGCCAGTAGCTTCAAGAAAACTGACAGAGTAGCTGAAAGCAAGTTTTTATATCTTGATGTTTTACAATGATTTTCAATGTTTTTTTTATAGTAGTCTAGACCCTAGACTCTATGAGAAAATTAGACTTATTCTCGTTGTTTTTTTCTAAATTAATTGTTAAGTCTAAATAAAGAAAAACCCTAGAGCACATTTTTATGACTGGATCCCAACTGTGATAACGTCATTACGAGCTTGTAGCTCGCGCACAGTTTTTCCTTCATAATCATGTTGCCTTCGGCGTAGACTAGAAGGGATGAGATTTAGATGACGTCATCACCTGGGGCCTGTTCCTACAAACCGTCATAAGTCTAACTTCTTGACTAAATCAGCGTTAGTGAGCAACTTGTCCGCTACGTGTTTCACCAAGCCCTCTTTGCCAAGATCAACGACAACATCCTGACTAAGGAGTTATGACGCCTTCTACACCGTCATATCTCTGTCATAACTATTTAGTCGATGGGCAGCGCCATCACAAGTCATTTATTGGGTAGACTATGGACAATAAATCCTCCAGCTATGATTTTTCAACACATTCACCTAAACAGTGAGTTATCGTGTTTTCATATTGTGTTTTGTTATGTATTGATAATCTTATGAAAATATGCCATGTTTGTATCGAAGGATTTCCCCCACTTAAATAAACTGATACACCTTTATTTCCACATTGTAAAATTGTTGAAGGGATAGGTTTTTTTGCCACGGCAGGCAAGCAATAGTTTGAAGTGTATTCTTTAGTTTTCAGACCCATATTGCTTTCAAAATAAATTCTATCTTCAAATGTGTTAAATGAACAGTTTAAAACATGTGTTTTAACCTTTGGAATGTTGAAGTTTTGTCATTTGAAAATTTTACTGACGCCTAAAACATTGGACAAAACTTTCAAACGATTGTATTTTTACTAAGAATAATTTAAGGGTGTATTTTTATAAACTATCAAATGGAAATATCCGGGGGGTAGGCCTACCCATTTCAAGAACAAAATTGATTCACCGGTCATGTAATGAAGACCCTACTCACAATTATATTTTACAAGTAGGTCTACTTCTATTGTATAATCTACACAAATTTGGAAGTATATTGCATCTCTTATTTCTTGATATCACTTTCAATCTTTTTTATTACTAATTAATTTAAATAATTGCATTTTCCCTAATATTAATTTTGTAATATTCCGGTGGTATTGAGACTAAGGCTAAATCTCGGCTCCTCTTCTCGCCGATAGTATCGATCTCATGAGATACTAGCTAGTAAGCTCTTCGTGAAATGGTTCAGGAAGATCAGAGACATCTCCGTAGTTGGCGGATAAAGTTATGACTGTCTTGTCGTTGGTTTCTAGGAAGGAGCACCAGGTCATGCGCAGCGAGAGTTAAAATACGGCTTGCAAGATTTTCAATCTGGGGGCCGTTTCTCGAAACCAACTCCATGACAGTCATATCTTTGTCGCCGACCTACGGAGATGTCATGAAGCAGATAAACCGTTTCACAAAGCCATCACAGACATGATATCGATATATCGCGATACTAGCAGCTCAAGAACATAGTCTTTGTCACGATCCATTTGATTTATCAAGAATACCCCAAAACAAGTTTTGGGGCTAAAATTGTTCAAAAAGAAATATATATATACATATAAATTTTCCTAAAATAAATAATGAATATTGTCATTATCAAATGTAGATCACCAAACGATTTGCATATTTCTATAAAGATTCTTAAATTGAAGAAAAACCGGTGTTTTTTTTTCGACAGTCGAATAAAAAGTTAGTTGAAGGATACCGTAATGTGATAGTTTATCAATACGTACATTTTTGTTTATTGTGACGAGGAATTTTAGGCAAAATACCTTTTCTCAGCCAGTTTTTATTCCAGAGTCTCATAAATACTCGTTATATAATTGATTTGATATTGAAAATATAATTTGAAAGAAGTAATTAGAGAGGGTATAATAATGCACATAGGCCCCAAAGGTATGATGGTATACTAAGAAAAGACTATTGATCGACTATGGACAACGGTGTGTAACAATACTAACATTCTTATCTCTTTTATTTATATGTTATAGTTTAATGATTTGTGATTTAATGTTTATATTCAGCTTTTTAAAATTACTGTATAATTTGTATTATCACTTTTTTACATTTGCATTTCGCATCCCAGAGGATTACGTACCGAAATCGTCTATATTTTTTTCAAAATGATGGTGAAACTAATCGTACATTTTGCGGCCCATGGAATGGCAACAAACTGACTTGTGATGGCGCTTTACAGCAATTAAAAAGATATGACAGGTTCGGAGCAGTGACAACTCGCTTGTCGCGGAAGTTGTCGCTCATCTTGGCAAAGACGGCTTCGTGAAACACTTACTTAGCTGACAAGTTGCGCGACAGTGGCGAGATGTCGTTGATCTTGTAGTTATGACGGTTTCGAGAAACGGCCCCATGGATGTCGATTTTGACCCATAATTTCCTAAAAAGGGACCATTAAACAGATTATTTCAGTCAAGTTGGTAAGTAAGTGGAACCGATGACTAGGTCTAGGCCTAATTTACAATATAAAATAAATCTGATAGATTCTAGAAGTCGAACTTTAGATCATCTAGACTAGATCTATTCTAGGTCTACTTATTAGGCCTAGAGTAGAGTCTCCGGTTTGCGGCATCGCCCGGTTTGCGGCCAGGGGTATTTGTTTCAAAAATAAAATGAATATGACTCGATAATAATCATTGAAACCTACCGTGGATTCCACGGTAAGTTCTGCTTTGCCGAAAATGTCCGTAGCAGGTGCTCCTATCGGTACGGAGTATCCGTCAGCGATGTCGGAAATCTACGGCACCAGTCGCCGATGAAAATTCCAGCAGGTGCTAACTTTTAAGTTAAGAGATCGAGGCATGACTAGATCAATATTGTAGCTCTATTTGTCCGATATTTGTCCGATTGGAGGTGAAATTTGATGTTTTTGTGGAAGTATGATGGCTGTGGTCTGTCTCCTATCGCAGATATTTTGATTGTGCCACCGCATGGCTAGTTGCATGGGGTGACCGCAAACCGGCACGTAATTACGTGTTTTTCTGGTTTGCGGCAGGGGGTGTTAATACACACATAACATGCGGGATTGTGTATGATGGTATGTGTGCTGATGTGTGTACCCCCTATGACCCGATAGTTTCTAGTAGTACGTACCCCCGTATGGGATGATCCATTCGAGGAAAAGGTGAAATTGTTTAAAACTTCACAAATTTACCGTAGCAACAGATAAACATGAGAATTTGGGTTACCCGTAGTAATTTGGTACATGCTTTCATCGTGACGTAGCGCATAAAGCTTTGTGACGTACGCGTGCCGCAAACCGGTACTGCGTGCCCGCAAACCGGGGAACTCGAAGCATTTCGAAACATGGTCAATGCTGACCACGCTGTGGGTCAGTTTGGTTATTTGTGACTTCTATTTAATAGGTAAGTATATGGACTCTTTATTGAGGGTATTGAAGTATTCTGTGAGTATTCCAATAAAAATAGAATCGGCAGTTCCCGCCGATCGGCCGCAGACCAGAGCCACTAACTATACATCCGGATCCGGTAAAATATAAAAATTAGGCATTAGTTTGGCCAAGACCCAAGTTCGGTGTAAACAAACGTTACACCGAACATGAACACTATCGCCTATGGTCCTGTTCTGTCTCTAAAGAAAGGAGCCGACCCTACACAAATCAGAGGCTAACGAACGAAAGAGACAGGAATTTTCGGTCTAACGCAGGCGCAGGCGGCGCAGGCGGCGCAGCAGCAGCGTGCCTGATTGTTGGTTGTTTACGCGCGCCCGATCTCGTTCTCCGTCTCGGGACATTACACGAAACTCAGTTAATGGGACAGGTATGATGAATTTACGGACAAACCCAGTCAAGTTCCCCTGGAAATCTCGGCGGCATATTCATGATATTATTATATAAAAGAACACGAATCACAATCACTAAAATCTTTATCCACAAAACCAGTTTTTACCTGTTTATCGCTTACTCAAAGATTCTCTCTGCCTATCAATGGTCACTCCAGCTCCAGCAAAACATAGATGACAGACAGAGAGTCTAGTCAACAGTGCAATGCGTATTGACCTCTAGCTAGCATGCACTGCATACTTGACCTAGACCCTATACACAGTACAAATACACACACCACACAATATTGCATTTACAATTTGAATTTTAAAAATTATTCTTTTTAACACCAGTAAGTTGAAAAAAATGCATTTTACTGCTATTTAGGTATCATCAATTGTCTCTAAAGTACCGATTTTTAGTGAAATCAGTTGAGTTTTGTACAGTGTCAGACTGTCAGTGGTGTTTGAAATGTTGAGAATCAAAGCACAGCTTTTACTACACAGCCAGGATAATGATGCTCATGTGTGATCAAAGGTCACTGACATAGAAAAACAAAATTCTTCTTCTTCTGAAGACAGATTATGGTGTTGGGGGGTAATGAGGACTATGGATCCGTCCCTGGTTAGATACGAGTATTACGAGACCTTACGATTTTGCAGCTTTTATACCTTTCCCTAAGTCATAAACAATACTTAAGAATACGTAAAGTAAACGTATCTATTCGTAAAGTGCTCGTAACAATTACACGTAAGCACTCGTAATCCCTACATAGCTCGTAAACAAATCGTAAAATAACCGCAACAATCGTGACGCGTTATTTACAGATGTTTGCAATTGACTACGAGTTGGATCATGACTCGTAAGAAAAATCCGTGTAGGCCTATATGTGAAGGGGTTATTAATTGAGATCAAGATTAATTTAAATCGCATCTCCGATCACTTTCCTCTCATATCAATTCCTTTCATAGCAAAAGTGCTCCTCACAATTTCTGTAAATTTGGCAGTTTAACGCTACGCGTACCGCCTTGACCGGACTGTGCGGTATCTGTGCAGTTCTGTGTGTAGAGAGGTCGGGCTGTATTCATTATTTCTTGGGGGTGCATAAATTGCTCTAATTATACGTACGCGTGTAATGCGCAAGTTTATTGTGACGGCACTAAACCCATCCCACTCATTGTTACCCTATTTTCATAATGGTACTGACCCAATCAAATGTAGTGCAGTGCGCTCGTACGCGCTGCGCTGCGTGTGTACGTGTACATGTACTGTACTTATGCATGTTCAGTATGTGTATGCATAGCATTACGTACATGCATACGGCTAGCTGGCACAAAACCCTGGGTCGGGCTTCTAAAATGGGACATGAAGCATGATTTAACATGAAAAATGACGGAGCTAAAAATGAATCAATCAAAATGAAATTTATATGTATGAAAAGCTTACGTACCATATGTCATTGTCTGTGATTGAGGATTTACAAATTTGACGCAAAACGCGTTGCTGCAAAGTTAAAGATTTGTTTATTGAAAGGCAATCGAGCACAGTACGACCGATCCATTGACATTGTGTATGAGAGAGTAATTTTTTTTAAATGGATTGTAAAGTTCAACGTCAAAGTGACGGAGGTTTTTTTTCAAGTAAGGGCATGGTTTTACATGGAATGTAAAGGAAATGTTTCCTTCTTCTCATATCTCGATTGAGGATATTATTCTCAATTTCGATTTTTAATGGTAAAGAAAAGTGTAAAAAGATGTCGAGAATTTTACCATATGTCATGTAATATAAAATGCGCGCGGGTCGGTTGATCTCCCAAAAGGAGCGCGAAGGAATTGATATGCAATAAATATTGAGTTGAGTGGCGATAGTTATTCTACCTGCATGACTGCTAAGAAAGCATAAATGCTTGTTAGTAAGCAACCAGACAGCCGACGGCTTAAGGTCCTCTCCGAGGGACCTGGTAATGAGGATGAATGCCTTATCAAAGGGCACTAGCGCATATCGACTTGTATTGGTTTCGAACCCGGGTACGGTCACCGGATCACGTACAAGACCACTGCTCTATACCAACTGCCATCGCTCATGGACATGTATTACATCCTGCTTGAGTTGAGGGACTCGGAAATGAAGAAGAAAAATAATTCGATAAAAGTTATTTTCTGCAGATAGAGGTATAGAAATTAAATCATGTACTATAATAAATATTAAGGTATATTCTTCTTCTATGTTTTAAAGAATAGGCTACATAAGTGGTTGGTATATTTCACAATTTTTTCCGAATGGGGAAACAACAGAATAGAGTATAAGAACAGTTTGTTTTGGTAAAATTACGTAAATTACGTAAATGTAACAAAAGAATAGAGTATAAGAACAGTTTGTTTTGGTAAAATTACCTAAATGAGACATGAAGAAGAAAAAAAATCATATCAATTAACACAGTGAGTCGAGGGGGGGGGGGGGGGGGGGCCTGGAGGGAGAAAGAGAGAGAGAGAGAGAGAGGGGGGGGGGGAGAGAAAACAATTCGAGATCATCATTCGTCGTGTGGGGATTTCAAAAAGTCGTAATCACAAATGTAATGACCGCCTTTCGGTCAGGAATGTTAACCATTAATTTAAATTGAATAGAAACATTATAACTTGCGTAATCGATAATCTTTGTTGTACAGCCAGGGGTGGGGGGGGGGGGGGGAGGGGTGGGGGTATTACCGCCGAAGTATATTTTGAAGAGGAACTGAAATTCATACTTGAGCAAATTTAACGCTCCCAATTACGTCAGAATCGAATAACCTATTTGCCAATTTGAATAATCATATTTATCATTACAGATATTTGTCAAACATTCAGAAAAAATGTAACAATTTTTTAATTTTACTGTTATATTTGCCGCAAAGGTTAGGTGGGATGCTCTTTAATGGCAAAACATTTGTAATGATTAATAAAGCTGGACTGTTTAATACGCGTTCTGGATCTGTGCTTCAAGCAACCAGAATACTTAATTATATAGCTATTTTATATAAAAGAATCACGTAGCAACGATATGTAAAAATAGACATTGTATCAATCCAAAACCGATTTCAAGTGAGTGAACTTTCGATACTGAAGCTAGAGTATTTCTGAAATGCGTATTTTGGGTTATTGTTCTCCTCGATTAGTAGAAACCGAGATATCAAGCTTATCTGTTTCTTTGCGATTGTGTTACTTTATAGCGCTAAATGCTGTATGGTTTCTTTATCTTGTCGTTGAGAACTTCTCTTCAGTAAAGCCCCATAGATCACGTGTTGTTGTTGATGATACTAAAGCTGTAAAATATATATTGACCTGTCATTCGAAGTGAATTTATTTAGGACTTACGATGAATAGTAGTTAGAGGAAAATTATTTTTCTTTCATTTTACCGTTCATTCATTTGATATTTTCTTCAATTCAATCAGTTGAATCAAACACGATATTTGGTTCGACAGGCCAGGCAGCTACTTAATCTTAATCAACACAACCAAACTTTGTATAGCAGCGTCGCTGTAAAGTTGTTGTTACTTTAAGATCCTTCTCATAAAGCGGGGGACGGGGGGGAGTTATAGCACATTCTTTTTTTTGTCCAGTTTTTGAGGGAAAATTTCGCAACGACTCAGTGGGGGGGGGGGGGGGGGGGGGGGGGAGTTGGGCGGTAAGAACATTTATTTATTTGTTTTGGTCCCGGAAATTGAAAAATTATGCCAACCGATACTTCGTTCAGTAGGGGGGGGGGGGGTGGTAAGGTCAGTTTTTTTGGTCACCCTTTAAACTTTACACACACATACAAAACAATTGAGGTGTGTGTGGGGGGGGGGGTTTCGACCCAAACCCCAACCCCCCCCCCTTGCGTACGCGCCTGACCACTGGTGTATACTTTAATTAGGAGCAAGAAGGGCGTTACCTCTGGCCTTTTCTGGGTTCAAACAGAGGTATATTGGATGCGCCCATCTAAATCCAATGTTAAATATTGTATATACAATTCTTATACAATTTTCTCAGTAAGGGCGGAGCGGCACTGCATTAACTTATGCCGCCTATGTTGGATATTGTATATTATATGTGGTGTGTTATCGTATACTGCAATACAAAAAAAAAACTATCAATTAAACAGTTTTGGTTTTGGAAATGAAGCTTGACATGGACCAAAGATCTATTGCATTAATGTGTCTCACCGACTATTGAAGAGATCTTGTTTTGTGCCGAAAATTTGAAAATTAGCCGATCGACTTTACGTTCCGTTGGGGGGAGGGGGGGGGGGGGTAACGTCACCTTTTTTTGGTCACCCATTAGCAAAAAAAAACAAATGAGGGGGTGGGGGTTTCCTCCTAAACACAAACACAACAAAAAATGAGAGGTGGGGTTCGACCCCCCCCCTACGTACACCCCTACCCCCAACTAAAACAAGGCTTTGCGACTTTTTCACCAACAACACCAGGAAGAATTAAGTCGTATTACCCTTTGCGACCGACCCCAAAATCATGAAATCTACGGTCCGCTTTTTCATCACACCAAACTAGTTCTCATCACGTTCTGGAACCGTCCTAGAAAATCGTAAAACGGCTTGTGGCCGGGGCAGAATGTGTGAATAATGACTATAATACGATCATAATTCGTTCATAAACAGTCCTCAATACGTCCATCTCGTCTGAATCCCGTCCACAGTCAGATCATATCAAGTTCAGATCGGGTAAAATAATATGCCATTTCCATTTTCCAGGCAGTCCAAGCCATTATCCTAAAATATTGACTTTTTGTCAGGATCTAATTTTTCTTTTACTAGCTCTGGCACACAAATTAAAGGAAGGGCGGAGTACTAAATTGGAAAACATGTTTGATGCACTATTCCCATTACATTCTCCATAAAAAGTTTATAATTTCCACTGAAATTTTGCCGGTAATTTGACATTTTGTAATAAATGTGAAACTGGAGCATGGCCTCCGAAATTCTCCGCAGTGAAAGCGCGGTTCGGAGCATGGAACTTCAAAGCCAAGTGGAATGTTACCAGGCACGTAGTCAGAGTTTAATTTTTTTTTTTTTTTTTTTTTTTTGGGGGGGGGGGCACATACATAATCTATCGAGGTAAAAAAAAAAGGGGGTCTAAAAAAGTGCAACCGATCTTGGAAAATTTGGGGGGGGGGGGCACGCCCCCCCCCCCCCCCCCCCCGTGGCTACGTGCCTGAATGTTACACATCCCATTGTTACGCTTTAGAACTCACGAATGCGTTTACTTAAATTACAAGAGTTACCACTCCCTTCTTTCACCTCCCTGCTTGTATCATAAAATGTACTGTAGGAAACCCACCAAATAGAATACGTGCTAATGTTTACAATTTTATCACATATGACCTTTATCTGCCCATGCGCAGACAGTATCTTAGCTATCTAATATTATAGCAATATATATTGTTATGATCACAGGCGTCTTGTAGGCAAAAAATAGTCATCCATCAAAGGGTGGAGCTTCTTGTTTCACCGTGGCAATAGCCTCCATCAGTGCCTTATTTGCCTTATTGCATCGAACACATCTCTAGTTCACTGTAAATGGAAAATTCGGAGCGACGATACGCGATAAAAGTGGTAAATAGTAATTTGTTAACACCTTCTTTTCTCTTTCGTTTTATATTCTGAACGGTTCTTTATTGAATTTTACGCAATGCCTTGTAAACTGGTCACCTGGAAAATGATACTTTGATTTTTAATATGATTCATAGTTCCTCGCTGCTTCAAACGTCTTAGATGTATTTTTATTTTTTTTTACAATAAGATTTTGTAAGATGTCTCTATTAAAAAAATAACTTTGGTGGGTGGGTAATTTTGTTGTTCATTGAAGATGTAAATATGTACAGTGTTTCCACTCAAAATGCGTATCGTCTAAAATGACATAAATTAATTTTTGGAAAACAAAATGATTTATCCTTCAGATCATCTGCTCATTTCTTTTACGCGTGTTACATAACAACATCTCATATGTAAACTTAATAAAAAGTGTTCAATCGTACAAATTTATGGCGTTTTAAAAACCTCGAAATATGATTAATTTATTAACAAACCCCATATTCTGAGTACGTTACAATTTTATGTTTCATTGCACCATAAATATGTGTGAAGTATCCAAATTTCAAACGTATATTAATCAGGTTTTTTTGCTTCTAACTAATAATGAAAATTATATCAATTGAAAGATTTTTATCATATAATTTATATTTGGTCAAAAAATAAAAACAATCATGATTTTTTACATTCTTTCCAATTAGGAGACAAAATGGCATTCTAAGTATAACAAAAATAAATTGCGTGGCATGCTCCCCTTCCCTCAGTATCTCCTAGTATTGTTAGCATGAATGTCATGCATTACCCCCAAAATGCCATGGGAGATTTTTCTAAAGCCTTTTTTTAAATGTTTGGCTGGTCTAATACATGATAAGAAACACAATGCACTATCAATTATTTGTTCTTGAATATCTTTATCACCCATTTCTGTGCGCAAACTACTTTTGACATCACTCACTTAAAATATTTCCAATTCATTCATGCATGAAAACATCGTAAAATATTCAAGAAGATGAATTGAATTCGGACATAAATAATAAGACTCCATTTTATATAACACAATCATCTCGTTTTTAAACTGATGGGAAAATCCGGGTTTCCTTTTGAAAGAAAACCACTGTACATTTGGTCATTTAGAACAAACTTGAGCGAAAAAAATAAATCTAAAAGCTAGCGAATTTGCTCAAGTATCTAACTATTCCGTTGGTCCAAACCATGTACATTCAGATGACTAAAATGTTGCCATCATACACGATGTCCTGATATACATTAAAGAAGACAATCATTTTCCCTGATTATTATAATCCTATTTCTTCCATTTTCTTTGTCTCTTGATAACTAACAGAAGTAAGCTACAACTTTCTCACGTGCCTTCGATTGAAAAACTAGAAATGGACCTTCTTGTCTTTTTCATATTTGCAGGTAAACACGCATAAGTTTTTACATACAAACAATACTAACAATCTGTTGGAATGTAGAAGATACGAAAACGATCCATCTTTGGGGCTTACATTTTCCGACATTATGGACAAGTAACATCAAGAATTATTCATTATGATAAATCGACTCTATAGCATCAACCGTAAGACATCTGTACATGAATATTTGCAAAACTATTGTTATTTATTGCTCGAATGATTTTATATACTTCTTTATTAATTCCTTCCTTACCAACGCAGTTATGCCGGCTTATCTTTTTCTTTCTTTTACCATTTTTTTTTAATGTTCATATTACTTTTTGCCATGGTTGTTTGATAATCCTTCTGAGTATACCTTTTTTATACCACCACTTGAGAACTTTATATTCCTATTTGCTATGCTTGTATGATAATCCTTTTGAAGTTTGATATTTGTACTGTTCGTTCAATTTTGCCCATGCAATACATCATTATTTTCATGATACCGAAATCATAACATTTTGATTATTATTATATGATGTTGATATAATTTCTTTATTCAAGAAAAGTAGAATACGAACAAAGTAAACAAAGTACAAATAAATCCAATATGGTTTAAGAAGTGAACCATAGTAAAAGTAGTGACATAAACATGATAGTCAGAGCATGATAATAAAAAATAAATCTAACATCGATCATAATAATCATTACTGTATTATTTACGATTATGACTTAAAGAAGAAGAAAACTTAAACCCTTGGCATAATTTGAGTTCGGCATATGATCTTGCCTGAGACAATATGTCAGGTTCAACACTTCTAATTTTATTTTCTACAGCTCGAAAATTTATACTGGCTAAAAATGAGAATGAATGGCATTCAATATTGGCTCAACATTAAAAAACAAAAAGGACTTGATATGAAATGTTAACCTCTTTTTGGTCACAGGATGTGTGACCATGTCCAGTGCTGTCACATGCTATACCTGCCAAGAAGACGTCCCCTTCGACCAAGAAAAAGGTGTTTTCGACGTGACCGACTGCTCTGCACCAAGCCAAAACAACGTCGATACAGACACGGAATGTACTGGGACTTGTCTTGTAAGTTGAGTTGATAAGGAGTATTGGCAGTCATTTCGTCGAGAAAAAATAAATAGGCATGGACCTTCCTCAAATAAAACAATGTTTATTATGTAATAAATAAATCTTTGATAAGTGCATAGTTACAAAATATTTATTTTAGCTAATACGAATGTTTGTCTGTCGTATAAATACAATTACTGTATGTAATATCCATTTTGACGATTGAAATGCAATTATACGTAACTTGTGGAAAAAAATATAAAAGGTATTTAACAAAGGTTTTTTGCATATTACGAAAATGATCTAGTGCCACGAAATATTTCAACTGCTTGTAGTATCATAGATATGGCTCTAGTGACATAGTGTAAAAATATTCGTTAGATATCCAGATTGTTGAAAGTGTTGCAATGTACCCTAAACTGAGTTGGGCATATCTATTTGTATAATGGGCTTTGGTGATAAGGCCTATCAATTTTACATAAGTATCTCCACTCAGAGCCAACTATAGACATAGATTCGGTTTAGATGGACACACTTTAAAGTTGCCTCTGTTCCTCTTCTTCAAAAGTATGTGCGTGTCGATACTGAAATTTACTATCAAAAGAGTACTCAAAGCACTATTTTAAAGTGAATTTTTATTATTATTGTTATTATTAATATTATTACATTGAGTATTATTTTAGTGGGAGTAGAAATATTGTTATTATGTTTAGAAGTATAGCAGTAAGAGGTTTTTTTTTTTTTTTATTTTTTTTTACATCGTCTCATTAAAAATACAGACAATGATTTCGCTGAGAACTTCAACCTACGGGGTCACTCGCGGGGTCACTCGCGGGGTCACTCGATCTTGCCTTGATGAGGAGTCTCCTTCACTTATACCATCACAATGCGATACAGGATGCACGAATCTATTCGTCGGTCGACTCGATTGCAGACAGTGTTGCGACTCCGACTTTTGCAACAATGCAGCTGTGGATGACGTCATAAAGGAGAATCGAATGGGCCAAACTTGCTACGAGTGTCGGCACAGCGAGATACCTTACATTGGTAATTTCAACCCCAGTTGTGGACTGGCTTTCGACCCAGAGGGCACAGACTTGAGGTACTCCTTCTGCCAGGGTCTGTGTTATGTAAGTATCAAAAAGGTTATGGGAGCGATAGAGGATACCCGCTATCCGGATCCGGACACCCTTTTTGAGGCTTCTGAACCACAAGGCAAATATGCCAAATATGCAGAAAATAATAATAATAATAGTCGATTTATTTGTATATATACTTCATGTAAATGTTACAGTTTAATCATTTAGTTTCAATTGTTTAATGATCAAAAATAATATTTTTCTTAATACATTATCAAAATGTCCTGCACCGACTCTCAAACTGTATATCTGATCTTACACCCTTTGAATTTCTATTTATTTCATATCCAAGTATGCAAACCGAACTAAATATTATTATTGTTTTCATTATTTATGATTTATTTACTATGTACTGTTTATATCTGGATTCATTTAAAAGTGTTAAAGCATATAATTATATTTTTATGTCTATGGAATCATTTTTACCTTGTAAATTCACTTGCATCAGCCTCCAGCTGTATTGTTGAATATTCGAATAAAACCTTATCAAATCAAATCAAATCAAATAATAGATTACATTTATAAAGCGCTTAATACAATGTTTCTAAGCGCAAGAAGAAAGGAAAAGGAAGGAAAAGTGAGAAGAACTAAAGAAACGTATTTGAAAATATTGAATTAAAAGTAAACGGCAAAGAAGAATATGACAGGCAAGAGGGGGGGGGGGGGGGGTCATCAGGGGACCATAATATTCCATGAAGTGGCAATTTATAATTCATGATGGAGGACTATATTGAAGTTTCCTCTATGTCTAATTTTTGAAAGCCGTTGTGATTGTTTACATGTATTTCATTATATAATCATCATTATCATCATTATCACTAAATCATTATTATTTGTGTTATCATTTATCATCATTATCATCATTATTATTATCATCATTACGACTACTATTAGGCCTATTCATTTTTATCATTATTATTATTATCATTATTGTTTTTATTATTATTATTATTATGATTATTACTATTATTATTATCATCATTATTATTATTATAATTACATTAATTTTTCATTATTATTAAATTAAATCATTATTATTAAATAATTAATTATTATTAAAACAATTTTGTTAATTAAAATCAATATTGTTATCATTAAAAATAATTGATGTTGTTATTTATTTCATTTTTCATTACTTTACCATTCCGTAGATTGCAGTCACATTCATCGAGGGGGTAGAAGACGTTCGGCGTGGATGCCAGACATTTGGAATCGGTTGCGATAGAGCCAACCATCCATATCGGGAGGACAAGAGCGTTAGTATCGCCAGTCTGGATTACGATATGAAGTGTTGTTTAGGTTCCCTTTGCAATCGGGGTCGGTCTGATGGTTCTGCAATGATCATGAGCATACTCGCATTTTTCTTGGGTCAGTTCTTGGCCCTAGCACTGTAATAAATAAAGGGAAATTCAATTATTATCCCCCAATAATTGTGACCAGACTGACCCCAATTCGAAACCAAACGACACAAGGGCCCTGTTCATTAAACATGTTATCAATAACACGTTGCAAAATACAAGCTACTGAAATCGTTGCATTTGATTGGCTGAACGCAAATAAGACACTAGACATTGATACCAAGGTTTATGAATCGGGCCCCTGACAGCGTTTCACCAAACCGTCACACAATATAAATTTCAAGTACCTAATTATAGGCCAATAGCCATTCTCCCCATCTTATCCAAAATAATAGAAAAGGCAGTGAATAGGATTCTCCTTGAATTTCTGTCAGGAAAAACGACCACTTAAAGTACGAGTCCACTCCAAAAATAACTTACTTTCAATAGAAGCAGAAAAATCAGACAAACCAATCACAAAAAGTTTAAGTAAAATCGGATAACTAATAAGAAAGTTATGTATTTTGAAAAAGTATGTAAAACTATGGAACAATGAAAATCACTACACAAATTGTGAATTTAGATATTAGTTTGTGACTTCAGGTCCTTACTATTTATCAATTGCTTTATATAGTTTAATCCCATAAATTTCGCTTTTTATCCCCCAAAACTTGATTCCCCCTTACCTTTGCCCAGGTTATATGATTTGTATGATATTGCGTGCGTGACATTTCACAAAATCTTTTATGAACATTGAAGAATCGATACTATTTTCTGAATATCGTATATTCATAATTATTGATTTTTATATAAATAGTTTACCATAATTTACATTTTTCACGATTTAACTGGAAAAAAATTACTCTATATTAGTGCATCCACACAAAAACATATTACTAACAATCTAAATTGGATGCTGGTGTGAAGAAATCAGATTCTTAGGGGGAAAATAGGAAATTTATATTATCAATATAAAGAATATAATTAGTGGATAGTGAGGACATGACGTCACAGACTGATAAATGAGTTCCCAATTTGTCTTGTGCTTTTCATTGTTCCATAGTTTTTTACATACTTTTTCAAAAACTCATAACTTTCTTATTAGTTATCCGATTTTGCTCAAACTTGTTTTGATTGGTTTGTCTGATTTTTCTGCTTCTATTAAAGGTAAGTATTTTTGGATTTGGTTTGTCCTTTACCCCCAAACAGTTCGATTTTCGACCTAATCATTCATGTGAGACCGCCCTCATCACTACATTTAATGCACTTTTCATACCAACAGATTAAAGCTCTTACATGTTTATCACAGTTTTTTTTCTCATTATCTATTATGATTCAGTTTTTGTCATGTTACTTGACTCCATTACCATACCATGCTTATAATGTAATGTTAGTATACTTATAATTAATTAACTGTTGTTCTTTTGTGTAATATTATAGTCAATTAATGTATTACCAATATTTTGTTTAACTTATTTTTAAAGTTGATTTTTATCATTTTCTAAAACCATGCATAAATTGTGTTAAATGTTATGATTTGATATTGTACAGTTCTAATTGTAATTCATGTACTTTTCATGTGCAGTTGTTATAATCAGGGCTCTGTGGAAGACCAGGTTTTTATTTTTGTATACTGAACAAACTACCCTGAATAAAGAAGTGAAATAAATAAATACCACAGGTTTACCAGAAACCCATGGAAACAAGCTATTAAAACTTAATAAATACTACTCTGAACTTCAAAGTATGTATTCTTTTTGTAGCAAATCCGTAATTTTGTTGATGTATTTATAATTTGAATTTGCTTAATAAATCTTAAAGACTTCACCTTTGTACGGTTTTATAATCTTCATACATTTATAGGTGCTTGTTCGATGTACAAGATAATGTTATGTAAAAACTCTAGCTTTTGCAGGTTAAATACCAATGTCTGACATATATTTTGTGACGGCTGAAAAGGCCTGAAGCAATTACACAAACAACAGTGCAGTCTGCAGAAGCTGTATGAATACTGATCTTTGAACATATTCCGTCTTTATATGTATTAAAATTCAATTAATCTCCCCACTATAGTTTTGAATAACTACATTGAAGAAGTAAATAATATACATCTATCTCAGATTTAAAGTTTCCTTTAAGTGTAAAGAGCAATTTAAACTTTAAAAATATTACTTAGAACTTTGAAAGTATGTTAACTGATTACCATAAGCAATCAGGATTTGAACATTTTCTGTTATTATAATTGTATTACTTTTCCATTAACTCCCCACTAGTAGAGCGTGTGTTATATATATACATTGAAGCAGTGTCCTATTAGTATAACGAGCATTTTAAACTTTAGAAATATTATACTCAGAACTTCAAAGTATGTTCACTTTTGTAGCAAATCTGTAATGTTGTTGGTTTATTAACAATTTGAATTCATTAAGTCATAACAAATTAATTACCAATGTATGACATATATTTTGTGGTGGCTGAAAAGGTCTGAAGCAATTAAACAAACAGCAGTGCAGAAGCTGAAAGAATACTGATATCATTACTTGTTTCTTTTTTATAAGCGACGAATAATTTTAATATTTATTACATTAATCTCCCCACTATCCTACAGCCTATACGTGATTCATAATATCACTGTTTGACGAACTTATCCAAAGCTTTAAAATTTCATAACTTTCTTATTTGCATCCGATTTTGATGAGACTTTCGCTGATTTTTTTCTCTCTCTCCATTCATTTAATTCAGCTTGCGAATGGGTCGGACTTGCCATTTGAGTTACCTGAATTCAGTGGCATACCATTGTAGGCAGCTTTTTGATATCGGAGAGGGTAACCTTAGCAAAGCGGAGAGCTAGTAAATCAGCATTAAAGACATCTAAACATTTGTCCTCAGGAAGTTAAATGTGCTGATTAGGGCCCTGTTTCATAAAACTTGTTATCAACAACAAATGCTAAACTACAATGAAAATTTGCATTTGTTAACAAATTTCATGAAATAGGGCCATGACTTCTATTCTGACAAAAGACAGAAGAAGGAGGACTAAAGGGAAGAGCTGATGAGCCGTCTTCGAGAGGAAGGAGTTGGTATAATGTCATCTAATCTCTTGATAGTAGGGCAGGAAGGCATCGGGTACACGCATTTTAACTAAAAGAGCAAGTTTAATTTAAATAGTATTTCATCACTTTCTTCTCAGTAAATATGATTAAGTGAACTGCTGATGGAGATGTAATACACGCATCATTTCGTTGCTGATATCCGGCTACAGCCGAGGGATAGGAAGAATATTTGTTTTTAGATGAAAGTTATTTTTGCATAAATGTATATAGAAAATTAGAAATTGAATCGTATACGATAATTCCTATTGAGGTATATTCTTCTTTTATATTTTAAAGAATAGGGTACATAGCTTTATGATATATTTCAAAAGGTGTTTTTTCGTATAGGAAGCATCAGAATAGAGTAAAAGAACGACTTGTTTTGGTAAATTACGTAAAAAAAGAATTCCTGACAACACCACAATGAGTCGAGGGGATAGAGATTGAGGACGAACGAGAGAGAAAGAGAGAGAGAGAGAGAGAGAGAGAGAAGACCTAAAGCCGTCGGTCGCTTACTAACAGGCATTTATGCTCTCTTAGCAGTCAGGTAAAATAACCATCACTACACTCAGAGGGAGGGAGAGATAGAGGGAGAGAGGGGGAAGGAGAGAGAGTGAGAGAGAGAGTGGGGGGGGGGGGGGAGAGAAAGAGAGAGATTGAGAGAGAGAGAGAGGGTGGAAGGGAGGGAGGGAGAGAGAGAGAGAGAGAGAGATACCAATTCGAGATCATCAACCCCCCCCAATCAGTGTTATTTAGGGTACGCATATGCGTGTTCCCAGCGACCCCCTTTTCAGCAAAAGTCCGGTGTGTAAAGTCAATGCAGGTCGACCTTTTTCTTTTGTTATACGAGCCTTTTTCACCACCCCCCCCCCTTTCAGCAAAGTCCGGTGTGTAAAGTAAATACGGGTAGACCTTTTTTTTGTCACGAGCCGGAGAGTTTGGGAACACGCATGGTATCCTTCCGTTCACGGAGTTGGGGGGGGGGGGGGGTTGTGTTGGGATTTCAACTCGTATTCACAAATGTAATCACCGTAATGCATCTTTATAAGCTCTATACTTTGCTAGATTTTATTTTCTCGGTCAGGACTGCGGTTAAGTTAAATAACATAGAAACATTTTTAATTGTTTTATCGATAATCTTCTTGGTATACTGGGAGCCACGGGGGGATTGCCGCCGAAAAATATTTTGGAGAGGAACTCAAATTCATACTGTAGCTACCATATCCCTCCCAATTACGTCAGCTCCGACAAACTCAATTGCCAAATAGAATAATCACATTCAACATTTTTCATTTGAAATGGCAATACATTGATTTACTATACATTGAACTCGTCAAGGAGACGAATTAGGTGATCTACTGCTTTGATTGAGACATAACACATGTAGAAACTCAATCGGAGATTCGGTCTTTAAACAAAATTCCACCCTCAACTCATATAACACGCTCTTTGCAAGTTGATAATCAAAGATGTAAAAACAGTAGAGAAGATTGTGCTGACTATTGTTCGGTATAATTAACCATCAAATTAATGACAGGCGTAGGCCAAGAACAACAAAATACACGTCGGTCATTCAGTTAAAGTAATGATTATTTGTTATACGAATTTGTTGGATTGTATTTGTACAGAGCAGTTAGAAAGGCGATGTTAATGGCCGAGGATCGTGAAGAGAAATTGTGTAGATGAGAAATGTACAGGGTTGGCATATTTCCCGCTTCGGAGGCTTATTTCCCGGACGTCGGGAAATAAACGGTATTTACCGGTATTTCCCGCTTTTTACCGGTATTTACCGCTTTTACCGGGAAATACTGGGAAATACTGGGAAATATATTTTTCCACTCACTTGTTCATAGGAATTGTCCAATTTTGAACATAATAACAATGGTGGTGCTCTGGTGTGTACTATTTGTGTGTGTGGGTGTGTGTTTGTTCGTGTGTTTGTCTATGTCTGTTGTTATGAAATGCTGGAAAAAAATACAGAAAAAAGATCCCAAATAAGCTATCATGTTTTTCATTAAAGGGAACCAAAACCTTCATACTATTAGTTACTTTTATTGTAAAGTTTAATGTACTGTATTTGAAAAAAAATCAGTGAAAATTTGAACAAAATCGGTCAAGGAATAAGGAAGCTAAAGCATTTTGAAATGACTAGTCACTAGAGGGCGATATTCAATTTGATGACATTATTTGTGGACAACTCTCCATGCCTTTTGTACATCAAATTTCACAATTCTTTCGTTTTCTTTGTATTTATTTGTGGTCTTGATCCGACTTCATAACATGTGAAGCAGAATATCATTTTGCATGCTATACCTTGCTTTCAGGGGAGTAGATTATCTCAATCACAAGAAAGAAGAAAAAACATGAAATTTGATGTCCAAAAGGCATGGAGAGTTGTCTATTTGTCTTTCATGTTACCGTTCATTCATTTTATACCTCCTTACAATTCTATCACTTGAAAGCTGGACTTACAGTCGAAGCCACGATATTTGATCGACATGCCGCCGTTTTTAAATCGATCTTAATCGAAACAACCAGACTTTGTTTAGACAGCGTCGCTGTAAAGTTTGTTGTTAGTCTAAGATCCTTCTCATAAGGCGGGGATTTTCCGTTGCCATAAAAATCGGTACTTTCAGTTTTGGTCCTTATAGTTATAGTTTTAATGATAATAATAGTAATAATGATAATATTTATAACAATGATATTAATTATTATGAGAAACTACAAAAAATACTATACAGTGCGACCCAGAAAAAACGAAACCGAGAATTATCGATGTTTTTATCATAACTTAATCACAATTATAATTAATAAACGACACATATTTGTAAAGCTTAGAGCCTCCTCTTTCACTTGATGCAACTCATATGATGCATATTTCACGCATAAGTGAATAAAAGCAATTTGAAGGAAGGAAACCAAAAAGTCATTTGGCGGGCGGTATCTGAATTTCGACGAAAAATTCACATTTCTAGAAAGTTCAGTTTCTGCTCTTTCATATGACATCTCAATCAGGAAAAATGAGCAAGGAATAACAAAGCTCTGTTTGTTTAAAGTGATGCTTGCATTTCATAATTTGATTTAAAAAGTTCGTTTTCATTGGATGCCTGCGGTAGCAACAAGTAGAATTGACAAAAGACTTAACTCCGTTTTATTGACAATCAGCCATGCATGAAGTCTTTCGCCTTATTCTGATCGTCAACGAAACGGAGTTGCTGTGAATGCATTTTTGAATAATGTTATCATAGAATTTTACTTTTTTTAAAATAAAAACAAAAAAAACTAAATCAGATTTAATTGTTCAAAATCCTGTTTGACTTTTTAACAATTCCCAAGATGATGCACATTATATCGAATATTAGAATTGGAAACCTTTTACCCATGTTTTTATGCGAAACTTATCTTATTTTTATGCACTATTCTACATGTATCTTTTACTAAATTGGCTCAAATACAAAATGTTCTGCATTTTACCTACAATGTATAATTTGTTTAATTCATTATAGGCATTATAGCATCTATTTGATTTTATAATTCTTTGATTTGGTTTCTGTTGTTGTCTCTGTTTCTGTTATTTGATATAAAACACCATAACCATACCATACCCATCTGGCTATGCATTTTCCAACCAAAACATTTAATTCTTTTGAATATCAAAAATGTATTACTATTCTATTTGTATAAGTTCAATATAAATTTTATTGCAAATATGGTAATACAATTCAGATTTCTGTATATGTACCAACCAATTTGCCAAGGTCGTTGATGCACAATTATATATCATATGTGCAACATAATTGCAATTTTCATATTGCTCCGATTGTCTCATTTTCGCTCGCGTGAACATTGCCAGCACAAAACACTGACCTCTACCTCCTGGACGGATCATCGCCCATTCCCATTCACTATACGTTACGTACTAAAAGGCTGTATTGTCTGACCGTTCATGAATATTCATGTTTTTGCTAAACTCGGCAAAATGTTTGCTTTTACTAAATGGAAAAATTACGGTGGGGGGTTGGATGAAATGAACATAATGAACATAGCAGAAGTGATAATTGATAATTCATGCTTCTTATCCTTCGTGTGCTTGACCTATAATTTTACAATCACTTGGCAGACTGAGTCCAAAATTCAACTTGTTTCACATGTGTATTATAGGCAATGGCGAGCTTGCAACCTATTTTGAAAAAGTACGGTGGGTGAACTTTCAAAAGTCAATGAGACATGAGGGCTCCAATGAAAGAGCTGGTGATAACGTACGTCGGGATGGATGTGCTTTTCGTTTAAACAAAAAAAGAAGAATTTTTAACGATTTTTTAAAAAGACGTCCGTAGGCTAACATGTATGGCTGCTGACTCTGACGATAGGGGGTGTTGTGAAATGAGACTAAACGGAGCTATATGTACTATGATAATGCTACCATGCATAATGTTTTACGTGTAATTTTACTTTGTCACTGATGTATACTTTGTAAAAGAAACTGAAATTCGGCTCTCGGGCCGCGAATGTTTTTTAATGAAATAAACCATTTAATATATATATATATATATGTTTATACCTCCGGACAGCGATCTACCTGAAGTAAACTCGTGAAGTTGACCGCCTAGGACAAATAACCCCGGATAAATTACATTTCGGATAAGTGCAGAGTGATAAAATTGTCCGACAGGATAGTTCGAAGAGGAAGTCGTTTAGGGTAATAGTACATGGGTGATATTGTTCTGTTATGTACGCAATCAAAGGCGAGTCCACATAATAGAAATGCACCCCTCTCTTGACTGGAACGAATCAATTCCGCACTACGTCATTATGTATGTTAATAAATGTTACCTATGTGGGCGTGTCTTCACTGTGACGTAAGTTTCAGAAGAAAAGAAGTTAGGTGTTAAAGTGCGGAGACATCGAGGATAAGGATAAGAGAGAAACAAAACGTCCAATCCTCCCTCCCCAATCCTTTTTTCAGACAGTCCCGGAAAGAGCAAAGACCAAGTTTGAAAAAGAAAGAAAAATAAAGATGAATACGGGCCTACAACAAATATTTGTATGATGCCAGGTGGCTTATAGTCAAAAGCTAGTCATCCATCAACAGATGGAGCTTATTTTGGAGCCATTTTAACTTCCTCATTCGTTTTGCCATGATGCCAGCACAGTAGCAATAGAATATTCGACCAGTGCCTCGTTTGCCTAATGCATCACGCACATCTCTAGTTCACTGTAAAAGAAAAGTTCTGAGCGACGATACACAATTAACTGGTAAATAGTAAGTTTTAAACACCTTCTCTTTCTTTTCCAATTTAAATTTTTCTTTATTTAATTTTAGGCAATTCCTTGTAAACTGGTCACCTTGGAAATGATACTTCGATTTTTGACATGACTCATAGTACCTTGCTGTTCACATAACTGGTTTCAGACGTCTTGGGTGTAAATTGTGTACATCAAACGGTCTTTTGTAAGATGTCTCTATTTAAAAAAAATGAACAAACCTAACTTTTGAAGTCCACAAATTGTTTTAGTTATTGTGTGCGAAACATAACGCGAAGCGTAGTTCAAAATATTTGTTTTAGTTTTTGTTAAGAATGCTCATCACCAATTTCTTCTCTTCTTTGCTACGAAAAAGAAAAAGTCGTTTCTGTGTACAACAATTTTCAACTGTTTAACTGATTCAAATCAAGATTCAGAAGGTTGTTTTCGGGTAATAGTCAAGTCTGATAGAGCAGTTGTTATGACACCTCATTATTGCAGCATTGCCTGGATGTGATACCAACTTGTCATGTGTTACTTATGTATGTCTAGTCATTGTATAATCTTTAGGGAAACAAAATGTTAGCAACGATTGTTGCTAAATTTGAGCAATAAGGCGTTTGCCTTCGCGTCTCATTTATGCGGTGGTCACATCCCGCCGTACTTGCAAGTGCGTGCTGTCTACGTGCAAAAACGTAGGCAAACTTTGGGTATCCGTACGTAATGAGCACATGTAAAGTATCATAATATTCATGATATGCCGAGCATTTATTTTGTTTGTCTCTTTTCCTCTGTTTGACCTCTATATATTGATTTTAGTTTTGACAGTATGTGCAGCTGAAATTCTTAATCTGCTGCAACGAACTTACCATTAAAATATTTAATACACTCTTACGTCATTTCTTAATTTCATAGTCACAATTGATAATAGGCCTTTTAAATGTAAAAGATGACAAAAGTTTGTTGGGGTTTGAGGGGAAAATATAACTAAAAGTTACTAGTAGCCGATTTACTCAACCATCGATTTATTCCATTGGTTTCAAACCTGCACATATTATGGTTAATTACCGCTTTTGACCATACACGATGGCATGCTATACGAATTCAAAGATAGCAATACATTTCCCTTAACAAATGTTATTCCTATTTCCTCCATTTTCTTTATTTTTGGATAACTTACAGAAGTAAGCTACAACTGTATCGCGTGCTTTGCACCGAGAAACTAGAAATGGACCTACTTGTCTTCTTCATATTTGCAGGTAAACGCGCATAAGTTTTACATACAAACAATTGTAACACTCTATTAAAAGATAAAAGAAAAAAAAAACCATGTTTGAGGTTCACATTTCCCGACAGTATGGACACGTATCATAAACAATTATTCATTATGATAAACCGGAACTACAGCATCAACCGTAAGACATCTGTACATGGATATTTGCAAAACTATTATGATTGTTATTGTTATTGCTTGAGTGATTTTATGAATTCTATATGATTCCCTTCCTCGCCTACACAGTTATGCTGGCATATCTTTTTCTTAATTCATAACTCTTTTGAGTACATTTTTTATATTACCATTTGAAAACTTTATATTCCCATTTGCTATGCTTGTATGATAATCCCTCTGAAGTTTGATATTTATAAATTATTTCAATTTTGCCCATGCAATACATCATTCATTTTCACGATACCGAAATCCCAACATACCCTAAAGCTATTTGTTGATGATATCATTTCTTTAGTAAAGAAAAGTAGAATACAAACAAAGTAAACATAGTACAAATAAATCCAATATCGTTTGAGAAGTGAACCAACAAAGAAAAATTATTTGACAAAGTAGTGACATAAACATGATAGCGAGAACATGATAACATTTTTTTCTTTGCCTCATAAGAGGATTTATTAGGTAAACATGCATGGTTTACATTCAAAGATACAATGATAAAATCAAACTGACACAATAAAAAAAAGCATCATTATTGGCATAACAAAGACTTTAAATTAAATGTTGTCCAGCAAAGCATTTGAATCATCATTAACATAAGAATTATACTCATAATTTGTTTCTTTTTTTGTCTTCTTCTAAATAACAAGTAATAACTCTTTTGGTAAAAACATGTGCTTTCTGATTTGGTTGACTTTCCAATCTTTTTATAAATTCTCTTTGGAAAATTCTGTTTGGAAGCAACGTTTCTTTTGTCTATTCCTGTCATATTCCGATCGACAATCAATTTGTAAATGGTCCAAAAAGCTATAGTTAGGAATAAAGAACAATGATTTTCACAATCTATTTTAAGCAAGTGTTGGATACTGAACATCAATGTCTTTACTTGGTATATATCTCTTAATATTTCTTTCAGGTGTTTAATGAAGGGCTCATTTAGTTTGCATTCGATAAATGCGTGATTTATATCCTCTTTTATATTACATTTTGGGCATACATCGCCATTAGTTATTCCCCATATGAAAAGATTACTTTTTACTGGCAATAGATTATACAGTAATTTCAAGGTAAACTCTCGCAATTCGTTTTCTCTGATGTATGTAAGATTACGCTTGAATAACGTAGACCAATTAATACCTACATTAAGTTTTTTTTCCCTCAATAAAGACAACATGTGTTAGTTAGGTTAGTTAGTATAGTTCTCGAATGAATGAGTTTACAGAAACGATGGCTACTCATATCAGTAACATGTTTTACCTTATTTGCAACCAACTTATAAGGAACTTTGTTTTCATTAACATGATAAAGATAGAGTCATAACAATCATTATAATCACTATAGTGTTATCTATGATTATACTATAGTGATTATAATATGATTATGACTGAGAAAAGGAAAATGTACACCCTTGGCATAATTTGCGTTCGGTATGAGATCTTGATTGAGTCAATATGTCAGGTCCGACACTTCTAATTTTATTTCCTACAATGTAAAAAGGTTGGGCAATATTTTTTCAACACTTTGCCCAACGTTGTGCCAATAGTCAACCCAACCATCTATTGGGCAATATTTTGCCCAGTGGTATTGGTAAACGTAAGTACCCTACAAGTGCATAATTGCTTCGTATTTTGACCAAAATTTGGGCAAAGATATGACCCTTCAGCTGCCCGACTACGGTAGCCCATTTGTTGGGAAAATCTTCCAACTGTTGGGAAAAATACGAAAATATTGCCCAATAGATGGTTGGGTTGACTATTGGCAACGTGTTGGAAAATATTGCCCAACCTTTTCACAGTGTATAGCTCGGAAATTTATAGTGGCTAAAAATGAGAATGAATGGTAATCAATTGGTTTAACATTAAAAAAAGAAAGGACTTGTCATAAAGTGTTACCCTCTTTTTGGTCACAGGATGTGTGACCATGTCCAGTGCTGTCACATGCTATTCCTGCCAAAGAAGCTATGTCCCCTTCCTCCCAGAAGAAGGTCTTTTTTTCGACTTGACCAACTGCTCTGCACCAAGCGGGAACAACTATTTTGTCGACACAATCACGAACTGTACTGGTACTTGTCTCGTAAGTTGATATGATAAGGAACTTTTGCAGTCACTTCGTCGAAAAAAACATTTAGACATGAACCTTCCTCTAATAAGTAGAACAATGTTTATTATGTAATACATAAATCTTTGATAATTGCATAGTTACAAATTATTCATTTTAGCTGTTACGAATGTTTGTGTGTCCTATAAATACAATTAATGTATGGAATTTCCGTTCTGACGATTGAAATACAATTATACGTAACTTCTGAATGAAATATATTAAAGGTAAAGACCAGTTATGGTCAAGCGATTGCATTGTGAAAGAAACGTTGTGGAATCGATCAGAAAAGGTTGATCATCTAGCATCTAGCATCTGCAAGGTTCTGGAATCATCAAAATGATAAGAAATTTGGCCCATTCTTCGTAAAGTTACAAGCACTATACACAGAAAGATGTATATGGGACTACCCTACATCTCTCACAAACCATGAGAGAAACAAATTTACCAAATATATGAATTAGTAGGCGGTTTCGCGGCAAATTTTGTATCATCATGTATTAGTCAAAACATATTCTTTCACATGATTGGTAATGAGAGCTTCCATTTAATTTTTTTAAATTGGGGCGTTTCCAATACTGGTCTTTACCTTTAAAAGGAACTTAACAAAGTTTTTTTTAGCATATTACGAAAATGGTATATTGCGACAAAATACTACTAGTAGTATTGTTATTGTGCTTAGTAGTAGTAAGAGGTTATTTTTTATTGGCTTATTAAAAATACAGACCACGATTTCGCTGAGAAGTTCAAGTTCATACTACGACGTCTCTCGGTCTTGTCTTGAGGGTTCTCCTTCATTTCTGACATCACAATGCGAAATGGGGTGCACGACTCCATCCGATTGCAGACAGTGTTGCGACTCCGACCTTTGCAACGATGCATCTGTGGATGACATCATAAAGGAGAATCGATTGGGCCAAACTTGCTACGAGTGTCGGCACAGCGAGATACCTTCCACTGGTGATTACAACCCAAGTTGTGGACTGGCTTTCGACCCAGAGGGCACGGCCTTGAGGTACTCCTTCTGCGAGGGTCTGTGTTATGTAAGTACCAAAAAGCTTGGAAAGCTTGAAGGAGGAACAAGAAGGTTAGGGAGCGTAAAGGATACCCGATATCCCGGACGCGTTATTTTCTTCTGCGGCACAGATTGGGGCTTTAAAAAAAAAAAAGGGGTCTTGATTTAACCCTTACCCTAACCCTAACCCTAAACTTTCCCATAGGCTCAACACACACCTAACCCCAATGTGTACCGCCGAAAAAAATCCCGGACACTCTTTTTTCACAAAATTCCACAAGTCAGGCATATATATATGCAGATGCGGCGGGGCGGGGGGGGGGGGGTCACCACGAGAGCATAACATTTAACGAAGTGGCAATTAATAATTCTTATGACTACTTTGAAGTACAAGGGACATTCTTAGGTAGCACAAATCCATAATTAGGTTAGCATTTACAGTTGCGGAAATAAACGACAGTTCAAGAGTCTGGTAGAGGCCTATATCGTATATCATTATCATTTTTATCATTATTATTATGATTATTATCATTACCATTACTACTTCTATTACTCATTTTATCATTACTATTGTTATTATTATTATTATTATTATTATTATTATTATCATTATCATTATTATCACAGTCATTATTACTACTCATTTTTTAATTTTTATTATCACCATTTCCATTCTGTACGCAGAGTGCAGTCACGTTCATCGAGGGGGTAGAAGACGTTCAGCGTGGATGCCGGGGCTCAGGAAGCAGTTGCGATTATGCCAACCATCCCTATCTGGAAGACAAGAGCGTTAGTTTCGGCGGTCTGGATTACGATATGAAGTGTTGTTTGGGCTCCCTTTGCAATGGGGGTCGGTCTCTTGGTTCTGCCATGAGCATGATCGTACTCGCTTCTTTCTTGGCTCAGTTCTTGGCTCTAGCACTGTAATAAACAGAGGGAAATTTAATTATTATCCCCAATGATTCCAAAGAGACCGACCCTAATTCAAAACGACACCAGGGCCCTGTTTTCATAAAACGTGTTATCAATAACAGGTTGCTAGAGCTGTTACAAGCTACTGAAATCGTTGCATTTGATTAGCTGAAAGCAGGTGTCACACTTAATATTGATAACGAGGTTTATGAATCGGGGCCCATGGCAGCGTTTCACCAAACCGTCATACCACAAATTTGCAGGAAACCCATGGAAACTCGTGTTTCAATGGGCTGTCGGTGAACTTGTAATAGTGACGGTTTCGTGGAATTATGCCCCGATCGACGATCGACCCAATGTAAACATTTTTAAACCGAATGGTCGGTTTGGAATCAGTTTGGCGGTCTAATTTTGTTGGTGTATTTCAATCTGAATTTGCTTATTAAATCATGAAGAATTTTCCTTTGTGCGGTTTTACAATCTTCATACAATCAAGGAGTTTTAAGAGCTGGACCGTGTTTCAACTGGCAACAAATTATGCCAAGCAGCTGCCGTTTTCTAAGGTTGAGAAGTGATTTTGTTCACAAATGCATAGCGTTAATATTTCACTTTTTATTTGAACTAACAAGGGGGAAAATCGAATAGATAATAAAATGTGAATCCAAATAAAAAGCCTAATTGTGTCAAGAAACTTGCTTACATTGTATAATAGCAGTTTTAATTTGTGAAAATAGTAAAATGTTACAATCCTAAAACCTGCAATTTTATACTTTTCCAATTATTTCCGGGTCACGAAAATAAACAGTCAATTTGTTATTGTACAGTCCTTTATGATGTTATATGTCAGATTAGTGCCCACAATGCCCAGTCGAGTAATTTGGATGAATATTTCAGGAAATTTTGCTCCATTTCCTTTCGCTTGCCTCCTGTAAAGGCAAACACTTACAAAAGCATATTTCCATTTGAAAGTGGCCCGTTAGTTTTCAGCTAGGCCGGAACCTTTTGTATACTTATTTGCAAGGAAGATCTAGTTAAGTACATGCCTGACATATTTTTCTCCTTGCAGCTTCGAGGATGGTACAAATGGAATGAGCTAGATATGACTCCATCTCTTAAAACTCCTTGATACAATTAACGGTGCTTGTTCGTTGTACAAGATAATGTTACGCGGGAACTCTAGCCTTTGCAGGTTAACTACCAATGTCTGACATATATTTTGCGATAGCTTAAAAGGCCCTAGGCAATTTTACAAACAGCAGTGCAGAAGATGTATGAATACCGATATTTGAACATATTCCGTCATTATATGTTTGAAAATCCCATTAATCTCCCCACTAGTATAGCGTGTTTTAAATAACATATCTTCTATCCAAGGTTTCTTTTAAGTGTAATTAGCAAATTAAACTTTAGACTTATTACTCGGAACTTCAAAGTATGTACATTTTTTTTGCAGCAAATCAGTTATTTTGTGGGTGTATTTACAATGTGAATTTACTTATAAAATCATGAAGACTTAACCTGTGTGCGGTTTTATAATCTTCATATAATAACAGGTGCTGGTTCGGTGTACAAGATAATGTTATGTGAGGATTCTTTCTTTTGCACGTTAATTACCAATGTTTGACATATATTTTGTGATAGCTGAAAAGGCCATAAGTGATTAAACACACAGCAGTGCAGACTGAAGAGGCTGTAAGAATGTCGACCATTACATGACGAATAAACTGTTGTTACCATATTATATTATCAGAATTTAAACATATTCTGCATTATATGTTTTACTATTCCTTTGATCTCCCCATTAATAAAGCGTGTTTTGAATAATTGCATTTAAGCAGGTTATCATGACAGATCTTGGATTTAAAGTTTTCATATTAGTATAACGAGCAATATAAACTTTGAAAATATTACTCAGAACTTCAAAGTATTTATACTTTTGTCGTAGCTAATCAGTTACTTGGTTGGTGTATTAACAATTTTAATTTGCTTATTAAATCATGAAGACGATTTTGTAATCTTCATATAATCATTGGTTCTGGTTCGTTGTACAATATAATGTTATGAGAGAATATTAGTTTTTGCAGGTTAAATACCAATGTCTGACGTATATTTTCTGGCGGCTGCAAAGGCTTGAAGTAATTAAGCAAACAACAGTGCAGTCTGCAGAAGCTGTATGAATATGATTTTTGAACATATTCCGTCTTTATATGTATTAACATTTCATTAATCTCCCCACTAGTAAAGCGTGTGTTATATAAATACATTGAAGCAGTTTCCTTTTAGTATAACGAGCATTTGAAACTTTAGACATATTATACTCAGAACTTCAAAGTATGTTTACTTTTTGTAGAAAAGCTGTAATGTTGATTAAAAATTAGAATTGTTTAAGTCATGAAGAATTAATTACCAATGTATGACATATATTTTGTGGTGGCTGAAAAGGTCTGAAGCAATTAAACAAACAGCGATGCAGAAGCTGAAAGAATACTGATATCATTACTTTAAAAAAAAATATGTGTATTTTTACATTTTTTAACGTTAATTTTACCTTTTTTTTGGAGATGGCCCCCCTCCCCCCGGCGCTCAAGGGGGGGGGGGGGGATGCAATATTTCAAATTTTCGAGGACCAAAAAACCACTTTTGCTAATGTTTCGTTTGCGTACGTGCGTCAATTTTGTGGTTTAGCATACGTATGTGAGCTAAATTTAGGTCAATAATGGTTAAAAGAGATTTAAAATTGCTAAAAATAGTATTAGCTACACAATAATAGAGACAACATTTCATTTATATATTCAATACGGACGGCACAAGCAAAGACGCGCACGCATGCGTCCGCGTGCGCAAATTTATTGGTCCATTAAGCATTTTGACAATTTTAAACTTTTGACGCACGC
Source organism: Strongylocentrotus purpuratus (assembly GCF_000002235.5). NCBI lineage: Eukaryota > Metazoa > Echinodermata > Echinoidea > Camarodonta > Strongylocentrotidae > Strongylocentrotus > Strongylocentrotus purpuratus. The sequence goes on along the minus strand of NW_022145601.1, from coordinate 23,195,874 downwards.
GTACACTTCTGCCATGACGTCAGGTTTATGCATATCAATTATGGTTGAGAATTGACAATGAATGACGGAAATAGGGTCAATAATAGAAATTAACAAAATGGCGCCTGAATGACGTCACGCATCAGTGTTAGCTAGTGTAATATTTAAAGGTGCGTTTTGTTGGGTTATTGTTTTCCTCAATTAGTAGAATCCGAGATATCAAGCTTCTCTCTTTCTTTGCAATCACACTACTTTATAGCGCTAAATGCTGTGTGGTTCTTTATCTTGTCGTTGAGAATTAATTGCTCTTTAGTAAAGCCCCATTAGATCATGTGAGTGTGGAAAGTTTGACCATTCTGTTGTTCTTGTTGACGATAATACTGTGAAATATATATTGACCTATCATTCGAAGTGAAATTATTTAGGACTTACGATGAATAATAGTTAGAGGAAAACTTTTTGTCTTTCATGTTACCGTTCATTCATTTTATACTTCCTTACAATTCTATCACTTGAAAGCTGGACTTACAGTCGAAGCCACGATATTTGATCGACATGCCGCCGTTTTAAAATCGATCTTAATCAACACAACCAGACTTTGTTTAGACAGCGTCGCTGTAAAGTTTGTTGTTAGTCTAAGATCCTTCTCATAAGGCGGGGATTTTCCCGTTGCCATAAAAATCGGTACTTTCAGTTTTGGTCTTTTTAGTTATAGTTTCAATGATAATATCAGTAATAATGATAATATTTATAACAATGATATTAATTATTATGAGAAACTACAAAAACTACTATACAGTGCGACCCAGAAAAAACGAAACCGAGAATTATCGATGTTTTTATCATAACTTAATCACAATTATAATTAATAAACGACACATATTTGTAAAGCTTAGAGCCTCCTCTTTCACTTGCTGCAACTCATATGATGCATATTTCACGCATAAGTGAATAAAAGCAATTTGAAGGAAGGAAATCAAAAAGTCATTTGGCGGGCGGTATCTGAATTTCGAAGAAAAATTCACATTTCTAGAAAGTTCAGTTTCTGCTCTTTCATATGACATCTCAATCAGGAAAAATGAGCAAGGAATAACAAAGTTCTGTTTGCTTAAAGTGATGCTTGCATTTCATAATTTGATTTAAAAAGTTCGTTTTCATTGGATGCCTGCCGTAGCAACAAGCAGAATTGACAAAAGACTTAACTCCGTTATATTGACAATCAGCCATGCATGAAGTCTTTCGTCTTATTCTGATCGTCAACAAAACGGAGTTGCTGTGAATGCATTTTTGAATAATGTTACTATAGAATTTTACTTTTTTTAAAATAAAAACAAAAAAAACTAAATCAGATTTTAAAACTTTTTTAACAATTCCCAAGATGATGCACATTATATCGAATATTAAAATTGGAAACCTTTTACCCATGTTTTTATGCAGAACTTATCTTATTTTTATGCACTATTCTACATGTATCTTTTACTAAATTGGCCCAAATACAAAATGTTCCGCATTTTACCTACAATGTATAATTTGTTTAATTCATTATAGCATCTATTTGATTTTATAATTCTTTGATTTGGTTTCTGTTGTTGTCTCTGTTTCTGTTATTTGATATAAAACACCATAACCATACCATACCCATCTGGCTATGCATTTTCCAACCAAAACATTTAATTCTTTTGAATATCAAAAATGTATTACTATTCATATATTGTATAAGTTCAATATAAAATTTTATTGCAAATATGGTAATACAATTCAGATTTCTGTATATGTACCAACCAATTTGCCAAGGTCGTTGATGCACAATTATATATCATATGTGCAACAGAATTGCAATTTTCATATTGCTCCGATTGTCTCATTTTCGCTCGCGTGAACATTGCCAGCACAACACACTGACCTCTACCTCCTGGATGGATCATCGCCCATTCCCATTCACTATACGTTACGTACTAAAAGGCTGTATTGTCTGACCGTTCATGAAAATTCATGTTTTTGCTAAACTCGGCAAAATGTTTGCTTTTACTAAATGGAAAAATTACGGTGGGGGGTTGGATGAAATGGACATAATGAACATAGCAGAAGTGATAATTGATAATTCATGCTTCTTATTCTTCGTGTGCTTGACCTATAATCTTACAATCACTTGGCAGACTGAGTCAAAAGTTCGACTTGTTTCACATGTGTATTATAGGCAATGGCGAGCTTGCAACCTATTTTGAAAAATTACGATGGGTGAACTTTCAAAAGTCAATGAGACATGCGGGCTCCAATGAAAGAGCTGGTGATAACGTACGTCGGGGTGGATGTGCTTTTCGTTTAAACAAAAAAAAAAGAAGAATTTTTAACGATTTAAAAAAAAAAACGTCCATAGGCTAACATGTATGGCTGCTGACTCTGACGATAGGGGGCGTTGTGAAATGAGACTAACGGAGCTATACCATGCATAATGTTTTACGTGTAATTTTACTTTGTCACTGATGTATACTTTGTAAAAGAAACTGAAATTCGGCTCTCGGGCCGCGAATGTTTTTTAATGAAATAAACCATTTAAAAAATATATATAATTATATCTTTATACCTCCGGACAGCGATCTACCTGAGGTAAACTCGTGAAATTGACCGCCTAGGACAAATAACCCCGGATAAATTACATTTCGGATAAGTGCATAGTGATAAAATAGTCCGACAGGATAGTTCGAAGAGGAAGTCGTTTAGGGTGATAGTCACTATGAACATGACAGACAATGAAAGCGGACAAAATATACAGTTCCTCAGGTAAACAAAGGGACATCCCTTCACTGCTATTATGTAAAAATGTGTAGAACAGGTGTCACATGCATATTCACCTGTTCTACACATTTTTACACAATAGCAGTAAAGGGGTGTTCCTTTGTCTACCTGAGGAACTGTATATTTTGTCCGCTTTCATTGTCTGTCATGTTCATAGTGAGTGCACGGGTGATATTGTTCTGTTATGTACGCAATCAAAGGCGAGTCCACATAATAGAAATGCACCCTCTCTTGACTGGACCGAATCAATTCCGCACTACGTCATTATGTATGTTAATACATGTTACCTGTGTGGACGTGTCTTCACTGTGACGTAAGTTTCAGAAGAAAGAAGTTGCTAAAGTGCAGAGACATCGAGGATATTTAAGAGAGAAACAAAACGTCCAATCCTCCCTCCCCAATCCTTTTTTCAGACAGTCCCGGAAAGAGCAAAGGCCAAGTTTGAAAAAGAAAGAAAAATAAAGATGAATACGGGCCTACAACAAATATTTGTATGATGCCAGGTGGCTTATAGCCAAAAAATAGTCATCCATTAACAGATGGAGCATATTTTGGAGCCATTTTAACTTCCTCATTCGTTTCGCCACGGTGCCAGCACCGTATGTAGCAATAGACTATTCGATCAGTGTCTCGTTTGCCTAATGCATCACGCACATCTCTAGCACAGCATTGTAAAAGAAAAGTTCTGAGCGACGATACACAATAAAACTGGTAAATATTAAGTTTTAAACACCTTCCTTTTTCTTTCTTTTCCATTTTAAATGTTTCTTTATTTAATTTTAGGCAATTCCTTGTAAACTGGTCACCTTGGAAATGATACTTCGATTTTTGACATGACTCATAGTTCCTCACTGTTCACATAACTGGTTTCAGACGTCTTGGGTGTAAATTGTGTACATCAAACGGTCTTTTGTAAGATGTCTCTATTTAAAAAAAATGAACAAACCTAACTTTTGAAGTCCACAAATTGTTTTAGTTATTGTGTGCGAAACATAAGGGGAAGCGTAGTTCAAAATATTTGTTTTAGTTTTTGTTAAGAATGCTTATCACCAGTTTCTTCTCTTCTTTGCTACGAAAAAGAAAAAGCCGTTTCTGTGTTCAACAATTTTCAACTGTTTAACTGATTCAAATCAAGATTCAGAAGGTTGTTTTCGGTTAATAGTCAAGTCTGATAGAGCAGTTGTTATGACACCTCATTATTGCAGCATTGCCTGGATGTCTTACCAACTTGTCATGCCTTTCTTATGTATGTCTAGTCATTGTATAATATTTAGGAAAACAAATTATTAGCAACGAATGTTGCTAAATTTGAGCAACAAGGCGTTTGCCTTTGCGTCTCAGTAATACAGCCAGACTGTCGACCATGGCATAGAGTGGCAATTCACTCTTTCACATTGACGTAATCATTTCATGGTAATCTCAGGTTAGTCATGCAAAGTATCATAATATCCATGATATGCCGAGCATTTATTTTGTTTTTCTCTTTTCCTTTGTTCGACCACTATACATACATTTTAGTTTGACAGTATCTGCAGCTGAAATTCTTAATCTGCTGCAACGAACTTACATTAAAATAATTATTAATACTCTCTTACGTCTTTTCTTAATTTCATAGTCACAATTGATAATAGGCCTTTTAAATGTAAAAGATGACAACAGTTTTGTTGGGGTTTGAGGGGAAAATATAACTAAAAGTTACTAGTAGCCGATTTACTCAACTATCGATTTATTCCTTTGGTTTCAAACCTGCACATTCATATAGGTAATTGCCGCTTTTAACCATTATTGATGGCATGCTACGAATTCAAAGATAGCAATACATTTCCCCTTAAAAATGTTATCCCGATTTCCTCCATTTTCTTTATTTCTGGATAACTTACAGAAGTAAGCTACAACTGTATCACGTGCTTTCCACTGAGAAACTAGGAATGGGCATACTTATCTTCTTCATATTCGCAGGTAAACCCTCATAAAATTATAGTTTTACATACAAACACTAAATAACAATCGATTAAAATGTAGAATATACCAAAAAGATCCATGTTTGGGGCTAACATTTCCCGACATATGGACACGTACCATAAAGAATTATTCATTATGATAAACCGACTCTACAGCATCAACCGTATTGTTGTTGCTATGGTTATTGCTTGAAAGTTTGATGTACTTCTTTATGATTTCCGTCCTAAACATCGCAGTTATGCCGGCATATCTTTTTCTTTCTATCACCGTTTGAAAACTTTATACTCCTATATGATGTGTTGTATGATAATCCTTCTGAGTATACCTTTTTTTTAAATAACCAAATGAAAACTTTATATTTCTATTTGCTATGCTTGTATGATAATGCTTCTGAGTATATCTTTTTGTAAGTCACCATTTGATAACTTTATATTCCTATTTGCTATGGTTGTTTGATAATGCTTCTGAGTATACCTTTTTTAAAATAACCAATTGAAAGCTTGTATGACAATGCTTCTGATTATACCGTTTTTACATCACCATTCGAAAACTTTATATTCCTATTGGCTATGCTTGTATGATAATCCCCCTGAAGTTTGATATTCATACTGTTCGTTCAATTTTGCCCATGCAAAACATCATTTATTATTTTCACGAGACCGAATTCACAACATACACTACAGCTATATGTTGTTGATATCATTCTTTTATTCAAGAAAATTAGAATATAAACAAAGTAAACACAGTACAAATAAATCCAATATGGTTTAAGAAGTGAACCAACAAATAAAAACTATTTGACAAAGTCGTGACATAAACATGACAGTTAGAGCATGATTATAAATATAAAATTCCAACATCAATCATAATAATCATTATGATCTACGATTATGACTAAGAACAAGACAATTTAAACCCTTGGCATAATTTGAGTTCAGCATATAATCTAGCTTGAGTCAATTTGTCAGGCTCAACACTTCTAATTTCATTTTCTATAGCTCGAAAATGTATACTGGCTAAAATTGAGAATGAATGGCATTCAATTGGCTCAACATTAAAAAACAAAAAGGACTTGTTGTAAAATGTTACCCTCTTTTTGGTCTCAGGGTGTGCGACCGTGTCCAGTGCTGTCACATGCTATACCTGCCAAGAAGGCTATGTCCCCTTTGACCCAGAAGAAGGTCTTTTCGACTTGACCAACTGCTCTGCACCAAGCCGAAACAACGATTTCGTCGACACAGACACGAACTGTACTGGTACTTGTCTTGTAAGTTGAGTTGATAAGGAGTATTGGCAGTCGTTTCATCGAGAAAACAAAAATTAGACATGAACTTTCCTCTAATACGTAGAAAAATGTTTATTATGTAATAAATAAATCTTTGATAGGTGCATAGTTACAAATTATTCATTTTAGCTGTTACGAATGTTTGTGTGTCCTATAAATACAATTAATGTATGGAATTTCCGTTCTGACGGTTGAAATACAATTATACGTAACTTTTGAATGAAATATATTAAAAGGAACTTAACAAAGTTTTTTTTTTAGCATATTACGAGAATGGTCTATTGCGACAAAATACTACTAGTACTAGTATTGTTATTATGTTTAGTAGTAGTAGAAGTAGTAAGAGGTTATTTTTTATTGGCTTATTAAAAATACAGACCACGATTTCGCTGAGAAGTTCAAGTTCATACTACGAGGTCTCTCGGTCTTGTCTTGAGGGTTCTCCTTCATTTCTGACATCACAATGCGATATAGGGTGCACGACTCCATCCGATTGCAGACAGTGTTGCGACTCCGACTTTTGCAACGATGCATCTGTGGATGACATCATGAAGGAGAATCGAATGGGCCAAACTTGCTACGAGTGTCGGCACAGCGAGATACCTTACACTGGTAATTACAACCCGAGTTGTGGACTGGCTTTCGACCCAGAGGGCACGGCCTTGAGGTATTCCTTCTGCGAGGGTCTATGTTATGTAAGTATCAAAAAGCTTGGAAAGCTTGAAGGAGGAACAAGAAGGTTAGGCTAGCGTACAGGATACCCGATATCCCGGACGCGTTATTTTCTTCTGCGGCACAGATTGGGGCTTTAAAAAAAAAAGGGGGGGGGGGTCTTGATTTAACCCTAACCCTAACCCTAAACTTTCCCATAGGCTCAACACGCACCTAACCCCAATCTGTGCCGCCGAAACAAATCCCGGACACACTTTTTTTATTCTGCTGAATTCCACAAGTCAGGTATATATATATATATATATATATATGCAGATGCGGTGGGGCGGGGGGGGGGGGGGGGGGGTCACCACGAGAGCATAACATTTAACGAAGTGGCAATTAATAATTCTTATGACTACTTTGAAGTACAAGGGACATTCTTAGGTAGCACAATTCCATAATTAGGTTAGCATTTACAGTTGCGGAAATAAACGACAGTTCAAGAGTCTGGGAGAGGACTATATCGTTTATCATTATCATTTTATTATCATTATTATTATTATTATTATTATCATTATCATTAATACTTCTATTACTCATTTTATCATTACAGCTATTGTTATTATTATCATTATCATCATTATTATCACAGCATTATTACTACTCATTTTTTAATTCTATTATCACCATTTCCATTCTGTACGCAGAGTGCAGTCACGTTCATCGAGGGGGTAGAAGACGTTCAGCGTGGATGCCAGAGATTAGGAATCAGTTGCGATGATGCCAACCACCCATATAAGGACGACAAAAGCGTTAGTATCGGCAGTCTGGACTACGATATGAAGTGTTGTTTGGGTTCCCTTTGCAATGGGGGTCGGTCTGTTGGTTCTACCATGAGCATGATCGTACTCGCTTCTTTCTTGGCTCAGTTCTTGGCTCTAGCACTGTAATAAATAGAGGGAAATTCAATTCAACTGCCATACTAGATGTTTGCCAGAAACCCAGTGAAATTTGGATTTCAATGGGCTGTCGGTGAACCTTTAAAGGTACTATGTCCCATTTGCAGGCCCAAAAAATGAAAAGGTTAAATTCCAACTGCATTTGAAAGATAATACTAATTTAGAACTTCTCTACAAAAGATGGGGCTTGAAAATGTCTTCAAGTGGGAAAATAATGACTATTAGTTGTCAAATCGACTTAGGAGCTATAGAGCCCAAAAGTAATAGTCTTGATTTTCAGACAATTGTAGGCGAATGGTCATACGTTTTATGCTGCGCAAAGATTCAATCAGTTTAATCTTGGCCATCACAAGAAGTGGGTTATTGATGTATATAGACAAATGCTCATGTACCCTTTACAACTCTTTTCATGTATGTTATTACCAAAGAGGAAATAAAACCAGTCAGTCACTCAATAGTGTCTGACAGTGAAGTCTAGCAAGTAAACAGGTTTCCTTGCATCATTTGAATATGAGGACACTGCTAACGTTTAAATTTCACAGATAGGACATACATGACATATTCATAATTCCTGCAAAGTTCTACATAATTTGAGGTTGGCTGCAAAAGGGAAATAGTACCTTTAATAATGACGGTTTCGTGGAAATATGCCCAGATAAAAAATAGACCAAATAAAAACATTAAACCGAATGGTCACTTTGGAGTCAGCTTGGAGGTCTGACTAGGCTGTAGATTAGATCAAACAAAGTTTGTAGATGTCGGAATCGTCAGAACCTCGGATTTATTTTCATTGAGACGAGACAATTCGAGGAAAAGAATCAGGCGCGTTTAGGATCCAAAATTTTAAGTGGGGGCACAAGAACACAATGGGGAGGGGGGGGGCGGTGTATGCATACATTTAATTTTGTTATAAGAATTGACAGTTTTAACTTTTAAATTGTGCACAAGAACACAAGGAACAGGGGGTGGGGTAGGTATACAATTTACATTTTTTCAAAGGTATTGACCGTGCTCCCTAAGTCTGCCACTGGATAAAATATATAATGGATGTTCCCCTTTTAACGAGAAAGAGATTTTTTTATCTCAAACCTCCCAGTTATATAGTAAAGCATGTTTTTAATAATTACATTGAAGCAGTAAATAAAAGATCTTGCATTTCAAGTTTCCTCTTAGTATAACGAGCAATTTAAACGTAAGACATCACAAGCATATTACTCAGAACTTCAAAGTATTTACACTTTTTGTAGCAAATCTGTTATTTTGTTAGTGTATTTATAATTTGAATTTACTTATTAATTCGTAAATCATGAAAACTTTACTTTTGTGCGGTTTTATAATCTTCATATTATAACAATAATAGGTGCTTGTTCGTTATAGCTTTTGTATGTCTATCATATGTTTTGTGAATACTGATATCATTGCATATTTTTTAAAAGTGACAAATAAGTTGTTGTAATCAGGATTTGGACATATTCCGTCATCATATGTGTTCAAATTCCAATAATCTCCACGCTAGTAAATCGTGTTTTGAATAAGTGCATTGAAGCAATAAGCAATATACCTTAGGTTTAAGGTTTTCTTTAACTGTAACGAGTAAATCAAACTTTAGAAATATTACTCAGAACTTCAAAGTATGTATACTTATGGAGCAAATCCGTAATTTTATTGGTGTATTTACAATTTGAATTTGCTTATTAAATCAAGAAGACTACACCTTTGTGGGGTTTTCTCTTTCTTTATGTATGGATTTTTTTTCGCTTCATATCTCATGAATGACATGGTTAATGACAATGAAATTTTCATGACAGGCATAATTATTGAGCCTTACGTGCGTGACGTCATCTAGGCGCCATTTTGATTCTTTTTATCATTGACCATATTTCCGTCATACATTGTCATTTCTGAATGATATTTGATATGCTTAAACTTGACGTCATGGGTAAACTTTTAATTACAACCAGAGCGCTTCGTGGCGGACGCTTTCGCGTCCATCGAACTTTAACATTTGTCAAAGTGCTTATTGTACCAATTTACTACACGTTTCAGACCTTTTTGAACATTTAAAACAATTGGGCGAGCTTTTTTGCGTGTGCAGCCCGTACTGAATGTTTTAATTTATATTTGTCACTTGTATTGTGTTGCTGATACTTGTCGTAGCAATTTGAAATCACTTTTAGCTATTATTGACCTAAATCATGAAGTTACTAGCTATTAACTCCATGCCTAAATTTAGCTCATATAGATATTAGTTAAACCTCATTGACGCACGCGCGCATTATGTTAAAAATTGCCAAAAGTGTTAAAAAAGGACCTATTTTGAATTCGCTATAACTTTTTAGATTTTCAGGTTAATTACCCCAATTTTTCTTTCATCTTCTGATAGGGTATGAATTGGGGATGAAATTCATGTATCATGTTTGCTGTTAAAATGCTTGGACGTAAACATAAAGCCACTTAAAGGGCCACTCTAACCAAAAACGGGCTAAAAATGAGAAGAAAAAAAAAACATAATGTAGAAAAAAAATTGACGGAGATTCCGAACATGACAAAGATTTTTCTTAGAATCATCAATCATTCTGGAATCTACCTTAAAAAATGACGACTCAGAACGCTTAGGAAAAAAGCCCAGTTTCGGAGCTGTATTGCGCAATAGCACATTACGTCACTGCAGGAGCCTCTCCGGTGAAAAGGAGGGTGATTTAGGCATTAAAATGTCTTTAAAAAGGCAAATTATGATATTAATTGAGAACAAAAGACATTTATCCGAAAAAAATAATATGCAATTGATAATTCCAGTACGTTTCTGACAATATCGTCATTCCTAATTATGAATTACAATGATATTGTAAGATCCTTAGTTGTGGGACAAATACAAGGACATTCCCGCAATGACGTCAAATGCGTCATCAAGCCACGTGACAGTATTACTTTTTTTTTCGAGGGGCGTAGTCCATCAAGCGTGAGATCTGTGAAAAATGGATGGTTATTATCATTTTTTGGTCAACTTAGAGATTTTCAGAAAAATCAGAGGCTGGCATATCAAGAAGTAGAGGTGTATTCATGTTTTAAAAGGCTATGTTAGTTGCCGGGGTTAGAGTGGCCCTTTAAAGGAAAACGATTGAACTTGATTCGATTTGACGATTAGGTAATATTTGCTGTTGTTGTTTTGAAAATATCTCGTATATACCCCTACTCTGATGTCCTCAAATAGCTGAGACCTTACTCTACAAATCGTGGTCAAAATTCCGTTTGAAGGTGAAGACTCCAAAATCTGCAATTATGGTTTCTACTTGTACGTGCTATCTCCCATTTAAATACACTGGGCATGTATGAAAACGCTTGAGTAACGATGGGTTCCCGAGATTTTGGGAATTGGCTTCATTAATACCCATGCACTCCTAAGGTAACATTTCGCGCCACCCCTACCCCCTACCCCTCCACCACCACCACCACCACTACAAGCGTTTTCCGATTTCAGTATCCAATAGGATAAAGACCTCCTTCACATTATTCATCCAGATAATAGAATCGTATCAAATGGTGATGATAACTTCTGATTGATTGTTTTGGTGATGATAACTTCTGATTGATTGTTTTGAATATATACTAAGTGTACTTTAGTATGAGTTAAAGTGGTGGAAACACATAAGGACTGTGAAATGCATATATTAAAGGTACTATGTCCCTTTTGAAGCCATTCGGTACAATGGCCTGAAAATCAAGACTATTACTTATTGGCTCTAAAGCTCCTAAGTCGACTTGACAACTAATAGTCGTTATTTTCCCACTTGAATACATTTTAAAGCCCCACCTTTTTTTAGGGAAGTTCTAAGTTAGTATTATCTTTCAAATGCCGTTGGAATTTATCCTTTTCATTTTTTTGGCCTGCAAATGGGACATAGTACCTTTAAATGTATTTACAGACAGAAACTATAATCACTTTAACAATAGCAAGCAAATTTTAACAAAATACATAATCAGTCAGAATATATAATTTATTACAATCACATAGTGATCAATAGATAAACAACATTTCACATTTACCACCGTTTAATATCTAAAGAATATGTTCACTGACATTTATCTGGAGATAAATCCTAGTACACAAATCTTCGGGAGGGTTCACTTTTCATTTTCGATGAGTATATTGCGAGCCGAACAAGGTCTTAGCATATGTTGATATTCATTTCCAAAGTGCAATGTGAACTTGAAACCCTTATGCACACATCGTTTCAAAAGAGTTGCAGCAATGTCTTAACCATTTAAATTTAATGACAATACAAATATTCCTAATGAGTGCCCACGTACAGGTGTATTTACCTTTCCCATGCATTAGACAATATTGTGGATCAGGAAACACCATGCACTATTCTCCAAAGTCTGAATACTGGTATAGAATGATTTAAAGTGAAACCATCTCTTTTTTATGCACATTTTATCAAACAAAGTCAGTAAATATGTCAAACGTGCGTCTCAGAAAATGAAACTAACATGAGTCAAGAAACCTTAAGGTGAATAGTTAATTGATTCAATGAAGTCATAAATATAGGTTAATCAAACATTTGATAACCTGCCAAATTCATTGTACAGTATTATTGAACAAAGGGAAAACCCCTAAAGAGGCCCACATCCTCAAAAGAGGTAATATAAACATGAAATCTTTAGCAAACACCATTTCATAAAAATTATGATTGACTGCTTAAAGTTAACATTTATTGATGATTAAATTTATTAGTTTGATACGTATGCGATTGCTCACAGAGAGAGAGTATGAATAGAAAAATAACTATAACAAAATCAAAAGGAAAACCTTCTTTTAGCACACTACTTGACAAACACTTTCCTCTAGATCTCTCAATAATTTTTGTTTTTAAACTTATTTATTGTGCTGTATTTGAGCTCCAAAGCCTGTTAACATCCCTCGCCAAGTGCTATTGAAAATGAAATGTGTGTACCAATGCTGGTACAGCGAATATATATATATATATATATATACATCTTACAGCGTCATTAGGCGGACATATGAGGTGAAAGAATGAGTTAATATCAAAGGTACTATGTCCCATTTGCAGGCCAAAAAAAAAAAAGGTTAAATTCCAATGGCATTTGAAAGATAATACTAATTTAGAACCCCCTTTACAAAAAGGGGGCTTGAAAACGTCTTTAAGTGGGAAAATAACTACTATTAGTTGTCAAATCGACTTCGGAGCTATAGAGCCAATAAGTAATAGTCTTGATTTTCAGACCATTGTACCGCATGGTCGTACGTATTATGCTGCGCAAAGATTCAATCAGTTTAATTTTGGCCATTACAAGAAGTAGGTTATTGATGTAGACAAATCCTTTACGGCTCATTTTATGTATGTTATTACCAAAGAAGAAAAAAAGCCAGTCAGTCACTCATTAGTGTCTGACAGTGAAGTCTAGCAAGTAAACAGATTTCCTTGCATAATTTGAATATTAGGACACTGCTAATGTTTAAATTTCACAGATAGGACATACATGACACATTCATAATTCCTGCAAAGTTCTACAGAATATGAGGTTGGCTGCAAAAGGGACATAGTATCTTTACGTAGACATGGTCATTAGCACGACATTTTTGTGTCCTGTTTAAACGATGGAACTATAGAATCCCTACCCTCTACGTATGGTTGCAGGCAGAGGAAACTTAAAGGGTTCCCAAGAAACAATGGGTGGTATTCCGGTAGCGCGTACTAAGTTAGCGCGTACTTAGTTAGTTCACACTTCTATGGAGTGCCTGTTGCAGACTAATTTACCCTGTACAGATTATTTTAATCCTTCAATGAAAAGTGTTCAAAAAATTAATTTTGCAATGAAATGGGAAGAAAAAGATAATATGAGTATAAACTGAATTTCAACAAAGTTTTTGGTAGATTATCTTTGTCATGAATATTGAAGGAGGAAGATGAAACCTAGCATTCCATAGAAGTGTGAACTAAAATTCTTGTTTAGTCTGGACTTAGTCCCGGTTTAACTTATGAGAATACCACCCAACAGGTTTAATCATTAGTCATGAGTTTAATTGGTTACGGGTATATTGTTTTAAATTTGGGGTTAGGGTAACATACCATTTTTTTTTAATGGTATCTGGTTAATGTACCATTTAGGGTTATATATAGATGTCCTGTTAATACAACATGTAAGGTTTTATATATATATATATATATATATATATATATATATATATATATATGAAGAGCTTAATTCCAAAAGGAGCTAAATCCACTTTTGATGAACATCGAGTTATCAATATCAGAACACTGTCAGTACCCGTCTATTAACAAAATTATTTACCTAAACTTTGGGAGCAATTATGAAAAAATTCACCTTCTAATATCCCTTTTCCCTAGACCCCTGTACAAAATCTGGTAAACAATGTCTTTTTTCTCTGAAGTTAAAAAAATAGATTTAGCTCCTTTTGGAATTAAACTCTTCATAATCTGTGTGTACATATATAAACATGTATGTCAATCAATCTCACTCACTCCAAGCGCTTGGAAATCTAAAGGTGAGCTGTAGCTGCTACATGTACATTTCAGGATTTCCATAATAATCTGTCTGTGGATTAAATGCACATGTGCTTTCTCCCTTGGATATACAAATATATAAATATCTACTATTTTTTTAATCAAAAGTGACATCTGCATGCATGTAAGTTCTTTACTTTTCAATCACAAAGACGTTATTTATATGAGGAAGAGCAGGTTTCTGCCCATCATCTTTAATTACCATATTTGGATAATTTCAAAAGTCATTGAAGTTCCCTTTTTTGCTACAGATGGATGATAAATATTGAAGATTTTTATTTGAGACTTTTTTTTTACCTTGTCTACAAATTTTCAGATCAGATAACATTTTAAACATTGATCTTCCATGGATAACTAAATTCTAAAATGTGTCCCTGAATATACAATTAAAAATTGACTAATGAAAATAGACTAAAGGTATGTAGAAAAAGGCCTATACACCTCCTTCACATTACATGTACATTTACTCCTTTTATACATGTACTACTCAAATTTGCAAGGTTTTATGCAAATGATCATATTTTTTAAAAACCACTGCGATATATCCAATCAAAGCTTCACCCAACGATATACAAATTTATTCTAAACAGTTATTCAAACTGTTAATTAGTATAGAACTGGCAGCGCAGCTTTTGAACTTAAGAAAAATTAACTTGCCCATGTCTTTCGAAAGTGCATAGAGAAGAAAATGTCAGGCTTGCCTGTTGGGGGAAAGTGCAGTTTTGATTTGCTTGCCCCAGCAGATTTTGGTTGTCCTAGGCGAGCTAAGGAATGGGATTCTACTACCACTGTCACCTCATGGTGCGGATTTCATGATCATTGCAATTAGTACCTCAATGAACATGACAAAGAGCATTAGGTTTCAATTACCATCCTAATTGATTGTTATATACATGAAGTTGTATACAGCTGACGACTAGATTTAAGGAAATTAAGGTAGTAACAATTGACAGTCTCAATCAATTATTGGACTGAGGTCTTTGGACAAAGACAAAGACAGCTTTTCTACAGATGTCCTGTAGATAACAGTTGTATTTTTGGCAACTTTTCTGAAGAAAATCAAGTTAGAAGGAATTCCAACACTCCATGAATTAGTGGACTGATTCCAAAGTCCAAAGACAACCTGTATCGTTGATAATGGTTACATTTGCTGTGTATATATGCTCTCAAAAGACATGGAAGGTGGTCATTTATTCATAATTTGCACTTGATTTTCCATTCCAAAAGCATAACGATCAGCTTTTGTATGAATACAGTCAAACTGTTCTCTTAATAAAAAAAAAAGTTTTCCAAAACCCTTCTAGCTATCTTCCATGTTCTCTGCCGCAGTGCCGGTGCCTGCTATCCTGGGTATGATTCCGTCAAAGTTGGGCTGGGGGTCATAGGTTATCATAGCTTGACTGGACAGGAGTTTGTCGATGATTGCGATCTCCTCGCTCCTCTTTGGTATATCCTTCTCGGGCGTCCATGACATGTCGTACTCCATCTTGTAACATCCGCAGTACTCATGTGGACAACTGCTTCCCCACTCCTGTAAACAAAAAATTAAAGATAGAAAAAATAGGTAACCATACGATTTATCGACTGCACACTCATCAAAAGTGAGCATCATCATAAGCTGGGATGGTTATCTGGGGGCGTCTCATGAAACCGCCATAAGTTCTAGTTCAGCGACATCCCATTGAAATGCATGGTTTAAGTTTAACTCCTGAGACGCAGCCTTGAAGTTGATTTTATTATCTAATTCAGTAAAAATGACTTGTATTTTGTATTTGATCTTAATGAGAATTACTTATAAAGGCCTACTACTTCATAAAATGTAAGTAATGCACCACCTATCAAAAGTATTTTAGAATCTGGCATTCAAAGATTTGTCTATTTAGTCATAACCAATCCTGGGGGGCATTTCACAAAGCCTTTTTTTTCAAAATAAGAAATATCAGTGACAAATCTGCTGATAACCAATCAGAAGCAAGTTTTTCAGTAGCTTATAACACAAATTGTAATTTGTCACTGATGACAAGTTTTGTGAACCCTCCCCCCCCTCCCCTGCTGTATACGCCATGCCTCCAATTGACCCTAGGAAGCGAGGGGAGGTCATCATCATCATGTACATCCTATGTGAAAATCAATCTCACTTTATGTGATAGCTATTAGTTTTCTTGTCTAGAGGTCTGGGGGTGTTTTACAAAGACTAAGATCTAATTTAAGTTGACCTAACTATGGCAGGCCGTTCATGCCACTAGATCCTTTAACAATTCCTGCCATTCCTAGATGAAACTTACCTCAGGGGAGAGGATCGAGAAGTACTTCTGCCCCGAGTCCCTCATGTAAAGGTAATACCGGTGTCCCGGCCTCTTCTTTATGTTGCATGCGGCGTGATGGAGATCTGCATCCCTCTTGGCCTCCTCTAGGACCTTCTTAGCTTGCTCCTGGAGATGTCGAATCTGCTCGGCTATCGTCATCAGTCGATTACCTGCATTGGCCCTCACAAACTCATCTGCCTGAAAAAGTGACGATGTAAACTCTTCAGTTATTTTTTTTGTCTAGATGTATTAAAATAGCACTTTATTGTGTTCATTTAATTGACAGTATTCAAAGGTGTAAGATGTGCTTTGTCTATTATGGACAGAAGCCCCAAAATCTCGTCAGGAGGAGATTAAGTCCCATCCCACCCTCAAAGTCTGTAATAACATGCTTACTATCATTTCCAAGGGAAGTACCTATGATAACTTTAGGGAGCAACATACACAAGGAAGAAGAAATGAGAGTTTTCATACCGGAATCCCTAACATAAAAAGTATTTTGAGAAAGAAAAAGATGCTCCAGATTCAAGTCATCAAACGATGTTCATTCTGATTCACACTAGTTTTGATGTTTCTTTTTTTTAAAGAGCAACTATACCCGTACATTTTTCCTGACCAGTACATTGCCAATATATCCTTTCAAGTAACTACCATGAAAATCTTGATTTTGATTGGCTGTTGAGCCCTGTTACCATGGTAGTTGCCAATGATGGCAAAGTTACCATCAATGGTATGTTTTATGCAACTGGGCCCACAGGTACAAGAGCAGCACAAACCCAAAACTTTGCCTGCCTAACCTGTGGACGTCTCTCTGCCTGTCCAAAATTGGCCTTTCCAGCTATCAAAGGAGGCACAGGAGACTCCAAAACCAACCGGTGCAGTAACTAGGCATCCTTGAAATTGAAGCGTTAACGATCAGTGCTCCTGAAAAAAAAGTTTTCTTACCTTCTGTACTTGTCTTGCTAGTTCAACAAGATCTGTTGGATCTTCTGGGGTGTTTGTGCGATCTGAGTGAACCAGCGTTACACCCATTGGGGCACGGTTGCTCTCGACGAGCGAAACTGAAAGAGGTATAATAGGAGAAAATGAAATACATATTTAGATAAATATGAGGGGAAGTCCAAGGAATTTAGTCCCTTTTTCCCAACCACACCTAACATTGTAGCATATATTTGATTAATAATAATAATAATAATGATAATAACTTTCGATTTATGTAGCGCATATTAATTAACAATTAATTATCTATCACTCTATGTGCTTTACATTAAAAGAGTACGCTAACAATCTACATCAACATATATAAGAGGACAAATAACACTACTGCATGTATATGTAAAACAACACATCAAAACATGAATTGTTACACTACTGTTACTGTAAGAAAAGGTCTGTCCCGAGACCCGAGGGCTCTCCATCTCCCAAATTGAAAACTTACCAGTAGCTAACCAAAGAACAAAAGAAAAAACATCAACAACAAGGCAATTTTCCCTGCTTAATTTTGGTCTCTCTGAGTGCAGTAAGCCTATTAGCTTTGGGGTAATTTTTCATGAGAAATCTGTTCGTGTATTTATTTGGAGCACAGGTAATCCATTTCGGTAAATGTAAGTACGGTAATGGAAATTGGTGTCCCAGGTACTGTAGGCTCCCCAAAATCGTTACAAAAGTCTATGAGTGACATTAGAGACCCTCTACTGTCTTGAGTCATGTTTTTTTTCCTCCCTCGACCCTCTCTAATTATTTTGTCTTTCTTCTCCCCCCCCCCTCCTTCTCTTGAACTCTTCCTGCTTCCTTCTTTCTTCTCCTTCTTCTTCCTCTGTAAATGCTACTTCATACAACAAAGATTACACACTGCAGTGTGTTGTGTGCCATGTCCAAAATGTGTGTAGGCCTCAATCCAGGTGCAAAATATATATACAGTGATGTGCTGTTAAAAACGTGGACAGCGGTGTGCTGCCATCAGTTTGACGCTTCCTTCAAATTCAATGCCTTTTTAAAGGCATCCAGAGAAAGGAAGAGGAAGTCTACAGGATCCTTCTTTTTTTCCTTTGTAACACTACAGGCCCGTTCTGATATGAGGTAGAGGTTTAGCTTGAAACCGCAAACCGGATCCGGCTTGGCCGGCAATTTTCCAAATTTTTGATGTGATAAACCACTGGGAAAAAAAGTTTTTGTTACATGTAAATGAATGGGAACTGCATGCAGCAAAGCCTGCAAAGATTCATTCTTCTTTTAGCTCTTGACTTGTGTTGTAAGATATTACAGAAATGTTAAGCATATCATTATTACACTTAATTGCTTCATTATATTTTTTTACGCTTTGGGGTTTGACTTTCGGCTTCCATAAACATCATCACAGAAATCACTCACTGACTCAGTATTCAATCTTCAGTTCAGACATCACCATTTCTCTTCACAATTAATCAATAAACAGATGAATAAAAAGCCTGAAAAATGTTGATTAATAGGTCTTGGTTTTGAATCTAGATACCATTTTGTCGTCCAAGACCAAGATTTTTAAAGATTTAAAAAGTTGAACATGTAATGGTCAGAATGACTACACTTTTGTTGAAATAGGGTCAGAGTGCCTTGCCCTCGCCCTGTCTTTTATTAGTTTCACAACTACAAGTACAACTACAAGGTCGTCTTACAAACAACACTGAGCTGTGCAACAATCAATCGCAATCGAATCCAGACATTAATAAATGAGCAAACAAAAATATATACACGGCGGACTACAAAGGGATATTTAGTCCAACAAATATCGAATACAAAATGTGAAAAATGTACTTACTTGTTGTAACTTTTGCCATTATTTGTAGCCTGAGAGATGAGGAGTTTGAGGCGAAAACGTCTATGTCTTCTGGTCAACGTGCAGGGTGGCATGCGCTTGTGGGCAGTTCTGTTTGACCAAGGGATTATAACAAAATCGTTTACGTAATCTCAAGTTACGTCACTTAAAAGAACCTATCAACCAAAATGTAGCACACTCGCAACAATTTATTCCACGGTGTCTTTGAAAGAACAAAATTAAAAAAATTATTTCAATAACGTCGAACTTGGCATAGGCCTATATGCCAGGCACTAATTTAGTACGACTAATATATTTGGCCTATTAATATGAAAAATCAATTGATTTCGGACTCAATCACGTAAAATCAGTATAAGTCATGGAGATAGGAATATAAAGCTCCAATATGATGGCCAGTCATGTCAGGGCAGATACAATTTTTCGAACATGCAGTGCCCGAGGGCAGGCGCGGATCCAGGATTTCTTAGGGGGGGGGGGGGGGGAACTTTCATGCCATGGTATGTGCGTTTGACTTGGGACGGGTGCATGAAGAAGAGGTTCACATCGGGTAAGAATTCACTGAATGTGTAGCAGAGGTGACCTTAATTCCATACTTGATGTGAACACAACTGCTCTAGAACCATCCACAATTAAGAAATCTGGGTTCAGGCTTGGCACCAAAACGTATATAAAAAAAATAATGTGTATCAATTGATATATTTAGAAAATCGCGCCGGCGGGGGGGGGGGGGGGGGTGGTTAGTGAGCACAATTTTTTTGTTGGCCCTCGAAAATTTGAAAAATCGAACCCCCCCCCCTTGAGCGTCAAGGGGGGGGGGGGCATCTCCAAATCTCCAAAAAAGGGTAAAACCAACATATGTTTTTACACATTTTTTCCAAGGGGGGAGGGGGGGGGGGGGTACTCCACATTTTAATACATATGAGTGTGTACGTGCCGCTCTAATGGGTTACTTTTTCACAAAAATATCCCTAAACATGGGTCCGTTTCCCAAAATTTCAAATTTTTTCAGTTGTTTGCATGTCAAACACAAGTCTATCCGATATGTGTCAGGGAAGTATACTAATAGCATTATGTCGCAGACTTACGAGAAAATCGGGAGGCTTACCGTAAACGAATGACTACCCGGTCGTAACTTAATTCATAATCATTGCGAAATACTGGTTAGTCCAGAATCGACTGGGTGATTTAATTTTGATCTCCACCACACTGTACCAACGAAAATATATATATTCAAATATTAATATGCAGCGCTAGGATGGCTAGGTTAGGAAGAAAAAAAGATGCCCCCTGGACCGGGGGGGGGGGGGTTCGAGGGGGGGGGGGGGGTGCAGTGCTAGCTGCCCGGGCATAATGTGCCTTCCTCACTTTTTAATAGGGATCCCCAACCATATAAGTCAG
This sequence comes from Strongylocentrotus purpuratus, assembly GCF_000002235.5. Classification (NCBI taxonomy): domain Eukaryota; kingdom Metazoa; phylum Echinodermata; class Echinoidea; order Camarodonta; family Strongylocentrotidae; genus Strongylocentrotus; species Strongylocentrotus purpuratus. The sequence continues at coordinate 23,175,172 of NW_022145601.1, read as the reverse complement.
TTTTTTCCTCGGGAATGAATGGCCAGTATGGCAATCAACGGGGCAGTCAACTTCAGAAGAACTTGAAGTATTGCTATAGCCAATAATGGAAAATGTGTGTGTGTATTTCAACATAAACTTTGATCTAATTTCAGATGTGCCATTCTGCGAAAGCCCCAGAACTAAAAAGTGAACACTGCTCTTTCAGCAATCAAGCTTTTTATATACTTACTTAATTAGTGTTTGGTAGGATTGTCCTCCAAAATACTCTTCGTCTTAGTTTTAACAGGAGCTAATTAGAGTAACTTAGATGGATATTTGATTTTAAAGAACCTTGAACAATCATGTAGAATACAAATCTCATTATTTAGACATCGGAGGATTTTTTTTCTTTCTTTCTTTGATATTTGTAGATACCATAGTTTTTGTTGTTGCTGAATTCAGTTAGCTAGTCACGTTTTGCTACGCACGAGATAGCTCAGCCCGGTTGATGGGACGTACGGAGCATGCATAAAGGCCCCTTGAGTTACGGGCGACAGGAACAGAGGTATATCGCTAAGTTGTCTTCGAAGTTCGAGCCCGAGGCCGCGGATTTGGAGCCCGCTTGAACTTGAAACGACTGGTTTTGGATCTGAATGTGGGCTGCACTGTGACTTTGTGAGGGAGAGAGAGAGTGTGACAGTGAGTTAGCATGTTTATCAATTTTCGGTTGAGGCAGAGCGAAAATTTACTTAGATTAGTGTGGTGTGGAAGCCATCAGCTGCGAATAGTCACAGCATCATCATTATTTTTTATGATTTTTATGATTTTTATCATTTTACTTGCACCATAAACATGTATATATTTCGGCAAAAATTTACACAAGCCGTCCACCGTCGGCAAAAGATCACCCTTGTCTAGATGCTGAACAGGCTTTGACAAGTAGTAGAATAGAAGTAGAACATAGAAGTGGAATTGAAATTCCATGAAAGCTTCAACTCAAGAAAATTGAATAAATGAATTGCAATTTCATTTTCAGATTGTATTGCTCAAATGCACACGTTCGTCCGCAACTTCAAAATTGTCTAAACAGACGCAAAAGACAGCAAAATTTGCCGAGCTGTTGTCAATGTTTTCATAATTTCAAAGAAATTTAAACCCAATTCCTAAGTTAATGTCTCTTGGTAATTTTAATCTTTCCATTGATGATATCATTATCACTAGATTCTATCATATTCAAAATCTTACAGATTTTTAAAATATGGAACTGTCCGCGAATTACGGTTACCCGCTAACTGTTAGTTTATAGTCGCTCCACCATTTACATGTACCTCATATACTAGTATTCAGGCATCTCATTATCAAATAGAAGGATATTCAGGCACCTATTTGCCCAAATATGGATGTATTCAGATGCATGTACTTCACGGTCTGAAATTGTCCTGTTTTTTTATTTCCTGGGTAGTGGGTGAGTGAAGCGAGCGAAGAAGAAGACATCTTATCTTCTTCAAAAGGTTACTTCCTCATGAAAATACATAGCGTTTCTATACCTTGAATACCTTGAATACCAAAGCTTCTGGAAGAAAGCCGTCTTCAGCTGCCAAGCTTCCTTCCAAGTCTAACTTCTAACTTCTATTATTTTTTGTTGTCACGAAACCGACCCTATTTCAAAATAAATAGTTGCCATATAACTAATTTCTCTTGCAGCACCCTGGTTGAAAAAAACTGATATAGCCTATAGGCTATGCTATTAAACTCTAGCTTGCCCTCAGGAATTAATTGCCTCTGGAATGGATCCCAATCACTTTCAATAATCTGGGAGTGGGACATGTTATTCATGTTTTCAAAAGTAGACGTGTAACGGACGGTACACCTAGCAGGTCTGGCTAAATCTATAATATGGTTTTGGAAACCACTCGTTTATCTGCATGCTCACATTTGTCTGTAGTGTCCATGGTTATGGAGTGGGAAAGAGGAGACGGCTAAGTGTGTGACAAAATGAGAAGAAAAAATTGAATGGTGGTTTCCTATTTATCGATGATGCCACAGGTATCACATGCCCTAGGCTAGTGTCTCTGGAACTTTCACTATCTAAATGTCTTTGTTTAACTATTCACAAGGTAGAGGCTACTTAATTTCCATCTTTAATGAACTCCAAATTTGTATTAAAGTATGGTTATCTATTTGTAAAAGCCTTTTAATTAATTTTGATCAGATATTGTTGGTAAACTTACACTGATTGTGTAGATACTATATAAGTGCTAATCTAATAGTGATCCATTTCTTTATTTCTTAATTTTTTTCTCTTAAACCAATGCCAAATTAATTATCGCTTTTGCATTGGTTTTGTGGCATAATTTATTGAAGATATACATTTTTTTGCCTTGAATATTGAATATTCTCCTATTTGTTTGTTCTTTCCATATTTTATCTTCAGATTTACATCAGTGGGACACCAACAAATCAGAATGCTGAAGCGTATTCTTTCTAAAAACTTTTGTGCTCTCCAGAATGCTTTGGGTAAGGATCTGTATTCATTTATTTTAATGTCACATCAAAATCATTAAAAGGAATTCCATTGCTGGTCTGTCTTTCCATTTTAAGGCTTTGCAGCCCACCCCCCCCCCAAAAAAAAAATCAAGTGCCAAATGAAAAAAGTTCTTTCAATGACATAAGAACATTGATAAAATGTACATTTAGATATTCTATATATTTTTGTCAGAGTAAAGATTTTTTCTTGATTTTTTCTCTTTAAATTCAGTGTGTGTTCCTGAAATTTAACATAAGTAGATGAACTTTATAGTAAGATATCATGTTACAATATTGATGAAGGTGTCATGGTCTGGTGGATTGTGGAAACATCACCAGACTGTGAATCACATCGTTCATAGTTTCAGTTCTACCATGGAACAAACTTACTGTACATGTATGTCATTTGACAAGTCATTAATTTTACATTTGCCACTCTCCACTCAGGGGTTGTAAAGGGGTACACAGCAGGAAGAAATCCCTTGAATGCTGGAGCATCCTGTGATAGCTTGAATTTAGCTGGGGTAATAATATAACGTACAGGGCCTTCAGGGAGAACAGTGATACTGATGAGGCTACCCTGGGTAAACAAGATAGTACTACATTGATCTACATTTGCCACACTCAACCCAGGCGATGTAAATGTGTACCTGGCAGGAATTAATTCCTTGAAATGCTGGAGCGCTGTAATGGCAGCTAGGCTAACGCCGGCGTAATAATAAATGCGCCCCGAAATAGAATTTCTAGAGAGACGAGATGGCACTTAAAAAATGCCTGTTATTATTATAACTATTATTACGAACAAGACAAACAATTAATAAATGCATTATGATTGAAAACTCTTCTCTCTTCCGTATTGAAATTTAAATCCTTTAGGTACATCATGGAATGTCCAAGCATCGAGATGCCTGGGCCACACATCTTCTACGGTGAACACAAGCAATCCACCAAAGAGGCAAGAAACACTGAAGGTCCTTTCACCAAGCTTGTCCGCAGTTCTTGTCAACAATCCCAGCAGTCGGCAGCAGCAAGGGACATGTCCTGAGACCCTCGGCCGGCTTCTCTCCAGGCTGTCACTGTCACCTGAGGAAGCGGTTGCAACCATCCAATATACCTTGCCGACAAGGTCGCCAGTGGCTCAAGTTGCGATCTTAGACCCTGTTGCAAGTGTAGCAATACCCTGGGACTGTCCAACTGCTGTTACTGAAGACTCTCTCGATGTACCCTCTTCCCAAAGAGTGGATGTCTTCATCGATGACCCTGCCACGAACCGTGGGGTCGCAAAGAAGGCTTCGAACATTCTGCAGAAGAGGCACAGGAAGATGAAGCGACATCAGTACAAGAAGTGGCGCAAACGTAACCGCTTCAAGCTGCGCATGCAGAAGCAACGGAGGCGCAAGAAACAGAAGGCAAGGTGGGAACGCCATCTGAACAGGTTTCGGTTCGCAGAATTGAAACCGTCGGAGGGGCAGCAATACCTGGCAAAGAAACAAGAAAAGCTACATTTGTACCTGAACTACCATGGAGTGGATGTTGATGATGGTAGTGCGCGTAAAGAGATAAGTCCTGAAGAGAGCAAGAAGAGGCAAAAGAAGGGACCTATCGGCACTTGTGTTATATCTTCTCAAGGGACAGGTAGTATAACACCTAAACCACTTGTGCCAGTGGGCGTAAAGCTGTAATGCTGATGAGGTATCATTGTCGGTTGTGCGGCATATGCTCTGGCTTCAATATCTCTGCGGTCAAGAACCTACACTCACTGAATTTATAACTTCAGCCCTAGACCTGACACCATACCCCTAACCATAACCAAACCCTAAACCCAACACAAAACCAAATACTTGAGCATACTTTTGCTCTTGACAGACAGTGTATGGTTGGAGAGTAAACCATTAACTTCATATTGAAAAGGGGTACCAGTATTCTCGAGTTTGTATTGAAATTACAAAACTTGATTTCTGAAACAAGCAATTATTGTGACGTAATTAGGGAAATGTTATTTACCATGTTTTTTTCCATTTAATATTGAATGCAAATGCAAAGGTCCACAGCATCCAAACTGTACTGTGTTAAAATAAATAAAAGAAGAAAAATCAAAGAAAAGTAAAGCAGAACTCCCATATATTGAATTACCACTGATGACCAATAGGGGCAGCAAATAAACTAATTAATCGTCAGCAACCAGATTAAATATAATTTCAGTCCCTATCTTGCTACCCCTTCCCCTCAATTTAAACAATTTTGCTTACCGGCATATTGCCCCCCCCCCCCCCCCCCCGGTTTCTATTGATTCTATCTCTTCAAGGAAAAAAACAAACAAACACAACCCCTAATCCCCCCCCTGCTTATATTGTTCCTTGAAAAAGGCAGGTAAATGTCCCCCCCCCCCCCCCCCCCCCCGGTTTCTATTGATTCTATCTCTTCAAGGAAGAAAAAAAAACACACACAACCCCCCCTCCAAAAACAATAACAAAATGTCGGGTTGGAATAATGGCTCATTATTCTTCCAGAGGCTTTAAAGGTAAAGACCAGTAATGGAAACGCCCCAATTTCAAAAAATGAAATGGAAGCTCTTATTACCAATCATGTGAAAGAATATGTTTTGACTAATACATGATGATACAAATTTTGCCGGGAAACCGCCTACTAATTGATATATTTGGTAAATTAGTTTATCTATTGGTGTGTGAGAGATAGTCCCATATATATCTTTCTGTGTATAGTGCTTGTAACTTTATGAAGACTGGGCCAAATTTCTTATCATTTTGATGATTCCAGAAACTTACAGTACACACCAATACTTATATGCTAGATGATCAACCTTTTATGATCGATTCCACAACGTTTCTTTCACAATGCAATCGCATGACCATAACTGGTCTTTATCTTTAAGAACTATTCAGAATAGCTTATGATGGCCATTTTTTTGTTGTGTTGTAATTAAAAAGTACACAGTGGCCACAGCATGAAACTTTTCATGAAAAACTTTGGGATTGTACAATAGATTTCAAACATACAATATGTACCTTTGCAGCCACTTTCACTGTCACTATGAGGTCTGAAATAGTTGGGTTGTAGACTGTTACATCTGTTTGGAACTGACTGATTTTGATTATGCTCTGGGTTAGCTAGCTATGTGCTGCCCTCTTGTGTTTATTGTTCATCTATGTGGAATTACTAGTAGAGCAGTAGAGGGCAGCATATTTTATGGTTTTACCTTGACCGTGTCGGTTATATGAGTATTTTAGGTTGATGGAAAAATAAAGGTAGATGACTTACACATTTGTCAGGTAATTTGGTATCCCTAAATATATTATTGTGTTTGCTACAACTATTTTATTTGTGAAGATAGATATGGATTTTGGACAGTTGTGTATTAAGCCAGTTTCTAATAGATATGGGGGTTTGATATCATAAAATCTGTATTTAAGTTATACCAACTACATGTAATACTGCTTGAAGTGAAATCAAAATGCATACATGTACGTGCACATGTATATGTACTGGCAAATTCTGTTGTAAATGAATTACATTGATGAGTATAAAAAATATTGCACATTTTTGTTATCTGTCATCTGACGAGCCATTTTACATGTGATCTGGTTGGTCTGTTGACCTGATTATGATGAGATTTGCCTGTAATTTACATCAGTTTTTTCAAGGTAAATTCCTAAAATGAAGTGCTTGAAACATTGGAGCTATTTTGATCCACCTATCTTCACAGGCTTGTTTGAAATTTAAATCCTATGACATGTAAATGATATTGTTTAAAGTCGATTGAGATTGTTTACCAAGAAACAAGCAATTTTCTACTTTTGCATCGTATACAAGTAATGTAAAGTCCTGTGAAAGAATTCATTATTAAAATTTCAATACGTTAAAATGCAATAATGTTTGTTCTATATTTTTGTAATTTATTTCTGCAGAAGTAATATGCAAACTAGGTACATATTTTGTATTAAAAAAAAGAAGACATAATACATATCATATCATTATATTAATCAATTACCTAATTATACCTTTCAGAAAACACAAAGTCGACAAATGATTTCAAAAATTAAAAATTGCAGGTGACCGCCATCTTAAGCTTGAGAGCTTGAAGGTGATTGCAGCATCAGAAAAGGAACCTTCTAATTATGGGCGACCAACCTTATTCTATAATATATCAGAAATGAATTAATTCTAACAGCAACAAAATGAAAGAAATCAATTTTTGTGAAAGGCATAACATGAAATGCGTTAAGTTTGAATGTTAGTGTATGTCTTTTTGAAAATTTATTTATGTTCTTATTTATGTATGTGCATGGGCAAGCGAGGGTGTGCGAGTGTTTACGTTTGGAGCGTTTATTATTAAAATCATGACTTGCATGCTGATGATAACTTACGCTTCATGTACAATGTTTGATGTAGCCGACAAAATTACATGGATTGTAATCAACTGGGGCTCATTACAGTAGAGATGTTAATGGAGTTATGGACACATGCATCGGAAAAATCTTGTCTCGGAAATAGCAACAGATATCTAAATTGGAGCACATTTAATGTAAAATTAATTTATATTTGCTGTTTAAATCGGTCTCTTTTTTGTTGGAGTATTGGGCAGGATACTTGCAATGTAAAAATGTACATTCAATCGTTACTAAAGAATATATTCTGTTTTTATAGTAGCTGTCCATTTGCACTGTTTGATGAAGGGGGGGGGGGGGGGGGGGAGATATCATCAACGAGGGCTCATATTCATAAAACGTTACTTAAGCCGAGTTGTCGGCTGTATGCATCATAGCCTGTGTAATTAATTGACAACTAGCTTAGCAATGTTTTATGGAATTATGGGTTCTGATAATTTGCTTTTTTTCAATTAAAAAATAAAATAAAAATAAATCATAACGCCCTTTTGGGTTCATAGCAGATGAGAGAGAGAGAGAGAGAGAGAGAGAGAGAGAGAGGGAGAGAGAGAGAGAGAGAGAGAGAGAGAGAGGGAGAGAGAGAGGGAGAGAGAGAGAGGGAGAGAGAGAGAGAGAGAGAGAGGAGAGAGAGAGAGAGAGAGAGAGAGAGGGAGAGAGAGATGAGTAAAGAGATTATGAATGATATATTATGAATATGGATAAAGATGGATATCATGGGTTCATAGATGAAGAAAATAAAAAGGGTCGTTGAAATAATAGTTAATAGAGAGGAGATGCAAACATTGATGTAGAGGGAAAATAGACAGAGAGAGAGAGATAGAGAAGTAAAGAGATGGGAATTATATACGGATAGGGAGATAAAAGGGAGGTTGAAAATGAGAGAAAGGGATAAGGGCGGCAGAAAGAGTAATAGAGAGGAGATTTAAAGACAAAGACAGAGAGAGAGAGAGAGAGAGAGAGAGAAAGAGAGAGAGAGAGAGAGGGAGAGAGGAGAGAGAGAGAGAGAGAGAGAGAGATTGGGGAATTGTATAAGGATAGATAGATAAAGGAGGTATGGACGTGGAAGTTTATAGATGAAAGAAAAAAACTGAACGTGCACATATAGATGAAGAGACGGAGAAAGATAAGGATTCTAAGGAAAGAGATGAAGATAAAGGGCTTTGTCAGAGAGAGAAATATATATAGAGAGAGAGAGCTAGGTTATTCTACTCTCCCCCACCTCCGCTTAAAAAAGTAAACGAATACATAAATGCAATTCGGAAATTAAGGTCCAGAATTTTTTTATATATCTAAAAACTAGATCGCGGGATATTTCCCTTATGCAAAAGTCCAGATACGCCACAGAAAAAAAAACTTTGTTGTAGTGAAAAGATGAATTGTTTTTTTGCGAGGTTCGACAAGTCTATAGATATGACGCGCAAACAGCCACCCATACATCATAGTGTAAGACACGTTAATCGGATATTATGTGTTTTCTGAAATTATTACGTGTGAAACAATGAGGTAATACGTCATTCGTTGGCATATACACATAGACAATAAACGTGTATGATTTCAAGCAAGAGCTTAAAAGCATTTTCACATGCACATTGCATGACACTATAATGAATTAATTATTGCCTGTATTGTTCCGAGGGTGCTCATCATTATGGTTGCCATAGAAACAGAGCTAATGCTCGTGTTTCCACCTTTATGAAATGTATGAAAACGCATTATGAGTTGGTTATTAATGGAATTGGAAGTGTTGTATGAAAAGTGCTACAGGCTTATAATTCCCTTTGAGATGTACTTTTGCAAGCGGTATTGTGTTAAGAGATTTAAGATAGTCTAGTTTGTGTTTAGGTTTCAACATATTTAGAGCGAAGTATGGTTACTTGCTTTTTGTATATAAAAGTAAAGCCAACAGGTTGTAAATAAATATCATGTGCTATATTTTTACACTAGAAGTTTGATATCATAATGCATATTGAGCGACAGTGCTATAACTCTGTAGTCTGTAGTCATTTCAGTTGATTACTGATCTAGGCTTATATGTTTAGTACTGCATGAGTACTGATGTCGGAGTGATGTGTTAGTTTTACTACAAAAGACATAGATATTTGAGTTAGTTATTATTCTATCACTACATTTTCATGTATAATACGTTTCGTGGTGTATTTGTGTTATGTATTTATTTTCCAAGGCAAAGGATTATGTAGCATCTATTACATTTTTTTTTTTAAATGCCAACATTCAATTCCTAAAGATATTGAATACATTTGGAAAAAATTGGGAAGAGATAATGGAATGGCTAGAATCGCTGTGAATTCGAATCAAAGATGAAACAAGAAAGTTCACAGATAACATCTTGTTTGGTTAAACTACATGTATATTAATGGCTAGAATCGCTGTGAATTCGAATCAAAGATGAAACAAGAAAGTTCACAGATAACATCTTGTTTGGTTAAACTACATGTATATTAATGGCTAGAATCGCTGTGAATTCGAATCAAAGATGAAACAAGAAAGTTCACAGATAACATCTTGTTTGGTTAAACTACATGTATATTAATGGCTAGAATCGCTGTGAATTCGAATCAAAGATGAAACAAGAAAGTTCAGATAACATCTTGTTTGGTTAAACTACATGTATATTAACCTCGGTGAAGTGAAGAGGCCTGTTTTCCTTCTGAAATGCGATCCTCACGGAAACACTCTTATCGTAGTCACATCCCATTGGGGACCATAGTTCAAACCAGACCCCCTTATGGCATTGTATATTTTCATATACAATTTTGTATATATTTATGTATATACATTGTGTATATTATATGGGCAATATCCAGTCGAAACGGCATAAGCCTGCAGTAATGTTCACTGCTCTGACTTTATGAGCGTAATCTTTCTTTCATTTTCTTTCTTTCTTTCTCCCCCTCTCTCTCTCCCCCTCTCTCTCTCTGTCTCTCTGTCGCTCTCTCTGTGTCTGTCTGTCTGTCTGTCTCTCTCTCTCTATCTCTCTCTCTCTCTCAATTCACATTAATACTTTGAATTTAAATTTCATATCGTCATATGATATGTAAATTGATAATTGTTTATCAAGCACTGTAAAAAACATTTATGATTTTAACTTTTCACATATAGATCGTCTTGATATAAAAAAATACCACTAAGATTTTTGACGCAAAATACAAGCTTTCTTTTACATTTTATGTTGTATAGCTGAAACAAACTGGCTCTATACGTTTCTTTACACAATGCTGATATATTTTAGGTGTATACTGTATTTATTTTTAGTTTTGATGATTGAAAACTGATGCGTTGATTTTAATTTCACTATATTGTCTGTTGCTTTCCTTTTATAACTACCTGGAAGTGTTTCACAAAGATCCTAAGTTGAACTGATCTCTAAGTTTGACTTAACAATTATGGAAAGCCATTAGCATCCTTGAGAATATTTCTTGTCAAATCATTCATATTAATATCATGGAAGATTTCATGTTCTTGATGTGGAATTTATGAAAAGTCTCAAATACTTGAATTTTTGCTTCTGAATATATTTCATTATAAGGCTTCAAATGGCTCTCCATAATATTTAAGTCCAACTTAGAGTTAAGTTTGACTTAGAATTTGACTTGGTCTCACTTTTTAAAAATAGGTATAGACGCAGATCAAACGCATCAAATGATGATTTTTCCGACATCTCTCCAATTAAATATGATAAAGATAATAGAAGTAATAATAACAGTAGTACCTGTAGTAGTAATAATAATAAGACATACTAATACTAATAGGCCTACTAGTAATAATGTGCCGTTCTTGTATAGCAAATATAACATTATTATAGCGTCTCTAAGCATTTATAAAGGACTTATTAATTTGTATTATTATAGGAAACAAAAAAAAATAATATAAAATGAGGTATCTAAAACTATTTAAAACTATATGTGGTTTTAGTGGAAATAGCGAGAGTAGTATTAGTTGTAGTAGTAGTAATAGTAGTAGTAGTAGTAGTAATAGTATTAGTAGTAGTAGTAGTAGTAGTAGTAGTAGTAGTAGTAGTAGTAGTAGTAGTAGTAGTAGTAGTAGTAGTAGTACAGTGGTACTGGTGGTGGTGACAATAGCAATAATGATAATATCTAGTTATTAATATAGCGCATTTCCAATTTAGTAAGTGATCAAAGAGCTTTACATTTTAATCAAAAGATGACGATGAACAGAGAAGTTTATAATGATGGAGATAAAGGGCTTTATGGATGACAAACTCAGTTTCCAGGGTTTTAAAACAATTTCAACGTAGGAAGAGCAAAGAAAACGTGGCTGAAATACAAACAAGCATGTCTACTGGGTAGTTAATTATACACGTCACGTATCCCAAGACAACTTGTTTTATAAAGCATGTAGCGTGTCCCCCCGGGGGTAGCTGAAAAGATAGGTGAATTGACACCTATTTCCTCACTCGTTCTGCTCCCGAATACGTCAATGTCTTATGTTAATGAACCACGGCACCGATTTTTAAGGGGTTACATTAGCATATCTCTTTACTGCAAATGGAAAAAAGACGGATGGTTTCTATCTTAGTTGCTGCATGGCAATGCATCTCTATAACCGATCCCCACGAAATAAAGCCTGAGCCCCAATCACCGAAGTTATTCCCATATTGATGACTCATAAATATTTATTGTAACTTTAATCTTTATAGTAGGGAACGTATCTTATCCTACTCGTTTGAAACCCGGGAGTGAATGCGATCTTGTTGTTTGATTACAGTTTTCAACCTGGCAGTGTTGATCCATCAGTTTTCTGTCTTTTAAAGGTAGATTTCGGAATGCATTTTGAAAACAAAATCGAAATCAGGGGACAACAACCTGAAACGTAAAAGGCATACAGTCATGCACACCACCCCTTAGAAAAAACACCCGGTATAGCATTGAGATAAGGATAAAGCCATGGATAAGATACTTTTATATCCTCCCCCGTATCTCATACATATTTTTCATACAAGAAAGAAAGCAGTAAGCTTAAGGTTGGCCTAAATATGGAGCATGCTCGAGACATGAAGAAGTGAAGGGAGGGATTATCATCATGGCAAGAAAGTCAGTAATCCCTCGAAAGAGGGAAAATGCCGACTTTAATAAAATGATGAGGATGATGATGATAAAAACTCGACCTTTGTCTTTTCTCAAAATTTTCTTTCTATAATAATTTGTTTCTTAATGCAAGGGATAAGCCTCTTAGCATTTCAGAAGCGGGATATACATTACTATAAATGTTAAGAAGCTTTAGTATCGCATTTATAAATGCCAAAGAAAATGAGAGAATGAGGAGATGATAGTTATATATTCTTTATCTTTTAGATAGTGACAAAGTGAAACAGATGCTGTCTCATAATATATAACAAAACTGCAGGATTCGTGAGTGATATGAAATATCAAAACAAGATATAAATCTGATGATGGTCAGCTTATTTTCTTTGACTTACTTGACTTGACTTATGCCGTCCACGCTGGTAGGGGACCTCGTGATGGCTTCTGTTTGGTGGTGGTATGCCAGGTATTTCTATCTGCAGCCAGTCTTGAGGCATCGGTCAGCCTGGGGAGTGTTTTACAAAGACTAAGATCGACTTTAGGTTGGACTTAACTATGACAGGCAGTTCATGCCACTGTTTGCTCTCACCATTTAGTGGCATTTGTCTCTCAATGGACGTACAAATCATGATCGCAAATCTACAGAATTTACCTTTTTTGATAGCTCATTATTAAAGGAAAAAATATTATCTAAAGATTATAATTGAGAGACCAATGGTGATAGCAACAAGTGGCATGAGCGGCCTGCAATAAGTCCAACTTAAGGTCGATCTTAGTCTGTGTGAAACATCCCCAGGGTATGCATCTCGCTTTGCAGTCCTCTGAGATGCAGTCAAGCTATCTTTTGGTTGGACGGCCTCTGGGTCGATTTTTTGTGACGTTTCCTTCAACAGCCAATTTAGGGTACCTGGTGTGTTTCATTCTTAGGACGTGACCAAAATATTTGAGTCTTTTAGTGTAGACTTTGTCCAGAACATCTTTGTCAAGGTTGAGGGATTCTTTGATGTGTGTGTTTCGAATCTTATCTAGTCTTGTCACCCCCATTATGCGACGGAGGCATGCCATTTCAAACACATGAAGCCTGTTGCTACCTTCTTTTCTTACTGTACATGATTCTACCCCATGAAGCAATATTGAGAGGATAAGTGTTTCATACAGTTGTATCTTTGTGTGGCTACTGGTGCTTTTTAATGTCCAAATGTTATTTGGTATTTGGAAAGCTGCACCTGCTTTCCTGATTCGATTCTTAATGTCACTTGAGCTTGAGCCGTTTTCTGTTATTGTTCTCCCTAGGTACACAAAATCTTTTTTTAATTTTTTAAAAAATCTGTCAATGTTGAGGTTGCACTTTTTTTTGCTAATAACTTGCACTTCCATTTTTGCTATGTTCACCTTGAGACCTGGGTTACAGCTTGACTTTATCCATAAGTGTCTGCAGTTCTTCTGGGGTCTCTGCAATTAGGACGCTGTCTTCTGCAAAACGTAGGTCATGTATGCAGGTTCCTTGAATTTTGGCTCCTATTTGGACTTCATCCATTGCCATGATCATACCTAACTCGAGGAGTATATTGAAAAGTTGTGGGGAAATGATACACCCCTGCCTGTCTCCAACGGTTGTCTTGAACCACTCTCCATTTACGCTGACCGCACTCTGGGATTGATCATACAGTGCTTGTAGCAGTCGTATCAGCTTGCTAGGATAGCCAAAACATTCCATCGCCTTCCACTGGCTCTGCCATACCGAGTCAAAATACTTCTGAAAGTCAATATAACAGCAAAACAGGCTTTTGTTCTTTTCCAGGTATTTTTCAGCTATTTGTCTTGACGTGAATATTTGGTCTGACGTAGCCCTGCCTGGTCTAAATTCTGCCCGGGATTCAGAAAAGATTTCTTTCGTTCTTTTAAGAATTCATTTTTTGTAGGACTATGGCGAGTGCCTTTTCTGCATGGGACAGCAGACTGATACCTCTGTAGTTCCCGCATTCTTTCTTCTTATAAATTGGGGTTATTATTGCTCTTCCCCAATCCTGCGGGAATTTCTCAGATTCCCATGTTTGGTTCCAGAGACAGCTGCTTTGATTTCTTAAAAACTGACCGTATCACTTTAAATGGCCCCCACAAAGTCTTTTTATTGCACTTTTAATTTCCTTCTTCAGTATGTTTGGCTCTGGGTCATCTGAGCAGCTATTGGGTTGGCTGTTTAGTACTGTGTCGTTTTGGGGGTTGTGCATGGGTGTCGACCTGTAACTGATACCTATTGTTCAGGGGGGGGGGGGGGGGGTGATCTATTCATTCACCCCCCCCTGAACAATAGGTATTACGTAAGGATCGACACCCATGGGGTTGTGTTCACTACATAGTTCGTTGTAGTTTTCTTTCCATCTCTTCTTTACTTCTGATTGTTCTGTTAGCGTTCTCCCTGTCTTACTCTTAACTGATTGCATTCTCTTTGATGCTGATTTGGTGATTTTCTTAATTCTTCGGGGAGAGGGGAGGGGGGGGGGGTGTAATAATATTGCCCCTCCTGACAGATTTCCGACCAAGGAAAAACAAAACAAAGCCACCTCATTGGTAGCCCTAAATAATAAAAAACAGGTTAGGAATAACATATTTGTATAGTCAAGAAACGCACTAAGTGTATAGACATATTCTCAAGACTTACCTTTTCTTCCTCGAATAAGTCATTTTGAGTGATACCCCCTCCCCCTACATTACCGAAGGTCTGGATACGCCGCTGGCATTACATTAGATTTGTGATCACGGTGATTAAATTCGATGACCAGCGTAGTTATGCTGTCAAAATCTTTGGTCAGTCATCAGTAACCATGGCAACTGGACAGGCACTATTCAAACAGAATTAAGTATATAGATAATTGAAAATACATCAATTCACAACGCTATATAGAATACACAAGAGGCAAGGATTGAACTTCCCAAGCGCTTTAGATTTTTTCTCATCAGGTCAAGTGAGCATTTGATGGTTGTACATGGTTATTTATGGTCATATGGTTTTACATGGTTATTTATGGTCATATGGTTTTAGATGGTTATATATAGGCCTATATGATATACAAGTACAAGGTTACACAGTGTTTTTGTATTCAAATGACGATTATTACTAATAATAACATTATCAATGTTATCATAGTTATCATTATTGTTGTAATTATTACCACTATTATAAGTATTGTTACTATTATTGTCATAAATATTATTTTCATCATCATCATCATCATCATATTACAGAAACAAATTACTCTGGCCGACTCTTCCGGACTCTTCCAAGAAAAGTTTTAGTTCCTACCCCATAGGTGATACGACAATGCACTCCAAATCAGTGTAAAAAATGACGAAGAAGTTAATGGCTTAAATATGATTTTCACACGGTCAAACATCCCCCACATAATATACATGTAGGGCAGTGGTGTGAACTTTTCGATTTATTAATTTAAAATAATGGAAACGCGACTGTCATGCAACCAGCCGTTGTCCTCGAATCACTCTTATTATGTTTTTCATTGTATTACTATACCTCTTCACTATTATACTGGTCTTCAGCCGTGATACCAAAGAGCTGACATTCATAAGCACAATCTCATTAGGTAATTGGATTTCAACAAAGAACGAATTACCAATTCTCTCGAGCTTCGTATTGCTAGGGTGGAAAAGCAGAGAAGAAAATTGTGAAGCGTGCGTTTTCCCCGCACTGACTACGATTAAGTAGCATTGCTTGGCCAAACGGTTACTATGAATAGCTTTTCAGCGCTGTGCGCTCAGCGGGCGCCCGGGTAGAGAGCGTTCCAGATACGTTCATATCTACCGCTGACTCCGCTCACCTTTCGCACACCGCATATATTTACCGTTAGCATTTCTTCTCAGATTCGCTTTCGTTGAAATAACGCCGTTTTTTCAACAGGTTGTAACGTTTGTGTATTGTAACGCGTATCTACATCGTTTGCTCATTCTCGTCGTTTTTCGAGGTTTATTCGGCATGTACACGAAGCTAAGCGACACAATAGGACAAGACACACTCGTTGACCAGCGTTAACCTGTACTACATGCTGTGGTAGGTAAAGCTAAAAGTGACACAGTGAAAGAGAAGAATATGGCGGGCAGCTCGATTTGCTCAAACATAAGGATTTCGTCTTTATTTGTCGGTGATCTTTGGAATGATTTATCTCTGATGGAAATAACAATGCCCAGTGCCACATCACCAGAAAATTGGTCATGAAATCAGCCCATTATATGGTGACAGTGTAAGTATTCATTCTTTTCATGTTAAATCGTAATATAATAAAAATCATTTACTTCAGTGTATTTGGCCGAAATTATGAAAAGAAGGTTCAGGTTTAAGTGAGCAGTTGTCCACTTGTAGATGTACTCTTATATGATCTACATACACATCAGTGATTTAAATTATAATCGTTATAAAACTACTATTGAACAATATAGAGCTTACAGTGTTGCAGCGAATCAGTAAAAATTGGTCAACTCTTTCCATCGACAATGCCTTCGAGAATTGAGAGAAGGACCGATGAAGCATCTCTCGCCAATGATAAATTTCCAACGAAGTAGAAGTAAGATAAAAACTTACTTTCAGTTCAATGAATAAGGGATATTTTCTCAGAAATACGACTTCAACACAAAAGAACGAAGAAATGAGAGCATGCATCTTCTTACAAACGATTAATTACAGAGCAAAATTCAGTGCCATATTATGAGATGGGATGAATTCTACAAATGTAGTTTATTGTTGTGTATAGATTATGCCGAGATTATGAGAATTAGAATACACCTGCCGTACACTGTCTAAAGGATTTCCCCTAAAGGGTTTTTGTTCGCTTTCTCCACTTGCCCACACATAGCTATGTTCTCATTTTAGTATTAACCAATGCTAACGACACAAAACTAACAAAAATAAAGTGAAAACATATCAACAATGTTATATCATAATGTTCACAATGATTTATTTGCAAAACTATTATTGGATCGGAAGCGCCTTCCCTGAAAAGGAGGCTCAGATACGCCACTTTTAAAGTGTCCGAATTCCAAGCTTAATAGCTTACAGATAAACTTGAGTTCTGGTAAATATAGAAAATACATTCTCAAAGAATCCAGCAAAGCTTACACTGAGTGTTCAAGATTACAAATAAATGACATGTGCCAAACAGTTTTTGGAATAAATGTATTGTGGCTGAGTAAGGACCATAGAAAGATAGGGTAAGTAGGCCCGACACCATGTGCTTAACACAGGTCACTATGTGCAAAGGGGAGTCGTGGTTGTTAACGAAGATGATGCCCAGTAAGTTTTTGTGAGTATGTTTTTATTGCACTGGTTCAAACACTACTGCAGGATAAACCACCCAGAATAAATCAGAGCATTTTGCTCTCAAAATAGGTTTTCCCATACCAGAGCTCACTCAGATTAGCTTTAATAATCGGTCACACCGCCAAAACCGACTGCACATCGACTTCACACCGACCCCACACTCCCAACTACAAACCAACCGATTCTTACCATTCGGGGGTATGGTAATATTTTGTTTTGTCTATCACCATTCACGTTGATGTGACTCGGGTACAAGTGAGAAAAAATTCTTTGAAGTAAGTGTAAAGGTTAGAATTCATTCCGGAGCCAACTAGAAAATCAGTTCATGTTCTAGTTAATGAATCAATTTCATTGTTTTAAGGTTATAATTCTTTCCGGAGCCAACTAGAAAATCAGTGCATGTTCAAGTTAATGAATCGATTTCATTGTCGTTTTTAAGCTCTCTTTAAAAAAAAATGCATTTGACCCAATACGATTAACGAAATATAGCTTAATTAGTATTCATCCATTGGGTACAGTTATCTGTTTTTGGTATGCAATTAGCATAAAGTGATGTTGAATAGATGCAATGCATTATCAACTACACGAACACAATTGACGCCCTTTGCCCTTTCAATGACGCCCAGTTGTATAAAATACTTACACTATTGCTGCCGTGTCAACAAACATCTATTACAAAAAATAATCTCCATAGTGCAACCTATAGAAATATTCTCCATTTGTTTTCTCTTTCATTCTACCCATTACTTATAAATGATGTACCAGGCACTTATAATTGAGAAACGCTTTTTACACTTCACATGTTTACGAGGCTTACACAGACACAGACATACTGAAGCTTTTCGCCTCGCACTCATCAGTCAGAGTAAATCGCTTCTATAATAAAACCAATTTAATATCATGGTGGACTTCCCCTATAATGTAGTTATTCCCATGGGAGGAGCTACGTTGTACTCAAGAATAAAACCATTTTGACGTGTTCACTATTTATGGGAATATACATGAAGAATATATGTGTTAACACTTCCTTTCAATAATTGTCCGAAGAGCAGGCATTTTTGTTAAAACTCGAGATATCTACACATTTTAGATAACTACACGCAGAGTTAGAAAGATAGCCGTCCTTTAAGAAATAGGAAAAATATCCAATCCCAACTCTTCATACGTTATTAGAATGCTTCAACGCCATGCATCAGTTATTACGTAACAATCCAAGGCTATGTTTTCTAGATGTACTGCGATACAGTACGCCAAGAACATCTTTCTTAGAAAACAAAGTGTCCATATTTCAAATCATCGTTTGTAAGGTCAGTTATATAATTATTATAGAACCTCAGCATTGTAAATCGAAAACACCTTTCCGCATGGATTTTCTTTTTACTTTTACATTGGATTAAATACAAGCCCAGTCTCGCATCTAATATAATATAATGTTATTATCTTACGAGTGTTTGAATAGACTAGCTCACTTTTATTTAAATGAATTACCCACTGCATACAGACTAACGTAATATCTTTGATCATGTAAAACCAATTTGCTTTAATTGTTCCTCCTTTTCAGGTTTTATGAAATAGCACCCCTGATTCTTAAGACTTCCTTTTTAACACACTTATTCCAAGTTTTCCATAAGAAGCATTGACTTGATTTCAAAAAAGCATTTATCAACAGCCCATGGCTGAGTAAAGTGTTTCCGAGTTGAAATAAAACAACATCATCATCATCGTTATCATCATCAACATCAATTGCCATGTCTGGTACAGACATCGGCGGTCATGGCCCTCCATTTCTGTCCATCATCTGCTATTCTTGAAAAGCTGGCATCGCTGATTTCATGTTTGGTTGCCCATTCGTTCAGGCTTTGCAAATATACTTTCCCTGCTTCCGTTTCTATAAATCTTCCCCGTTTAAATTGAATAAATGAAATGCAGACCACTGAAATTTCACTACAAATGTAAATAGAACTGCCTGACAACCTCACTGCATCTCTCTCTAGGTGCTGAGCCAAGCAGAAAATCAGTTTCGCAATATCTCAACAGAGAGAGAGAGTCAAGGTTTCACAATTATTATTCAATTTCTCCAAAGTCATATGCACGAGCATTATCTTTCTTACTATGGAAGCTGAATGTACGGAGCAACCACCGACCTTAAAACAAACCTCGCTAGAATGGAAACACAACATAATTATGTATCGATTATAATGTTCTCACTTGTTTATAAGATTAAATAGAAACTGCAATCATTATTGAATTATCTCCACCATGGCATGGGAATGTGAATCACACTTGATCATTTCCATGAATAAAGGGCAATTCCAAGCTATTTTTCCCACGTCTAAGATTTTAGTGTAACTGATTTACTTTAATCATGACCTACTCGAGCTGGAATCATACCAAACAATAAAATGATACCTGATGTCAATTTTTCTTTACAATACATAATATAATTCAGTTATACTTGGTACCGTTTGGAATATACATGTACCTACCCATCATTTTGTCCCATTTCCACTATAAAGTCAAAATAATGAAACACCTACAATACTCTCCTTGAATCAAAACGGTAACAGGCCACTTCGTAGATACAGTCTGCACATTCGCTAAAAGGTATTTCTTGTACCAGATATGCAAAACCTCAAAGAGGAGAATACTCGATAGGTGCTGGTTAAAGTTATGCAATCATTATCCATTTATGCACCAAAGTTATATTTCATGACATTCAAGGCGGATGTATTCTTTTCAAAATGGCAAACAAAATGTATTCAATAGCCATAGGCATTTTCCATCTCTTTAGGTGTGATTTCTTTCTTAATGCGCGAAGTGGCACCTCTCCATGCTTAAAAGATCTTTAGATATTTGTGGTAATTTCTTTCGAGATATGCTAACTATATACCACTTGGAGGGAACTGACAGTGAATTGGAGTGAGCTGAGAGGTTAAGCGAAGTGTATCATAAAGCCTGCTGTAGCTATGGCTATACCAAGACTCTGGCCACCTCCAAATCCCGCTTGAAGAGAGCAAAAATATATATACATGTATGCCCACGTAGAAGGTGACGCGGTGAATCGGAAAATTAGGAAACTATCCATGACAGAAAACTGACCATGCGTTAATTATCTAACCTCACACATGGATATATCGTGAATCAGTGATGAAGGAAAAGAGGGGAGGGGCAAATAAAAAAGTTGAACCCTGCATTAAAGCATTCATTTGCAATTTGAGTCACAATAAAAAATGCTTTAACAGTATTGAACGGGGTTTATTTAATTGGAATTAACAACTTCGACAAAAGTGGAAACGTGATGCCCTTTATCTGAAATGGTATAACATTCGTTGTTAACCGTATAGTAGGCAACTTGAATGTACATCTATATATCAGATAATATTATAACAGTCAATTGGTGATTCAATTTTTATTAATATTTCATGAGCTTAAAGGGCGTGTCAAATTGCCGAAGATTTACCAGTGATACAGTTTTCTTTGTAGTTGTCGAATTGTGGCTCGGTCAAAATGATGTAGATAATATAATACAGATTAAGATCAGTCGAGATGGTGTCTCTCGTAGTTTTTTTTTGGTGTGGCTTGTGTTTTTAGGAGCCGACTCGGACTGTGCTGTACACAAACAAATACTATGACGTAACAAATGATGTCAGGACGCACACCCCTATATAGGCCCAAGAAAAACCAAACACCAAAAAAAAAAAAAAAAAAAGGAAACATCAATCCCAACAACAACAGCCTATCAAAAAGAAAAAGCGAAAAAAAAACACACACGATGAAACACTAAAAATAAAGACAAAAATACGTCTAACAAGGGGAAATGGGTGTATATCCCGTTTTGGTGCTCAGATATTATCCCTCCCCACCCGGTGCTATATAGCTTCTCCTTTTAGTGAATAAAACAAAAGACATTGGCATTAACATCCACTCCCACACGCACTCACGCACATCCGCATATTTATGTACACATTAATATTATCATTGTCACAATGAATCCCATAAAGTCATCCCAAGTTAGGATTAGCTAAAGGCCTTGGGAAAAAGGTGTTATTAACGTAGATTTAAAGATTTCAACCAAAATAATAAGGAGAGGAAATTACATTTTGGTGATTATGTACAGTACAGCATTTCATAACCGTGCTCCTCGCGATCTCAGACACATCTATCAGCTGGACATATTTTCCGTTCGACTCCTTAGTCACACACACACACGCCCACACGCCCAGAAACACCCATGAGCATATAATAAATTATATTGCTATGTATCACACATCTTGGACATGTGGATGTGTGTGATTTCAAGAGCGAACATTTGTCGTTCTTATATTTACTTGGCAGCTAAAGAATATCAAATCAAAAGTGGTGGTTTTGTAAGACCAAACACGACGCCATTTTATATTACTCCCTGTAAATCCGCCATATCACGTTTGAACAAAATGGAAAACCATCCTGAGGAAGACTTGCGAGAAAGAAGGAGTTAAATGCAGCTTACGTTACGAAAGTGGGGAAGATCTTATGCGTGTTTCTATTTTGTCCAGTGCATGCAATGAAACTTTGATGAGTCCCCTTTCCGAGCTAGCTGCGGCCATCGCCCTGCGGGATAAACGCAGGTGAGAGTTGATAACGCATCTATCATTTATGAAGACGCTACTGAGAGTATATGCACAGTAAGTGGCAAGGGACAGGACGTGTGCATATCTATGACATGTAGTAACATGAAAGTAGTGTGGTGGGACCAAGGAAAAAAACAACGTATACACACCTCCTATAATATCCTCTCGATATGGACGATAATGAGCTGGGGCGAGGAGGTAATGAAGGATACGGTGGTGGGGTGAAACAGATAGCCTACTTCTTTGGAGTAAAGGTAATGGTTTGGAGTTTCTTGTAACAGAAGAAGGGACTTTCACACATTGGGCAAAAAGTTGGATAAAATGGTAATTAGACTTACTTCTTTCTACAGGAGATAATGATCTTTTTGTCTTGTAATTGCAAAAGAGGAATATTCGACATTAGGTTGATTAGAAATCATGATAAGTAGGCTTACTACTTTAGAGAGACGTTAATGGTTGTATTTCTTATAACAGAGAAGGGACTTTCACACATAAAAAAAAAGAAAATTAAGATAAAATGATAATAAAACTTACTTTTTATGTCCATTTCCCACTTTAATAAAGAACACTTAAAAAATTATGACAACATTTAAGCTTGCTACATTACTGTGAAGATGGCGGTTTTAAAGGTACTATGTCCCATTTGCAGGCCAAAAAAATGAAAAAGTTAAATTCCAACTGCATTTGAAAGATGATACTAATTTAGAAATTCCCTAAAAAAGGTGGGGCTTGAAAATGTCTTCAAGTGGGAAAATAACGACTATTAGTTGTCAAATCGACTTTAGGGCTATAGAGCCCAAAAGTAATAGTCTTGATTTTCAGACAATTGTACCGAATCAGTTTAATCTTGACCATCACAAGAAGTGGGTTATTGATGTAGACAAATGCCTTTACAACTCTTTTCATGTATGTTATTACCAAAGAAGAAAAAAATCTAGTCAGTCACTCAATAGTGTCTGACAGTGAAGTCTAGCAAGTAAACAGGTCTCCTTGCATCATTTGAATATGAGGACACTGCTAACGTTTAAATTTCACAGATAGGACATACATGACATATTCATAATTCCTGCAAAGTTCTACAGAATTTGAGGTTGGCTGCAAAAGGGACATGGTACCTTTAAGATGCAGAATAACATTTTACACATGCAATTATAAAAATGGTAATGATAACGGCCCACTTATAAAGCGAGTCGCAATAAAGTTGATTTTCCCCATGGAATAACATAAGAACGAAATTATAAGTAGGGCTTCTACTTTGGAGTGAAGGTAATGGTTTGGAACCATGGGAGCTGAAGAGGGAAATTTTCCACATTGAAAAAATATAATGAACCGAAAAAATAAGTAGGCCTACTACTTTAGAGTCAAGGTAACGATTTGGTGTCAAATGTAACAGTGGAAGGTTATTTCTCGTATGAAAAAAACAACTTAAAAATGATGATTATAATTATAGCTTGCCTGTTACAGAGACGGTGGTGGTTCGGAGTCTCTAGTGACTGAATGAGAATGAAATGAAATATACGTGTGCTCATCTACATGTAGTAAAATTTCCTTCCCCCTCCTTTCCCTTAAGTTTTGTGGAGGGGGGGGGGGGGGGGGGGGGGGGGGGGGGGAACATGCCCTGTTGCCTTCCCCAGATCCGCCAAAGCACTACAGTAGATACTCATCTGCATTGAATTTGGTGCCTCTTATTCAACCTAAAACACAGGACGTACCTGGAGTGATACGTGCCTCGTGAATGAATTATTCATGACTCCTTTTCGTCAGCAATGCATGCACGGTGATTTTTTTTTCTTGGGTGGAACACACGCAGATGATGAAAAATATCAGTTTTTATGCTACAAGATGGCATCAATAATCTAGTATACCCTGCATAATTCATAATTCATTATGTTAGAAGTTATGTTAGAATATAAAGGATGATAGAAAAATGTACGTTGCATATTGTTCATGACTTAGTGTTCCTTATGCGGTCATCCTGTACACGACACTTTTGAAGCTTCCTCTTAACATGTGCATTCAAAGTATACAACTCATTGATGGTAGACTCACACATGTGTATTATGCTTATGAGTAATTTAAAATTACTTGATGAATGTTTGCTTGTATTATTATAACTATATTTAGTGTATAATTATATCATATAAATAATTTTGTAAAAATTAAATTGTACTATCAGCCTTCTGGCTGCGATGCATACTTTTTAATAAATAAATCATCATTATGATTATCATTGCAAGCAAACGAGCATACGTATTTGGATATACAGCTAAAAATATGAAAGTACAAAATCGTTTAACCATGGAGATATCTCTTCTTATATCTCCATGGTTTAGCAATCTCGTCAATAATTAACGCCTGATTTCAACATTCCCGCTTGAGTTCAAAGAAGCGGGAATCATGTCTGTATATATATATATATATATATATATCTGTATAATATTTTGTGTATATATATATATACACAAAAGAGTGATGGTCAGTAATTCAATAAGGACAATATGTCTCAGTTCTGCAGAGGTGTCGTAAACTATTTGGGTGAGCGGGGCACGAGACCTTTCGCAAGACATTCGTTTACATGATTGTGCCGGTCTCCACCCAGGTGAAGAAATGTGTATCGGACGGGAAGAAACCTCTTTAATGCTTGATCTCCTGATCATGGTAGTTCCGCTAAAATCTGGGAGGTGGAGGGGGATAAGCATAATTATACGCTGTAAAGAGCAGTAGAGCATGTATATAATACCTGTGCTATACAACTCTGGTAAAGTATCATATATCATTTCTGCACTCCCTCCTTAAGCAATTCTCGAGGTAACTTTACTTACACGATACTATACTAAATCTTCAAGCAGGAGAAACTTGCTATCATAGAAACATTATGGGTCTGCTCGAATAGATCGGGATCGAGCAACAATACAGCAATCCTTATTATATCTACATATTTTCATGTTAACCCGAGTTAGGTTGCTTTAATAATGATGATCTTCACAAAAATCATATCTTGATAAATTAATATATGTTATGGTATTAGTGACAAATATTAATTGATATCAAGACAATAGTTTAAGTGGGTAAGGATCGATTTAAAATTATTTCATTAATTCGGGGTTCCGAAAGGATCTATTCTTGGACCCATTACCCATTATTAATATCAAGACAATAGTTTAAGTGGGTAAGGATCGATTTAAAATTATTTCATTAATTCGGGGTTCCGAAAGGATCTATTCTTGGACCATTAATATTTTATTTTGTTATTTTAAATATCATAATTAAAAGATATCGATTTATCCATACTACACAATCATTTTGAACATGAAAAACAAAAAGCAAAGTTCCAATGTATGTGTTTGTGTATAATTTGTTTATGATATGTAAGGTAAGCATGGGTGTCAAACCTCAAAGTAAATACTTTTGCATTCCCACTGCAATGCCCCCCCTCCCCTATTCCCAACCCCCTCTCTCCTCTCTTCTTCGCCTGTTGTCATGTATATGCATAATTTAACATGCATGCCTGTCTATTTGTTTCCTCTACTTTGAAAAAGGGTTGTTATAATTCTCATGTGCCGTTTGGGGTCCATCGGTGCTTGGGGGGGGGGGGGGGGGTGGAGGGCTCAATTATGATCACATTTTTAATGTATTGAATGTATCTTAGTTTTAGCAGGAGGTGAGGGGGGGGGGGGGAGGCGTTGCTCCCAGTGCTCTCGGATCCACCACCGTTGGCAAAGCAATTATTTTCTGACCTCCTTGTGTTGCCAGAGAGAGCATGATTCTATTTTCTATATTTTTTTCTTTCAAATCGCAAATGACCTGATGCTACTTGATCTTAAACATCCCCTTGTTTTCGTTCGCGCCAATATTCTCTGCTATTCAGGGACACGGAGACCGATGCTCCATGCGCCATGCAAGCTGTTACGTTACCCTGGCAACCAATTAATGGATTTCAAATTGGATCTGCATGCACGCTTAGATTATAAAGCCTGATATACACATGTCACCACTGGTCTTATTCCACCTCATTGATGCATGCTATCGAATTAAAATGCCTACATGGTGTTTGTCATTTCACGTAATATTTAATGTTATTTTTACATCAAGCATTGTAACAAACTTCATTGTCTTTTGTGTGTCACGACTCCATTGTACGTGGAATCACGTGCGTAATCAGTCACGGAGAATTGATACCAAAGCTTATCTTCAGTGCTGATATAATCGACACCACAAAATGAACACACATGAACTACTTAGGCTGTATAAGTTTAATATAAAATAGTGAAATGACGATGCTCACAATGGGCGCTACCATAACAGATGTCCCCCCCCCCCTCCTTTCGGGATATTAGCTCCAGATCATGTCGACAAAAAGAAAGGGGGGAGACGGGAAGAAGGAACGAGAGAGAGAGAGAGAGAGAGAGAAAGAGAGAGAGCGGAAAAAAGATAGTGTGAATGTTTGTCTGTAAGTGCTCATGGGAGAGAAAGAGGGAGAGAGAGAGAAATATATATAGGGTGAGTGTGTGTGTGTGTGTGTGTGTGTGTATGTGAGAGAGAGAGAGAGAGAGAGGGGGGGGGGGGGGTAATCCGAGGGCTTCTTTTTCAACATCTTTTAGTTCTACGACCGTTATGAGTACGTGTGGACATGTATTGCCGTAATATTGTTAAAATAACGGAGCCGTGGATTGACGCTGGCTTTCAATTATGCAGTGGTCAGCATGGTCAAATGTATTTGTATAGCCGCTAGAGCATCTTTATGTATGCCCTGTCACTGTGGGAACAAGAATCATCGTTCAGAATTCAGTAACAGCAGAACGATTTTAGATTGAAACGAGAGGGAATTAACTGGCACAAGCAGAATGAATTACGTGAGATTGATTTACGACTAGACTTCCTCTCTTTCTTAAGACTGTTTGAACAACTCATTGCACTCGATCTCCCCAACATTATTTTCATGAGGAAATTGAATAGAAGTAATTCTTTAAACTATTCATTTTCTGTTCCATTAGTTCATGATCTATACTGAATTCACGCGGAAGCCTCCGATCTGAAGGTGTGCTCTTCACACGCCAATCTGAGCGTCCCACTTTTCTTTTCTTTTTTCTTTTTTTTTGAGACGTAATTATGTCTCCGGAATTATAGTTTATAGTAAACTGTTATGCTCTTCCGAGATTTATAAAACATAATCATGGCTCAGAAAATGTTGTTGATTTTTCTGTATGTTTTGTATATATTAGAACACAAACTAACAATCCACTAGATCGCATTAGATCTGATTATTTAGCACACACTACACCTATTTTTAAAACATTGAAAACTCTCAAAGTAACTGATATGCACATTTTTCAAACAGCTATTTTTATGTATAAATATGTCTCCAACTTACTTCCTAAGTCCTTTCATGATTTTTATATTCATAATGTTAATGTACATTCGTACCCCACGAGGCACTCTATGGATTTTCATTTAACTAACCCTAAAATTGTTTTGGCACAAAAATCAATAAGACACAATGGACCCGATGTGTGGAACTCCTTGCTTATAACATTAAAATTATGTACAACACTTGTTTCCTTTAAAGTGAAGATGAAAGAATATTTATTGATAAGGTATGAAAATTAGATTCTGGTCATAATATACTACATGTACTTTGTTTTAATATAAATATTCATTGTTTATTTGTATATAAAAAGGAAATTATTTGATAGATTGAGGAGCTCGCGCAGTGCACTCTTCACTTTGCACAGCACTCACTTCACCCGCTCTTTCTTCCTGTCTCCTCTTCTCCTTTTGTAAGGCCGGTATCATTTCAAGCTCTGCTTACGATATCGGTCTTCTGCGTTCTCCCCCTTTTCTTTCTTTTCAAATACGATTAATTGTACTATTG
Organism: Strongylocentrotus purpuratus; assembly: GCF_000002235.5. NCBI lineage: Eukaryota > Metazoa > Echinodermata > Echinoidea > Camarodonta > Strongylocentrotidae > Strongylocentrotus > Strongylocentrotus purpuratus. The sequence goes on along the minus strand of NW_022145601.1, from coordinate 23,147,405 downwards.
ATTATTTATATTTATTTATTTGTGAATTATTACTTGTATTACTTATCATTATATTGCTAAAATGTATTCATTGTTATTTTTGTTATTGTTTATGGAAAATGCAGAAATAAAACTTGAAACTGAAACATGATGGTATATAAAATGGAAAGCATAATAAAAGATTTGTAGATACCGCTAAGACAGTTGGTTATTTTGTTTGTTAAATTCCCCTTTTCCCTCAAAAAGTCAACATGTTTGCTTGTCGAGCAAAAATGAGTTTTACCCTATATAAAGGTACTCTCCAATCGGACTTGCATGTATATTTTGTGAGATTATATTTTGAGGAATTGGGGAGGGCGTTGTAGGTGGGGCTCGTACAAAACGCCACCTTTTACACACACACACACACACACACACACGCACACACGCACGCACACACACACACACGCACACGCACACGCACACGCAGGTTAAAACGATGTCATGTTAATCATCATTCAGTACGACCCGCTAGATCGATATATTTTTTGTAATGTACTCTCGCTAAAAATAACGTTAAAAGTTGTGTTATGGTCAAGCGATTACATCATGAAACGTACTGTATTGAGGCGTTGGGAAGGGTTGTTTATAATTATATCTGAGGTTTTATTAGGAATCATCGCAGTAATTGACCCATTCTTAACTAGAGTCCCAGGCAGTGCACCCTGAAATGGGACATCATAAGCATGTGGGATGAAAGTTTAGTGGAAACTTTTCAGCTACTCATCATACGTGGTGTGAAAATGTTATTGTGTGAACAGGTGCAAATGCCCGTATATTAACGGAAGTTACAGTAATGATGTCGCATTTTCATGCAATATAATGCTTTATTCCCACAATTACGATGAATTTAGTATCTGTACCATGAACCTTCATGAATTTGATAGTCGAGTATTAACGATGGAGAGAGAGAGAGAGAAAGAGAGTAAGAGAGATAGAGAAATGAAGATAGATACAGAGAGAGAGAGAGAGAGAGGGAGAGAGAAAGAGAGAGAGAGAGAGAGTGTAAGAGAGATAGAGAGATATAAAGATAGATACAAAGAGAGAGAGAGAGAGAGAGAGAGAGACAGAGAGAGGGGGAGAGAGACAGAGAGAGAGAGAGAGAAAGGGAGAGGGATAGAGAAGGGGGATGCTGATGATAACAGGCATTAAGGAATGGCAAGGACTGTCAATATGGTAAAGGCGTATCCAGCAAAACGATGGGAAAGATGTCCTTGCACAGTTCATGGTCATGCGGCGCTGCTGGAGACATTTCTCCCCTCGAAGGGAATTACCCTTTCCCTGTTAATCAATTTATTGGTACACCGCAGTCTTTAATTAATAAATTGGAGACAGATTCGGACTACAATTGAATTGGGGAAAGGAAAAGTCTTTAGATGCAACGGCATTGAGGGGTAAATGACCAACATATACCCAAAATATTGTTCAAAGCTTCCACCACGCTTTCTAGCGTCACTACATTTAATGCCTGCAGAGATCGGAGTTTGTATAGTTTCTTATGGATTATGTCCTTATATACATACAGTAAACTACGGAACCGTTTACACCCCTTGTAAATTTTATGCTTATGTTGTTTTTCATAACTCAATAATGAAAGGTGAAACGGTTGAAAATGGGACTTTGTAGAATACTTTTAAACGTGAGCTTTAACATGCTACATTCTCAAGAAACTTACATCGGGAAACGTACATTTTCCACATACTTAATAAATCACATACAATGGTTGTGTATATACAATTTAGTTGTTAATTGTACATATTATTGATATAATACACACGCGCACATATCCACACACGTAAGCACACACGCGCAAGTACACACGCACGAACAAACGCACACGCACACACACACACACACACACACACACACACACGCACACACACAATATAGCCTATAAGAAATTAAATTATAACAACAGTTTAGGCAACTCTTGTGGAAATAAATACAAGGCGAAAGGCAATGAGAGAATAATGGTTGACCTACGCACCATCATTCTCTCATTTCTTACAATTTGGTATTTATTTCCAAGAGATTCGCCAGAGTTGATGTATTTGTCGATTTTCTCTCCCTCTCTTTTTGTTATCTACATATTAATTGAGTTTAATACAGTCTAATATAATACAATATGCTACTTCGTGAGTGTGCACGTTACGAATTCCACTTTTAGCTTCCTTTGAATAACACAACATTTCTTCCATATCAAGGAATAGTGTAATGGTCCATTATAATCAGCTAATAAGTAAATTTCTTTTGATGCAAAGGAATATAAGTAGACATATTCATAGAATCCAAGACAACTTGTGTTGCTGTGCTCCAGGATGATCCATTTGGCATTCAATACACCTTTATTCCCCAAACACCGATCGCAGAACACGTTTGTTAATACGTCGTACATAGGTAGAGTAGTTGCCATGGTAACACTGATGAGCCGCGAGCAATAACTGCGGCCTCATTTTTTGACAGAGAATCCCAAAAAGGCGTTCTCATACCTACGCTGCATTTCACGTAAAAATATCCGGGCGTCGTTTCACAAAACAGTCGTAGGAACAAGACTGCCGCATCCCGTTGAAACGTATGATAATCTTAATACACGCATCTTAAAGGGATGTTGACGAACTTGTAGTGTATTAAGGTGTCGTGAAACGCTGCCCTGTACGCGGCGCACACCGCCAGTGTCATCCCAGACAAACTATAACATCCAACAAAGCGATTTTGTCTAGGGTACGTCTTCCGCAATTCGTCAGAATGTAATTTGTCTACACGAAGCTTTTAGTACATAAACTACTATATCGTATTTTCTATTTCGTTATAAGCACGTTTTTGTTGCATATGAAAATATAAATTTACGAGCAGCATTAGTTCTAAACCTCGTGTGTATAAAATGAACACAGTTGTCGAGAGAAAAGCTCAAAGACACTTATATGGAAAGCAGATGTCATCACTCTTGTGGGAAGGGGAGGGGGAGGGGGGGGGGGGGGGGGGATGGGGCTCTTAGGCGTATATTAATATAGGTGTAATTATCAGGAGAACGGATTATGGATGACATTTCAGCAAATAAAGATTACTTTATATTCCTGACATTACACGATAATGGATACGACAGAGCCAATATAAATTTATGAGATGAAATACCTGTATTATAAATTTACCTACTCTATTCAAAGTATTGGTTCATTATCTCTCATCCACAACTGGGTACTACTCTGTCCAATTATGCCTAAAATTGGAAAATTGTTTGTCAAATAGTTTGTCAAAGTAACGAGGGTCTATGTACGCGAACTCTTCCAATACATAATACTATGTGCAGGGGCGGATCCAGCCGGCGGCAAGGGAGGGGGCCAAACAGGGAGCTAAATTCGTGAATTTTTTTTTAGCGCCGAATCAACACCCGCCCCCTCCCCCTTGCGCTAGGGGAGGGGGTCCATCTTCTTTTTTGTTCAAAAAAGGTTAAATTTACCCTTTTGGAGGGCTAGGGGAGGGGGCCTGGGGCCCGGGCCCCCTAGATCCTCCACTGAGTATGTGAATCAATATGCATTAAAGAACAAATGAAAGTAATATAGTAATTGGATATGGTAGATATGGCATGTATATTAAACAGTGACATTGAAGCTCTTCTAAAAAAATGTTCACTTTCGTGAATAATCTTATCTCATGTTCTTTTAATATTAAGTGATTTTATTTTACTTAGACGGGAGTGTTCATGTACTTTTCATGTATTTTCGGTAGGTGAACAGTGCAGTGTTTGTGAACATGGACGTTGTGGCCACCTTGTGGCAAATTGGCCTTGTGCTAAACCATATATCAAGTAAAGTACAACTGTGCATCAGCACTATACTACTACTACTACTGCTGCTGCTGCTGCTACTACTACTACTAATACAACTGCTACTGCTACTCTTTCTACTACTCCTACTATTACTACTACTAAATATATAGACCGGTAGTGGTAAAAATTGCGGTTCAAGGGTATTGGGTGGAACATATCCATTCAATATTGTTTAAATATTGCCTTCAAAGGTTTAGATGGCAATACTTCAACCTAAATTCGCAAAAAAAAAAAAGCAGAAATATATGCCCAAATGTTAATATTAAAGTGCATTCGCGATACCTATCCAGGCCGGATCGAAATGATAATTTACCCAATATATCAATTAGTAGGCGGTTTCCCGGCAAAATTTGTATGATCACGTATTAGTCAAAACATTTTTTTCACACGATTGAGGATCGAGCTTCCATTCCATTTTTTGAGAGGGGGCGTTTCCAAAAGTGGTCTATACCTTTAAACATCTTCTTGACCGGTTGTTATACAATTTGCCTACCCAGCTGTGATGACAAGTAACCGGGTCTTGATTAATAATTCAACATGGTTATCCGATCGGCTCTATATGCTCAGTTAGTCTAATTTGATTTTTATCGAATTACATCATCATGGCCGAGATATTGCTTTTTAGGTCGTATGGGAATCCACCCTGGTTCATCGCTCATATACATGTAAGACCAGGTAGTGTAAAAGGGATATGTGTTTTTTTCTTTTTTATGAATTTATAAATAAATAAAACGTGATAGAAATCACACTCTTCACGCAGAGAAGTGGATGTGCACTCTCTTGAAGTCGTATTATTTTTTGGGGCGCTGAATCCACTCACAAATCACAACGAAAGCGGGAACGGAAGACACCCCAAAGTAGCGGTTTGAATCACTCTTTTCAGAGCGGATTCCATTATTCTGAGCGTGCAATGACCCATAGAAGAGGTGATTTTGTTGACGCTGTTGACACGTCGGTATGCATGAATCTCGCTTTGCTATACTCTCGACTCAATCCCTTTCTCCCTCTTTCTGCTGACCTAACCTCCTCTTTCTAGAGCTTTTGCAATCATTCATTTTCATTTCTATCTTTTTTGTTGTTACCTTCTTCTATTTCCCCCCGTTTTGTCCTCTTTAAAAAAATATCCTTCCCCAAACTCATAGTTTCTTTATTGTTACATATTTTTAACTTATCGATTTTCTATGTATCCTTTTTTTTTCAAGGCGTATTGTAAAACAGCCTCTGAGGAACTAATATTTCAATGAGCTCTTCTTTTTAGTTCCTCTTGTCTCGTGTCATTGCTATTATATTTGTTTTGTTTCATTGTATATTTTTATTGTACTTATATTAAAGGTAAAGACCAGTATTGGAAACGCCCCAATTTCAAAAAATGAAATGGAAGCTCTCATTACCAATCATGTGAAAGAATATGTTTTGACTAATACATGATGATAACAAATTTGCCGGGAAACCGCCTACTAATTCATATATTTGGTAAATTTGTATCTCTCATGGTCTGTGAGAGATATAGGGTAGTCCCATATACATCTTTCTGTGTATAGTGCTTGTAACTTTACGAAGAATGGGCCAAATTTCTTATCATTTTGATGATTCCAGAACCTTGCAGATGCTAGATGCTAGATGATCATCCTTTTCTGATCGATTCCACAGCGTTTCTTTCACAATGCAATCGCATGACCATAACTGGTCTTTACCTTTAAATTGCAAATAACATTGCAATTTCATTTTATCATGTTTTGCAAGTGAAAGAAATCATTTGAATTGAATCTTGAATCTTGATTCCATCTCTCTACTTGTAGATAACTCGTAGTAAATAGCGTTTATTTTCCACATTGGAAATGTAATAGTTATTAGGACGTTTCAGGCAACCAAGTGTTACTTCAAGTCTGCCAATACTCTCTTTGTAAGCCCTATAATACGCATTAGCTTCGAACATTTTGATAAACTGATCTGGCTATAAAAGTATTTTGTTCAATAGGTTCATAACCCTTAGGTAACAAAGTTTGTAATACTTATTTTTATTTTTTTAAAATTTATATAATAAAGAGCCGAAACGGTGACAAGACTGGAATCCAATGGAGCCGTGTCAAACATTAAAAATAAACAAATTGAAAACGTTGAAACACGAAAATGAACAGTGGTGTATATTAATACATTTTAGTTAAAACATAAGAAAATGAAAAGCAATGGAATAAAAACCAATAAGATTACACAATCATAGACAAAAATATAAGAATAAAAATTAATGTGGCTAAACAACGCTGAGAGGTTCAAAATGATTTTTTTTAAAACAAAAAACAAAATAAAAAACTTTTCGACATAGTTATGGCTGAACATGGAGCCCCTCTAATCGTACCTGACAATATGTTTTCAGAAACATGACATTTTATCAGAACAATGTAGCAAAAAAAAACACTTGATTGTTGCCGGTTAGAAGAAAGAAACGTGATCAACTTAGCCCTTTGCAAATTCCTATCCTAAAAGGATTTAATGGCCGTGGTAACTATAAAGCTCGACTTTGCGGCGCTGTTCCATTATTATGAGATTATTGGTGTTGCTCGTAATGACGGTAAATTAAATGGGGGAAGTCGCTGAGAGCTGAGCCGGCCTTCTGATTTAATTTCCAACACCAAGAGCAATCATTTTCTCATTTATTCTAGGCAGTCATGGATGACTTTGCGTAGCAGGGTAGCTTGCATTACACAGATACCTCAATATGGGGATGGGTGTGTTGGGTTTTATTAGGACTCGGTGTAGAGATCTGGGGTGTAGCTACAGGGGTCGCAAGGGGCACCTAACCCCAATTGAATGGAGAACAAAAACGTATTCTCTTTTAGTCTGGGCAGTCATGGATGACTTTACATACCAGGGAAGCTTGCATTACACTGATACTGCAATATGGGGATGGGTGTGTTGGGTTTTATTAGGATTCAGGGTTTTGTGTTGGAAGGTCGGGTAGAGATCAGGGGCGTAGCTACAGCTGTCGAAATGGACACCTGTCCCCAATTGTATGGTGAAAAAGTAGTCTCATATAGTCTGGGTAGTCATAGATGACGTCACACCCGAACTTACATAATAGGGAAGGCTATCATTGCACAGAGACTGCAATATGGGGATGGGTGTGTTGGGTATTATTAGGGTTCATTGTTTTGTATGGGAAGGCAGGGTAGAGATCAGGGGTGTAGCTACAGGGGTCGAAAGGGGCACCTGTCCCCAATTGTATGGTGAAAAAGTAGTCTCATATAGTCTGGGCAGTCGTAGATGAATTTACACCCTAACTGTACGTAGTAGGAAAGCTAGCAATTGCACAGAGACTGCAATATGGGGATGGGTGTGTCAGGGTTTAACAAATAATGATTCAGTGTCTTGTGTATAGGAAGGCACGATATAGATACGGGACATACGTAGCTACAGGGGGTGCGGCCCTGTCCCCACTTGTATGGTGAAAAGTAGTATCATCAAGTCTTGTCAGTCATGGATGACTTTACGTATAGTAGGGAAGCTAGCCATGCACAGAGACTGTAATATGGGGATGGGTGTGTCAGGGTTTAACAAATAATGATTCAGTGTCTTGTGTATAGGAAGGCACGATATAGATACGGGACATACGTAGCTACAGGGGTGCGGCCCTGTCCCCACTTGTATGGTGAAAAGTAGTATCATCAAGTCTTGTCAGTCATGGATGACTTTACGTATAGTAGGGAAGCTAGCCATGTACAGAGACTGTAATATGGGGATGGGTGTGTCAGGGTTTAAAAAATATTGATTCAGTGTCATGTGTATAGGAAGGCACGGTATAGATATGGGGCGTACGTAGCTACAGGGGGTGCAGGGGGCACCTGTCCCCAATTGTATGGTGAAAAAGTGGTGTCATCAAGTCTAGTCAGTCATGGATGACTTTACGTAATAGGGAAGCTAGCAATGCAAATAGACTGTGTCAGGGTCTTCAAAATAATGATTCAGTGTCTTGTGTATAGGAAGGCATGGTATAGATATGGGGCGTACGTAGCTGCAATTGCATGTCCCCAATTGAACGGTGAAAAGTAGTGTCATCAAGTCAGTCATGGATGACTTCACGTAATATAGGGAAGCTAGCAGACCGACACCAATTTTGGGATAGGTGTGCCATTTTTGCCACACTGGTGATCAATGGCGTAGCTAAAGGGTGTACATGAGGCATCTGCCCCAAACGAATGGTGAAAATAGCTATCAATCAGCCTCCTACTATACCGGATCCACTCATGTATATATTTGCTGAAAAAAACCGTAATCCAATTCATCAGTGTCTCAATTCCAAAATCCCTGTGAAACCGATACATGTAAGCAGTTATCTTGTTACTATATGTATGAGCAGGGAATGATGCATAACAGCACCTTTGTAGACGAGATTCATATACCGTGCATACAGTGGGGGTAACAAGGGTCCTGTCATCCGGTGGGGGGGGGGGGGGGGCACTGTCACTGAAGACGAGCTGGATTAAACGGTAATTAACAAGGCAATGGAATGGGGGGGGGGGTAGGGGAGGTAAAGTTTTTTAAAAATGTTTTATGAACGATTTACCAAATCATTGTAATAGAGCACATTTTAGCTTAATAATGGCCAAAGAAGGGTACGGTCTTATTTTGTTGTGACTACGTTTTCCGATGTGGATGCTTTCCGATGTAGGTTTATGTGTTTTACATCATGGCTGTAATATTTGCTATAATATTTGCTTGTCTTTTTGCTAATACTAAATGCTGGAAAATCTGTTACATCTTTAAAACACGACCTTAATAAACAAATTTATTATCAGAGCTTAATATAATTTTCTTCTTTTCCCGATTTCATGGACTAAAAGACAAATTTCCTATTACATAAATGCTACACGGGTAGTTTAAGAGTAAGGGTCTCGTCCCATTTGACATTCAATGGCCAATCGGATGGGTAAAAATATCTTTGCAAGGCGCCGTGATCATCATTAAAATTGCATGATGGAGCCCCGCACCTGAGTCAAAGACGGAATGTGAATTTTTTTAACAAGATTGCCGCTTGGGGAAGGGGCAGGAACCTTGTCGAATTCTCTTTATCACTATCTCCGTCTCCATTTCTTTGTTTTCTTCTATTGTAATAATATTTTTTTTAGGGGATTGATGGGTTATTTTACCTGACTGCTTAATAAAGTATGTGTATGCTTGTACGTAAGCAACCAGGTCAAGGACGGCTTTAGGTCTTCGAAGAATTGGTAATAAGGATTAATGCCATACCAATGTGTTTTAATCCACTTAAATTCGAACCTGGGTCCTCCCAACTACGAGACCTCTGCTCTATACCAATGAGCCATCGCGTCTCCCTCTATTTCCTCTCCCTTCACCGTTATTCTTCTATTTCCTCATTTGTTTGTCATTCGAAAGGGGCATGCGCCCCTCATGTGCCTCCACGTGGATACGCCCTTGATGTCACCAAAGTCAACGCCCTTGGCTCCGTATTGAGCAAAACAACCTCGCTGAAGGGACTTTATGTGCGTCATTCAGTTCATTGGATAGCACACATGTCAGATGATCTGTTTATCTTTCGAAATATTGGACATGTCATGTATAATGTGCTTTGATATTGCGCCATTTGTTTCTTTTATTTCGTAACAACGATATTCTCGTACTATAACCTACCTTTTATTCCCCTTTTAAGAGGGAATTCTAAAAACTAGTGACCCTAATTTTTGTTGGTACATTAAATATCTCAAATCGATATCAAATATTCAACAAAATCAACATCTCAACAAAAATGGCCTCTTTTGTTTACAAAATAAAGGGGCAGAGACGGGCATGTTTTAAAAATACGCAATGCTTGCATACAGGTAGCAACTAGACAGTTATATACGATTTATAATGGGAAATGACTTTGAAACGGCCCACGTACAAAAGCAAGTATACGCACCTGCGTTCTGCAATAACGCCATTCCTTTACACATCTAAATATGTGATACCTTATGAGATGAGTTACTAACTAAAGCTTTAATTCGAAACGAATTTTGCGTAGATGTACGTATGAGGTTTCAAACGACGCATAATATTATAGAACACTATTTCATAAACAAAACACAACACAACAAAACTAAAATGATACAAATGAAACAAACACACTAAAACACTATCGAATATTAAAAAAGAAAGAAAATAAATCACCTTTGATACACCGCTGATTATTGCATTTCTTGTTTCTGTTCGGTTTTCTAGTGAGTGTATGGTTCTAATGTCTCTGTGCCACCGGGGATTCCTGCCATCCGTTACATTTAAATCCCCGCGGCCATGCTGACACACGCCCGATTTGTCTTCATAATTGATAATTTATAGTGTCTGCCATGATCATAGAATGATATCTCTATTGTACACATCTTTCATATGAGTTTGCCGATAACAATAATGCAGCATCCTTCTACTATGGTATTAGTTACCGTCCAGACATGTAAGTAGAATACATATGATAACAATGATAATAATAATAATAATGATGATAATAGTAACAATAATAATAACAATAACAAGATTTGGGTTCTTGTATAGCACTCATGTCTGTCAAATTTGACACTTCAGGCTCTCCAGAATGTACGTTTATAATATTAAAATAAAAACATATTTTCATTCCAGATTATTAAAACAAATGTTTATTAGTCAGCTATCGAAGAATCATCCTTCTTTGACCATGTCTTTGTTTTCTCTCTGTCATGTTCAAGTCATGAAGATTGCATGAGGATGAGTAAATTAATGAATACATTAAAACAAATATATGTAGTATAAATATATGCAGGCGAGCATAGATTGAACAAAACGAACCTTGGTGTCTCATAATTAATTTCATACAACACCTACGTGGATCCTTGTCATTTGATTGGAGGATTGTTGGTCACATGATATTCAATAGATGGTATATTGCACGGTCGTGCATTTTTGGTTATATGCGCCGTGCATTTTTGGTTATATGCAGACTGCGTACCTATCTGCCGTGCTCGCGCGTATCCCTGCGTGTATCTGACGCGAAGGCAATCTGAATGTAATCAAGAAGGCTTGAATCCAACTTGAATTTATCTTTAATATAAGGAGTAAAGCATAATTTGTTGATTAACGTTCTATTAGATCTTCTTCGATATTGTATAAAACAAATAATGAATGTTTTTCATTCGTTCAATGGTGCGAATATTTTCATTCGTTGAAAGATTAACATTAATTCTATTCAACTCGGCTGACGCCTCGTTGAATAGAATGTTAATCTTTCAACTCATGAAAATATTCGCACTATTTAACTCATAACCATTCATTATTTGTATACTATTGCATTGCATTATATCTCATTCACCATTTCTCCATCAGTCATTAATAACTGGATATAAAACAGGATTCCCCCCTAAATGGTATCTGTAAATGCGTACAAAGAGTATCTCGGGGTATTACACAAAAAAAAACCCCAGACAAAATCAATGAATGAGAATGTCCTTTGAAGTCTCTCTGGGTATTGACTGATATATTTGGATTTGATGGTTCTGCGAGCGGAAATCTAAGCGAGCCAGCATCAAGGCCAAGGAGCTTATGGCAAGCATTTAGTGCCATGAAACTCGATGTAAAAGATCGTTGTAGGAAACTTGCTCGTGCAAACCGGGGGACATAATGCTCATTTCATGAGGCCTGTACATCACCCCCTTACACGAGAACGCATGAAAAAGGTATTATGATTTTGACACCTGGCGCGTATCGCGTTAAGGGGATCAAAAATAGAAGAAAAAAAAATCACGAAAAACGTATCAAATACACTGGTGTTAGAGGTTTAACATGTTTCCAGTTTTACAAATCTGACATGCATGACCCTACGTGTTATCAGTGTCGGTGATATGGTGTAATATTGAAGCCATTAAAAAAAAAAAGCATGAAGTGCTTCAAAAAAGTAAAAAATCTTCGGAGTAACCGGTTTTACATACTCATTTCCCCCAATGGACTGTAGTGTTATAAAAAAACCGTTGCGAAAACGGTTTTTGAAATTTCGAATTACATTCTTAAATATCTTGATAATTACACATGCGATTGGCTTGTAAGGGTAATGGGATTCCTGATTGACCTAAAAGGGTTCATGATAGTGATTGCAGCATGAGCTAAATCCAGGATTTTGCTTAGAATCTGAGGCAAAGATGCCCTATCTCTGTAAGGAATTGGGAAAAAAAGTCCTGAAAGGGGGATTCTGAATTTTTTGTTGAACATGAACTGTGTGTAGATAAAGCTTACTTGGCATTGCGTGCTAGCCATAGCTCACGGAGCTCGATTATTCACGGGTGTATGGACAGCGAATCGATTTATTGAAAATAACATTACCGCCTGCACGCACATCAAGTTGCAAGGCCAAGTCAACGTTTAAATTGTGCTTTCTATAGTAATGCACAGATTCCTTTGAGCATATTAAAGGGGTTGACTAAAAATAAGAATAGGAAAATTGGTGGCAAAATAGAAGTTAAATACATCTCTATAATGTATTTTAGGGAACATTAGGGAACTTATATTTTCAATTACTGCTGTAGCTGTAGGTGTGTCTTAAAGTTCTTCTTAAATGAGTCAATGAAACTGATAAATGTTCACTATTATTATTATTATTATTATTATTATTATATCACTTTAATTTTTTACAGAAATGTAGCCATTTAATGTCGAAAAAAATTGTAATATATAATAAGGTCATGATTAGTGTCAGATGTAGCTAGGTTGGAATGGGATTTCATTGCCGATGAAAATAATACCGAATGAATGGATATGATCGACAATTAGTGACAGTTTATGCAATCAAAGTGTAATTACTGTTTCATATATATGTTAATAATGTTATACTATTATTAATATTATAATTATTATCAATATCATTATCATTATCATCATTCTTATCGTCTTCATTGTTATTATTATTGTTATTATTTTCATCATTAATTTTATTTTTATGTTACTATAATACTATTCTTATTTGGTATCGCTAAAAGTGCAACTGTTGAAAATGTAATTCACGACATTTGAAGGGAGCTAGGTTTAATAATTGAATCATTGTTAATACACCCATGCATTAATAATAATAATAACTTTCAATTATCATATAGCACATATAACATAATTGTCTCCATACGCTTAGATATGAACGACGGTTAGAGATAGAAAGAGCGAGTTAGAGAGAAAAGGAAAGACATGGAAAATATATGAGCTTTCACCGTTTTTCACATACAAATATCAAATTAATTACATGTTTACTTTATGATTTAAGACTGATCGAAGCAGATATGTTTTAAGTTGGATGTAAACTGATGTAGTAAAGGAACTCATTTTAGAGACTCTGGAATATTGTTCCATAGTTCTGGTATGGTATACTGAAAATCACAGTGCCCATATATTTTGGTAGATGTAATTAAGGGCGTGAATGAATGTTTTGAAGATGAATGGAGCTCACCTTGTAGGCTGTAATTACATCGTGGAACCTGTCATGCGTATACAAATACTAACACGTTCTTTACTGTAGACAGACATTCAGATGTCATTGTCATTTATACAAATCATCGAAATATTTCATAATTAAAGAATATTTTGTGGTAATATTGATGGTTATAGTTGTGTCATTATTTTTTTTAATAGTTTTTTTGAAGATTATTCCCCATGCTTATAATATGACAATGAAAATCAGACTATGTTTGATTGTCTAAAATTAATATGTGTGTGAGGGTGTGTTCGTGTGAGTGTGCATAATAGGGACTTTTAGATTCGCACGAAGACAATGGGGATTGCTACGGTCGACGTCCTTTTAATGCACTGCCTTGAATGGACGTCACACGTATCAGTTCACGCAAATCTAAAAGTCCCTATCATATACATCTCACAGCGTCATTAGACGGACATCTGGTGAGAAAATGAGTCATTAAGTAGACATGGTCATTAGCAGGACATTTTTTTGTCTTGTTAACGATTGAACAATAGGATATCTGCCTTCTACATAAGTTTGCAGGCAGAGGAAGCTTAATTAAGGCCTCCCCCAAAACAATAGGTTTAATCATTAGTTGAATTAGTTTTATTGTTTTGAATTTAGGTTTAGGGTTAGGTTTAGGGTTATGGTAAGGGTAATATACCAGTTGTTATGATGTCCTGTTAATGTTCATTTAGGGGTATATATAGATGTCCGGTTAATACAACATATAGGGTTATAACTCTTTCGGGTACATGGACATCATGCAAATCATAATCCTAACCCTAATCCTAACCCTAAACCCTAACCCTTAAACTTGTCTGTATAATTGTTGTTCTCCTTATGACAATGTCTACTTAATGACTCACCTTTTCACTCCGAATGTACGTCTAATAACGCTTTTAGATATTTACTTAAATATCCATGTTGAATCAATTCTTTTGCTACACAAGTTAGAATACCCAAAATATATATCTTTTAAAGAAAATTCGATTCTAATATCAGTCCTCCGGCTTGGTTTCCTGAGAATGTCGTATGTTACACTACTTAATGGCACATCGCTCGAAAGTAAAAGAAGTAAAAAAAAACCGCAATACCACATAAAAATTTGAGATTTCTCGGTGAATTTAATCACCTCATTAATACAAAAATCACGTAGTAACCGGCGGCTGGGGATTATCATTTGATTGATCTACTATGCGATGTGCGGCCCCGCTCACACACTAGCTTTATGTAAAGCAGAATTACGCACGACTACATGCATTTTTTTCTCAGATAGGTGCAATCCTGGGGTGAGCGCGCCACGCCACTGAACGGTAAAATATCTAAAACGACTAGAGCCTGGTACATCATCTGATCGGCGTAAGCGATCATTCGTTATATATATATATATTGACCATGCGAAGAATACGTCAAATCATGTAGAATTGCGGAAATGTAGATCAAATAATGACACCCCCACAAAGAAAAAGATTGCGAAAAAAATGCAGTAAGAAGGCGAAAATACTGTTTAACGGACCATGAGGCTCTAATTGTAAATTCTTGTACATATATTTTTTTCTTGGTGTGTTGACTATGCAATTTGTCTATAATTATACTTATCCTGTAGTTCGATATAAAAGGATAAAACACTAGAAAAACGTTCATGAAATCATAAATATAAAATCGTTACCGTAAACACAATTTAGACACGTTGACTTTTCAGAACAATTTGATATATTTGGGGTTATGGCGAAATATATTTGTCAAAATTATTTTCACGGTTCAGCAGCTAATAGCACTTTTAAAAAGAGCAAATAACTTTTCTGATTCATTAAAACATGTTCCTGAAGTATATATGAATAAACTAATCTCTAAGATATTTTCGACTGCATCCATTACAAAAATGTTTTCAATAAGCACTTAAGACTTATGAACGATTCAAAGGTTTGTTTTTCAAAGTAAAAGCAAAAATCGTTAATAACAATTTAAGCTTTGCATTATAGATTGAAATATCGTGATGGAAATGCTAAAAATAAGAAAAAGCTTTTAACGGATCTTAAAGAAGTGTTTAACGCACTTTTATTCATCATCGTCATTTTTGGATCGGGCTCTTACAACTTTGGGGAAAAGGAATACTTTCAAAATTAGCCCACCCCCGTCAAAACAGGGCGAAACGGGGGAGGGGGGGGGGGAGGTGCAAGAATATATTCTATCAACAAAATATCCGTATGATTAGGGGAGATATTCTGCTTAAAAATATGAAGAAGGAAAGCTTTGGTAAATAATAGCATAAATAAGAGACGTAAAAAGTGATTTGGACGAATTGAATTTAGATTCATTTATTCAAACAAGAAAATACAAACGGATTTAGAGTAGGAAAAAGGGTAACGTAAAAGGTACAAATCTGGTCTATAGTATATAGTAAACAAATATAAAAGAGTTACCTTTTCACAGTGTGAGTTTATACATTGAATATTTACAACAGACTAATTCCCTAGTATTTCCATGTATTACCTCTCGCCGCGGTTTTGCAATAAAGTAATTAATTAATTCATTTCGGAGAGGCGCTGTCCACGAATGAATTAGTATTCTAATCTATATCTACGATTTTTATGATCCATTTGAAAATTGAATTACGCTCACTGGAGCTTGTTATTTTCTTTGTGTGGGTGTGTGGTGAGGATATGTGTGCGTGTGTGTGTGTGTGTGTGCGCGCGTGGATGTGTGTGCTCATCATTCAGATTCAAGAAATTCAAATTCATAATGATTTGCTTAACTCCATCATTATACTTGACGTGTTCTTTGTGCATATACAGTTTGTAACTTATAACGTTTTTTAAAAGTCAAGGACATACTCTTTCTTCTCCACCCGTTAGACCTCAGTTTCTAGGAAAATATGAATTCAGAAAAAAACTGTATAATAATAATAATAATAATAACAACAATAATAATGATAATAATAATAATTATAATAATGATAACAATAATAGTAATGATTAAGTTATCAATATGATTTAGTCTGCTTTATGCATGCATATGCCGCATGCTAACGAACTAAACAAAAATAGCAACAACAAGAGGTAATCGTGTGTGCTTTTGATATTTTTATAACGATGAGATAATTATATTAATGTTAATACTGGAAATGAAACATAAGTTGTTTTGGTTTCTGCAGGAGCTTCCCATGATACAATTAGTATCACTGTCTCACAGCCTCGCAGAAGCGATGAACAATATTTATATGTACCTCAACAATAATTATACTTCCCTTAGATTTGATTCCCTTTCCACGAAAATGGATATGAATTCTTCGACGCTACATTAGGTAACGCCTGCATATCGTTAGAATCATCGCTGTGTTCATAATTTGAAGGCATCTGTACAAACATTACAAGCGATCTAATTAAACCCCGAGCAATATGCACTCGAATCGCAAATGCAGTGAAGTGAACAGATAACGATCATATTCTCGCCTTCTTTCCTTGCGTAACCTGCCCAAACACGTCGGAAATGTGTGAAAATATGAATTTCAACCTACTCGACATTATTATGCAATGTTCGGAGATGGTGATATTCATTGCAAACGTATCTAATTTGTATACAATATAATAGTGCTTTTTAGTGTTACAAAACCCTTATGTATGCTGGTGAAGTATATTACATAAGTCACTCCTAGATACTTATCAAAATGATTGGTCTAGCATCGTCACATGTGATTGATAAACTGTATGCTACATATTGAAATCTCCCTGTGCCACATTGTTCTTGTCATGTGGTAGATGTGTTAAAAAAGGCTTCAAGATTGCTGAAATTTTTAAAGGGAAAGATTAATCTGACTCTCTAAATCTATTTGGCTTTTTCAGAATAACAGAATATTCATTATAAGTAACTTACTAACATTGTCGTGTGCAAACTCAAATTCAACAGATAAATGATAATAATGATATGTTCATATATAGCACTCTCAACCAACTGGTTTTCACAGCGCTTTAAGAAGAAGAAAGACAACAACAACAACAACACCTTATTTCCTAGACTACCGGTAAACATGTTTATTCGCTCGCTGAAAATTAGCAGCTGTGGGACAAAATATCACGAATTTTATAACAGCATAAAAGTTATTTTTGGACAAATCAGCCTAAATTTTTGATCAAATCGCGAGGAAGCGCTCTTAATAATTCATAAAATGTGCACTAAATTCCCCTTTTTTAGAGTTCCGTAAATAATGTAGATCTTTGACAAAACAAGCTGTTAGGTGGGTTGCCGAGTGTGTTTTATAATGTATGATTTAGGATGAAGAACCTGCCGTGGAGGAAGGCATGTCTGAGGTTGATAACTATACTCAGACGACGCGAGAAGCTGTGAATTTTCCCACCGCGCAGACACCTGCCGCAGCTGAGCGATGGCGCCACAACCCTGTAGTCTTGTCTCAGCCTTTAGAGTTTTTGTTGTTCATGAAACATAAATCATAAGGAATCATGTGTGCATTCTTCATGCATTTTTAATGTACAGTTATTGTATTTGGACAGACATGAAGTTTGATATTAGAAAAAAGGGTGATTCTAACTATAGTTTTAACCTAAATAAGGCAATAGGCCGCATTTAATTCCAAAAGTTTTTTGGCTGACTTGGGATTTGGCTATCAAAGGATGTAATTCCTGTTATTCTGTAGCGTCTCATTTTGTAGCAACTTTTCAGGCCTTTTCTATAAATTCAGGTCTCTATTTGAAAATTCTAATCTTGCTACAACTATCTTGATAACTGATATGTTTGTCAGTACTAAAGATAGGCTAAGAATCCTGTCATTACAGATGCGATTTTTATTTTTATTTTTTTCAAAGCAAAATATCAAACTACTGCTGCATATTGGTAATATAATCTGCTGTAACATTGTATTCTAACCTCATTTCATTTTTTGTCCTTTCCTCACAGAACTCAAGATGGTGCCAAATTACCAAATAATTCGGCTCCGGAAGAAACTGAGAAGGATAATACGCACAGAAGGAGAAAGAACTCATTTGCATTCCACTACAAATTTCCCCCAGGACATATCATACATATGCCATACATGTAGATGCACTAGCGTAGTCGGGAAAACGGAAGCCTAGTTCTAGTTTCATTTGATCTAGGATTTCTGGCACGACACCGACGATGACCACGTCTGTGTACCTCATGTCAAACTCGATGGGATGGCTGGTCACTATTCCAGCCGTCGCCATGGAGAACCTGATCGCCCTCATCATCATCTCTTCGCGGAAACGCTGGAAGAGTCCCGACGTCCTCCTCTTCTCCATCACCCTCGGCCACCTCTTGTCTCTGCTCTTACCCCTCCTCCTCTACGCCGTCATCACCTTCACGAAGACCCCTTGGTCGGATGGGTCCTGCAAGTTCCTGGTCTGGTGTATCATGAGTTTCCGCATCGTCGGCGCGGTCAACATCGCTTTCATATCACTGGACCGGGTCTGGACACTGAAATGGCCTAGCTCGTACCGTTCCCATAATTCCTCTCGCCAGACAGCCCGCACCGCTGTCTTCATGTGGCTATTTGGTGTCGCCATCGGAACGATTCCTCTAATCAGTTGGAGCAACCTAGAGGTCAACCAGACATGCAGTCTGGTCCTCAATATAGCAGGGTATGGTTACGCCATGTGTATTGTCATTATTATTCTCGGAAGCGTCATTATCAGTACTGGTTGTATATTTACCATAGTGGTCAATGTGGCTTATGTTTGGCCACTGATGGAAGAATCTTCAGATCCCAAAGACACTATCCCTCATATCGTCATCGAAAGCGAAACGGGTGAGAGAACATCGGCAGTGGTTGGGTCACGGGATTCGCAAAACAAGCAGATCTACTACCTCGTAACGACAGTGGTCGTACTCTATTTCTGTATTAGCGGATTGCCTTTCGTGGTAAGTATTTTATTGAAGCATGGATTCTCATTTTGACGAGATAGTCAGGCCTACCTAATCAGTCTATTAATTTGTTAAAGTGATGCATAACATCGTGTATAGTTCAACAAAGTAGTTGAGGTTTTTATTAGATTTTAATAAATGTCAATTTGGCTTGGAACAAGCAAACCAGTAGCAAATCAGTGACAACATGCACACTTGAACTCTTCTATAAAACACTCTTATATTTCCCTTTGCGTCGCTAGACATGGCCTATGACGAGATAGAAACAAAATTACCAAGACGCAAACATACACTGTCGCTCATAAAGTTGGAATATTTTTGTTTTACCCCAATTTATGGAATTATTTTAAAAATAATTTAAAAATAATAGATCTAGATTAAAGTATACATTCTCAGATTTTATTGAATATTAATTTGACAATGTGTGTTTTGCGTGACTGCTAAAGCATGTGTATGCTACTATGCTTATCAACTAGGGGACCTTCACCCTTAAGTCATAAATGACAGTAATGATGATTAATGCCCCAGCAAAGGGCACTAATGTAGCACATCGACACGGTTTTGATCCTGGGACCTCACAGTCACGAGGCCATTGCTTTGTCACTGAACCATGACTGTATGCAGCGGGGGCTAGGGTAGGGGGCAGTTTCCATAAATAAAAAACACAGAAAATGCAATGAATTTTCAATAATTTATTGCATTTTACCCCTGTCCCCAACATAAAAAAAATCCTCTGGACGACCATGCATTATGGCTCAAGGCATGGGCACACATAGGATTTTTTTAATGTTGGGAACCGGGGTAAAATGCAATAAATTATTGAAAATTTATTGCATTTTCTGTGTGTTTTTTATTTATTGAAACTTCCCCCTACCCTAGCCCCCGCTTCATACAGTCATGGTTCAGTGACAAAGCAATGGCCTCGTGACTGTGAGGCCCCAGGTTCAAAACCGTGTCGATGTGCTATATTAGTGCCCTTTTCTGGGGCATTAATCCACATTACTGTCATTTATGACTTAAGGGCGCAGGTCCCCTTGTTGATAAGCATAGTAGCATACACATGCTTTAGCAGTCACGCAAAACACACATTGTCAAATTAATATTCAATAAAATCTGAGAAGGTATACTATTATCTAGATCTATTATTTTTAAATTATTTTTAAAATAATTCCATAAATTGGGGTATAACAAAAATATTCCAACTTTATGAGCGACAGTGTATATACCATGGTAATGAAAAGGCAATGCGAATTTTTGTCAACAGTATTGTATCAGATTTTTAATGTACCTATTTGTCATTTGCAGACATTAACACTTATGAACATTTGTGTAACAGCAGAAGGTACTTGACATAAAACTAATTATATACACGCATAAATTATCTTGTTGGGGTAAGCATATTGGTTTACATTGTTCTGTCGGAGATATTAAATATGATTCCCAACAGACTCGTAAAATACACTGCAGGCACGTTAATGTTGTTTACGAGCACTTGCATAGGTACATTACGTACATAAAGTATAAGGAAAAACGTAAGTAATAAATGTGACAATGAGAATAAACGTGTTTTTTTGCTCAGAGCACAGTTTTATACAAAAACACACACAACACAGTTACAAATTACAGGCTGAAGTGATGGCTGAATCGACTCAGGAATTCACCGTATAATAGTTTTTTTTTTTTAAAAGGGAGTATTAAAAGCGTCAAGAGTTCGCTAAACATGGACAACGATGCACATTTTGTTTGAATCATATTGTTTCAGGTTGTAGGATGATATATAAAAATGATAACATTTGTCGATATAACATTATTATAAGGGTAGTGTCAATCGCAAAACATCGACGACGATGATGATGATAATTATAATAAGAGTAATGACAATAATGATAATGATAATAATAATAATAATAACCATGAAACATTAAATGTCTGCTAGTTGCTGTACAAACCAAATGTGAAACATAATACAAAGTGCAAATCATTACACAAACTACCGACACCCCTGTATCATGTGCGTGTTCAATGCACAATGTATTCAATGCCTATATTTATAACAGAGAATACGGCTATTCAAGCTACTCCCTGGGGCCAAACACGAACTCACATTACGACACGTTTTTCTCATTCCACCCTTTAGGTCATCAACATCATTGCCTTCACGGAGGACGTCCCCGCCCATTGGATGTCGGTGACCATCTCCTGGTGTACGATAGTGTCAGCGTTCCTGCATCCGCCTCTTCTTGTCCTCCTGTGTAACCGCTACAAGAAGGTCTGTGTGCGGTTCTTCCGCTACGCCGGGGAGAGCTGCGGGTGCATCACCGTCACACCAACAAGACCTAGATTGAATGGTAATACCAATCACATAACCCATGTACACTAGTGTAGCTTATGAGGGCAACCCCCCCCCCCCCCCCCAAAAAAAAAAAGAAGAAAAAAAGAAGAAAAAAAAGAAGAGAACTAGATGACGGAAATAGAACAGAAGAAATAAAAAGAGAGGAGAAAGGGAGAGGGTGAGAAAAGGAGACGATACGACCCCTGTCGCAACCAAACCGATACACAACTCATCCATTCACACAATCTAGAATACCCTTAAGACCGGTGACGGTCGTCCACCCGAGTGCTGACAGTGCCTAATCACGCTACAACAACTCATATAATTTATTTATGTAATCATAAGGTCTCATTTTTCCTCCTAGGCAAATGTATCTTTGTTATTTTAATAGCCAACGGTATCTTGAAACGTGAAGCATATGCACAGAGCATTGTTCTAACAGGAAAATCGAGATGAAGGAGAAGAGAAAGGGGAACAATACTCTCGATGGATAGTCTGTAGTGATTGTTTGGTGCTGATGGGGAAGGGTAGGAACAGAAATTGTAGATCAACAAATGCAGTCTTTATATTTGGCCTCTAGTCAGAGAGATTTACTGCTCTTCAACTACACCCATTCAAGCGCTTTGTCGCGATGCCCTTTCTCTCTTTCAGTTTCACTTGATAGATCATTCAAAAGATGTTCAATATGATGATCAAAAGACAGTATACATTTTCTCATTCTATCGGTCTGTCTTTCTTTCTGGCTCGTCTTACAGTGATTGTATGTTACCGGTTTGTGTGTAAGTGGGCATGGGCAAGTGCAAATGTTTATGACTGACGTGTACAATGTGTTACGAAGGGAGCCTTTTCCAATCTCATAATCTTTGTCATGTCTGTATTCCGACTATTATTTCATCATTTTTTTGTTTACTGCTTAGAGTTCCATTGATATGTAAATTTTACATGATTAAGCATTCAGGTTTACATGTTTGAAAATTATGGTGAAAATATATTGAAAACGAAATAGTAATAATATTGCTTCTCTCTTCCAACTTGTTTACATTAGGAATCCAAAGACAGGAGACTTTCGACTCCTTGGATGACTTCTCATCTGACGAGGACGACAAGCTTCACTTCCCGTCCCCGGATTGGTCGGACAGATCGTTCTCTGGGTCATTCGATGAGAGCCCCGGTCCAAGTTCCGAATTTACCGACGAAGTCCCTGCACCAACTACAACGCATTTTCAAACTGTAACCGTGGTCGAACACTCGCACGTCGTCCAAAACGGAAAACTACCACCGAGGAAATCTCCAAGAACCCAATCACCAAGTGCGCAATATACGTCCAAAAGCACTTCAAAGACGGCATCACCGACCGACGCTACAGTGGAGTATGACAACGCTGCGTTTGTCGTTGAGGATGAAAGCAGGAAGGGAAAAAGTAAAAGACAACGTAGTCCGAAGCTAACCCCAGAACAGAAGAGGGCGATCTGGCAGGGCCATAAGGGTGCCAGGAAAAGGCTTGAAGCTTTAAAGCAGGCCAGTGCCGAACGGGCGTCTTCTTCGCATTCATCGAAGGGGAAAAAATCCCGTAGCAAAACCCGACATGAAAAGCATGAGAAGCATGAAAAGCATGAAAAAGATGCTGATAAGATTCTTAAAGATAGTTCACCCGATAAGAACAAGCATAAGCGACTTGAAAGGATCTCAACGAGGCAACATTCTTTGGATAGTTTGACGATTCCTACTAAACGGAGGGCGCCCATGTTATCCTCAAGGTCGTGTGATCAGCCCGATAATATCGTGACTGTGAAAGTTGATATTGAAAATAGCGATGGCAGAAACAGAGTTGCGGATTTTGTTCCGGAAGAAAAGGAAAAGTCCTTAAACGTCAAAGCTGCCAAATCAGAAGCAGGAACCACTCGTGCCAAAAAGAAGCGCAAAAAGACTGATAGTAAAGTAGAGCGGGCTGGGAAGAAGGATAACCTCGATATCAAACCACAAAAAGATATTAAACCACAAAGGGACCCAAAAATCCCAAATAGTCCGAATAGCTCCCCGAGTGCACACGAGAAACGCAAAACAGACGGCAGTACTCTTCAAAGGCCGCGTTTTGAAATAGCACGTGAAAATTACAACTCGGATTTCTCAAGTTTCGGATCTGGTGAGCTCTACGACATCCCCGAGGAATCGCCGGAAGAAATGTTGGGTGAAAGTTCCGGATGGAGTCCGTCAACCGTTAGAGCGATCAGATCGCAGTATAAACATGAGGTATTGCCCAGAGGGGATGCCGGTCTAAACCATGAAAGAAGCCTTGCTCAGAGAAAGCACAAGGACAGGGAGAGACAACGGGCGAGGAGTAAGGCAGATTACGTGGAGCCTGGCTCTCAAGTCAAAAGTCAGAGACCATCGAAAGCCTTGCTGAGTAGACAACTCTCACAAGATCATTCAACAACTTTGGAAGTGACTTCAATAGAAATGACAGAGCTCAATAGCCTAGGCTCTGCTCTAAATAACACTTTCGATCATTCGCAAGACCACAACAATGACATGTCATTTGACCAACCGAATGGTGTTAAAGAGACTGCAGTGGATAATGACCAATCAAAGTATTATACATCGGGAAGTCTCCCAGAAACAAGTGGGCTGTCGGAAGACTATGGAGTTGAATCAGAACATTCGATGCTAGATGAACCCTCAACACCCACGGGCGATCACAATCAGGATGATGGATATCGTACGGAAGAAGGAGAACAGCGTAGTTTTACACTCCAAACTCAAGGATGGTCATCGCTGAACTCTCCTTCAGGAAATACCCTGAGAGAAAACGAAGTCCCTGCTGATCACAAAGGACGCTTAGCCAAGAGCAGGTCAGCCGGAGATCGTCCTTCGGCCAAGGACATGAGGGAACGGTACAAGAAATCACGTCTAAGTATGGCGGCCATATTCGAAAGTATCTGTGATGATTCGCAGGAAGTCGTGTATCTGTGAAATAAGTGATCAAGCAATGTGAGGTATTAAATAATGTAAATCTCGGTATAAGATTGATCGACATCAGGATATTGAAGGTCTTTCCATTCCCGAATATACTCTAATATACTTAAGGACCTTCACAAAGCAGTCAAAATATCTAAAGGATGTCTCAAAGACAGATTTGATCATGCAACAATGTATCCACCTGTTCATAATCTTGCACTGTTGACAACGTGGTGTCAAAGAACTTACTAAGAAAAGGATCAGAAACGTTCGTGTGTTTTCGGGTAACCATGATGATTTACATTGTTCTATTGGAGACGTTTTAAATCTGATCAAAATATGATTTCCGAAAGTCTCCTGAAATCCAATAGGGTAAAAGGAAGGCACCGTGCTGATAAAATTTGAAGGGGATATTTTTTTGTTTAAATTATTGAAGGGTAGATCACATACCCAAATAGTCATCAGTAAAGATTCTAACCACTGGGAAAAAATATTTTTGGTGCTTTTTTCTATGCGCATTAAACAATGTGCTGGAATGAAAAATCCTAAGTTATAAAAGGTAATATACAACGCTCTACTTAGATTGTATTATCACATCATAATTGATCGGTCTAAAATCCTAGATATTCTCTGTTTGTAAATACTCTGTGAAAAGACGAAAGCTACATTATAAGTGCAAGATAAGTCAAGTGCTGGTTGCTTGAGGAAAAAAATGTCATATATTATTCATGCAGCATTTAAATGCGCGCTAAGGTATTCGACGTGAAAGTTTTCTACTATGAGCTTACTTTAATATATAAACAAAATCTTTAAATTTATGCAAAAAAACGCACGATATTTTCATTTCAACTACTTATATGCAAACGCGATATCCATATCAATGTGTATACTAAAAGCATGAATTTGTTCACAATGTTTTGCTATCTCCCAAGTTATAAAAGACGTTCTTTGGACATAAATAAATGTTGTAACGTCATCGGAACGTTTTGCGAACGCCTTGAGAACGTTATGTTTTGAATTTAAATCTTATATATTATTATTTCATACATTCCTGTAGAAGCAAGATGTACTTCGGTATAACTACTTTTTATCAAGATCGTTGTTATTTCGTTTTCTTTCAAAAAATTAAAAAGACTCGGGTTATAATACATGTACCTTTTTGTATGATGTGTTTGCATTAATTCCAATAGTGTAAGCTCATGTTTTATTGTAAAGCCTTATCGCCCTGATAGATGATGTTTAATATACACTTTAGGCTTATAATCGGTACCTTGAAGTATTTTGAGATTAAAATTCCCCTCCATCTGAAATTTAGAGTTCATTTCTTTAATCGAAGATACTTAGTAAATATTGTCAGACGCAGTCAATCTAGCCTCAATTAGAATTACATTACAAAAGAGATTTATTTACAGTCCATCGTATGGTTATTTGATAATGTTTTTTTAATGTACACATAATTATATAAAAAGAAGGGCACTACAGTGATCACAAATTATGTTGTCAGATCAGTTATAGAGTTAAATTGAACACAAGTTGAGTAAAGTGTTTATCGTATTGGAGAAGCGCTAATCCATCATAACATTACGGGATATTATCGACAAAGGTATTTTTTGTATATGGTAATGAAATAGTATTCTACACACGGCAAAGTCTAGAGCAACATCGGAAATGTATTAATTATTGTAAATAAGTTAAAGATTTTGTTAAGCTTTCTTCTGAACAAAAATGATTTCAACCAAACTTACCCGTTTGGTTGCCTTTCATAAAAGTTTTCATGGATTCTAAAAAAATTTATTGTGTCTTGATGACGATGAAACGAATATCTTTCTCAAAGCCCTGTGATCAATTTTAATTGCACTTCTTATTTACTACCTGTAGATATTGGTGCACATTGCATGGTCGGGGACTTGGGGTATTCTCGTAGGCCTATCTAAATCTCAATATTCGGTGTTTTATAAATTGTCATGGTCCTTACAAATATTTGTTTTGTTTGATACCGAGGGTCCCCCTCGAAGCTATAAGCCATGTGGACGCACTTTACTATATAATTAAACGCCAGTTTGTAGTTAGAATGAATGCTTGCCCGGCTTGTAGTTTAAAGGTAATACAAAGTTTTGGTATAGGGTCATGAATTTGGTTCAAATTAACATGTTGTAAGCATATACGATCCTATTATATTTGATCGTTGTCGCGGTTGAAAAAGAGTCTAAAGTGATGAAATTGTGAATAATAAACTCTTCATGTTGTATAGTTCCCTCCCCAGTTTCATATTACTTTAGCTTCAAAACCATGTTCCTTGACTACAATTGACCGATTTTCTTTTCCCTTTTAAAATTATTTATCAGACCTGCATATTCCGAGATTTTCATGGTCGCCGCTACCATTGAATGGCTGTAGGCGCTATTTGAAATTTATCGGGATCACCGATAAATTTGATATTTCAATTTCTTGACATCCTTAGCGTTTTAGAGCCTAATGTTTTCAAAGTTGCTTATTTTAACACTTTCATAATCCAATCATGTTTAAAATATTTCCACAACTTTGTATTACCTTTAACACTTTGAATACTCGTTCTATCCCGTGTGAACCCCTGTCGTTGTTAATGGATCGTTGTATATAACTTCGAGGTTTCACTAACCTCAGGTTGAAAACCACGACGGTGGCGTGTATACGTATATATGCAGCTCCTTCATGAATCGATGTATACATTCAATCATTATGGAATGTTGCGTTTTTGTGGTAAGTGCCTCTATATAATAAGCGGAAAATTCTATACCTAAACTAACAAACATAATCGTGCAAATCGAATACGTAAGTGCTTATAGTAATCACTTGTATCAAAATATACTATTGCAATGCGGTTAACCAATAGTGCTTTTTACATCTATTATATTTGCATTCACCACTGTATCATACTATCATCTTTGATATTGCATTATGAAAATCCTGAACACTGAAAAATGTGCAACAAATACACCTGTGTGTGCATTATGAATGTCACCTGCAACCTCTTCTTTTCAATAGTATGTGCATATATGTTTTTGACTAAACCACAATGACTATAGGCCCGTATACTCTACAAATCTTCAAAGCCGAGTATGGGTGTAGGCTTTTGTTCAAACTGGGGTTTAAAGGGGAATTCCACACTGAAATTAAGTTGGTTCTAAAAGAGGCAGAAATGAAAAGAACAGGTCAGTGATAATTTGAGCCAAATCCGGTTGAAAATAAGAAGTTTATGATTTTGTGAAGTTTCGATCAATCAAACACGAATTGGCAACTCTTGTGACTTTTTTTGGGAGCTGGTCCACTTCGCTCATAAACTCTCATTTTCTTAGTAATTGATGACGAAAAAGATTTGTTTCATACAATGGTTGTATATAACATATTTGCAAAAAATACATTGAGGGTACATGTATGATTGAACATTTTCTTTAGGGCAAAAATAGAACTTTCTGAATCCTTTGGTACAGAAAAAATAGAGAGGACATCGCAAGATACGTCACAGAGTTCTCAACATGTGTTTTATTGATCGCAACCTCAAAAATTCATAACTCTGTCTCTCGTTATTCCGTGCAAATTTTCTAATTTAGTTTCAATAATTAAGATTTTAAAGCGGGATGAAATAAGCAGTGAAATAAAAATGAGAAAGTGCCCTGTTTCCCATAACGCTGGAATAATTATCCATTACTCTCTAAAAAAATAAAATCAATCGATATTCACTCCTTAACAAGTGATCCCTGACGTCACTCCCAAGAAAGTGAAAAAAGAGTACCTCTTTCATGAAATGATTGTGAAAATATGGTTTATTCTTGATAGATAAAGTGTAAATCTTCTCAGCACTTCATTGATTAGTCTAACTAGTCATAAAGACATTGAGGTCAATGTATAGAGATTAAATGTAAATAATTTCTTTTTCAAAGCATTAGCAAAAGTATTGTACCTTGGCAAAAATTTGAACACACTTTCCTCACAAAAGCACACGTTCTGATTCTGAATCACGAAACATATTATCATGTCCACATCGATGCCGATGGCCCTCGAAAATTTGAAAAATCGCACCCCCCCCCCTTGAGCGCCAGGGGAGGGGGCCCATCCCCCCAAAAGGTAAAATTAACGTGTTTTTAGGCCCCCGCCCCCTAGATCCGCCACTGCCTAAATCTACCCCTAAACCTGAACTAGAACTCAGTAACAACCCTTAAATAATCCAATTCTCCGTATTCTACTTATTCAGTTTGGCCGGACTCTGAGCATTATACAACAAAACCTTAGACATTAATAGACTTTCTTCCTTTGTTAAACCCGATTTTTAATCAAAGCTAAACCTGGCGTCAGTTTTAAAATTTAAAAGAATATACGGGCCTATATTGATAACAAAAGGATAAAGCCCGGAGCAATTGTCACCAAAACACTCACTTCTTATGTTTTATAGTGTGTTATAAAAAACAGAGTTCACACTATTGCTATATGCTCGTCTCTTACCTTTCTGTTTCATATTATTACAAACTTATATTTTCTACATAAATGAATCTGTCTACAGGACTATTACCTGGATAAGAACATGTAAAATGTATTTTTTCCATGATTTTATGTCGCAATGATTTATGAATTATGATTCTGCTATTTGACAGACAAAAGCTGATGCAAAATTTTATACCATTGTTGTTTTATTTTTTGTGTATTTATTCATACCGTCAAAAGTGCAATTTTATCAAATAAAAACACGAAGTCACAATAATGGGTTTCTTTTGCAATTATTTAAATAATTCACTTCGGAGATACATGTGTTATCTGCGCAAAGTTGGATAACGGTCATTTTGTACAAAACTTTAAAATCCATGGGCCTATATTTCATTATGCCTAATGTATTCAAACCCGACCCTGTGTCCAAGATCTCGTTTAACAAAGGAAAAATTAGACTTCGGACTAATTTCCTTTGTAAAACCCAATTTCGAACAAAAAAAAAGAGGACCTTTATCTGCCCATGCACAGATATAAGATCTCCAAAATGGATTATTGCAGGATACGAGCTCATATAAGTAAAGTTATCATTATTCATTTAGGCTCCGGCGGTACATTGTATGATATAATACAGGTGGAAGTATTCTTTCAAGACGGGCAAACAAAAGTTATTCAAAAATCACCTCCATCACTTTGGTAGTAATTATTCTCAAATGCACACCGTGAGACATCTTCATGTGAATTAACGATCTGTGGATATTTGGGGGTCAATAAATATTAGTGCAAGTGCTATCTCCGAAGTGGCTTATAACAGAATTACACGATCGCAAATAGTTTCGAGAAATCAACTCTATGGCAATTTTACTTAGCCTATTGTACATCCTGTATAAATCATGTTAGTTTAGGCAACACTTTAGGCTTATAAAATGCACAATAACTCTCTCTCTCTCTCTCTCTCTCTCTCTCTTTCTTTCTCTATATATTTCTCTCCGTATCTCTTTCTCTCTCTCTATTTATCGTTATAACCATATTTTCAAACAAAAAATCTTTTACTCGTTCTCTGTATTTCCTCTCTTCTTGACACTTCATTCCCTTTCTTATTCCCCCCCCCCCAATCTCTCTCTAAACCGTGCTCATGGATCTCGATGTGCTCAGTGACATTTCACTTATTTTAGTGTGCTCATAGAGGGCGCAATCTTATTTCTCCAACCACTCAGAATTGAGCTGCAGGCCTATACAGTATTCGATTATAAATGCAGGATGTGGCATCATGTGGGCAGCCCTGTCAGTGTAGCCACAAGAACAAAACGCTTTATTAAATTAAAACAGTTTTGGATTGGATTTTGCCGTAACCTTAACAAGTTTGGGCAAATATCAGAAAGAAAGAAAACATTGTAGTGTGCGAAGAAAAAAAATAGGCAGACAATAGATAGAACCTCTCTCAAATCTCAATCTACCAATGACTTAGCCACTGGCTTGGCCACTTAAAAACGATGTGGTGAAGATTTATTCTACTTCAAATCTAACAAATAAAATACTCCTTTACATAAAACTGAACAAGATGTAATGGAATTGTTTTTTTTCCAGCTTTACCCATTGATGAATAAGCTTTTAGTATATTGATAGAGATGATAAAATGAGCAATTTACAGTTTTTGGACCACCCCCCCCCCCCAAAAAAAAAAATAATAATTAGGCTTAATCATGGTCAACGTCTTTTTTCTCGGCCCAAATTTGCCCTATACTACTATAATACTATACAAAATATCCTATCTGTACTTGTTTTTATTTTGTTTTCTCAATTTACAACATTTTTCAAAGAAAGAAAAAGAAAACAAAGATGCTTCATGAAAATTAAGTATGCACAACAAATAACATGAACAGTGCAGTGCATGCGCGCGCAGCAAAGTGAGTGACCTCATGACGTCATACAGCTAGCTGTTCGAACAAAGTTTGAGGAACAATAATCAATATTGTTTTACTTTAGCTAGTTCTTATTAAGATTCTTGAGGCCCCAAACCAGAGTTTAATCATACTACGTTTTCTGAGAAATACTAGGAGCATAGGTGCTAAGTGGCTTAGTAAACGTGGGATCTAGAATTCTGACCTGGAGTTTGCTTTACACACACACAGTCACTGAGTCAGCGTAGGCCTAGACTTCTGTCCTTCTGCTAGCGCTGGACCGCCTAGCGCCGGGCGCCTGTTGACATGTCCAGTCCACATCGACAAGATACATTAACATTTAAGGTACGGTGCCGCAGTTCATTAGTTAGTCTAGATCTACGGTAGATAAATTGGAAAAACTTAACAAGTTAGATTCTGGATGCCATGATATACATTTAGTTTGTAAGAGTTATCGACAAGACGTAAATCGAAATTTGAACTTTCATATTTTGATTATTGTAGACCCCCCTCTAATGATTTTTAACTAACGTTAGATCTAACTCTAAGTTAAGTTACTAAGTTAGATCTAGATCTAGGCCTAATACTAATAGTTAGGCCTAGAAATTAGAATCAGTGTTAAAGACATAAAAAAAAGTGTCAGTCACTCAGTGAGTCAGTCAGTGTTACTGTAGTGTTAGTTACTTCATCATACTTGTTGTTACTTTTATGTTAGTGAGTGTAAGTGGAATTTTATTTTGCTTGTTCAGTTGTTACAAAGCTGCATTAAATAATAACAGTCTCTAGTGTTTGTCGCACCACCAGGTGTGCGTCACTTCGTCACACGCATTGCCTTTCCACATTCGGGGCAGGGACCATTTTATTGTGTATATAGCAGGGTCTAGATCTAGACTAGATCTAGCCTAGATCTATACTACTAGAGATCTAGTAGTGGTTATGATTATGACTTATTATGTATCTAATTAGAAACTGTACTAGACTAGCCTACTACTAGATCCTTCATAGTCTGTGCGTGCTTTTTTTTTTCTTTCAGGAAGCAGTTGTGAAAATCAAACGAGAAGTGATTAGTGGTGAAATTTTCATTCATGCTGAGGAACCATGCAATGTTCTTGGGGTAATCATAGCAGAACCAACAGAAGGTAGGATAAAGGAAGAGCTCTTAACATTCAGTCATCATTAATAAATGCATTAATTTATCTACCCTAGTCTATTTCTTCTCTCCCCTTTTTTGCTAAATTCTAAAGTTTTGTTTCCTCGTCATTTGAAGAAATGCCAAAAGTTGATCATTCATGTAATACACTAGTAGATTCTTGACAACATGTAAACATTTTGGACCAGACATGAAAATTAATACTTTCTTTACAATCAAATGAACTTCTACAGTGAATATTGACCAGATTTTGAGTAGTTACTTCAACATTGGCATTACATGTAAGGAAGTAGATATTGAGAACTTTGTGATAATAGCGATGAAGATGACATGTAAGTTGTTGATTATAAAGGGCCCACTCAATTGAGTTTAAGTGCTCTAGCCTCTCTAGGCACCTCAGGTTTTCCTGACATGTTATACATTCACTGTTTAGCAAGTCAATGTTGATGTTTTGGCATAGATAATGTATACTTTTTACAATTTTTTTCTTCAGAGAAAGTCATTCACCAGGACCAACAGCATTCTCAAATATCACGGGAGACAAAGAAGGGCGAAGCAAAGATGGATTTCAAAGAAGAATACATGAACTTCCTCTGTATGAGGAAAGCCCGAGAGGATGAACACCTTGAAGCTCAAGTGCTTGATGCAGCCCAGAGTTCTGCATTCAAAGGTAAGTGATGACACTGTGGTATAAATAGGGGTGCAGCAGAGAGCAATTTATGCCAGAGAAGCATTAAAGGGATAGTTGAGTTTTGTTGCAGATGGCGCTACACAAAACAAATTTTGTTGTGACACAATGAAAAACTGAGTGTCAAATTTGAACAAAATGACAAAATCATCTTTGTTTGATCAAAATCGGTTTAGAGATGGCTGTAATATCCATAAATATAACGATTTCTAATATTTGTGGTGTCCCACAAATATTCAATAATTTGAACCTGCCGTTAAAAAAATGAGGTAGCGCCTAATCCTTATTTTCTGCCAATGTCGATGTTGGCTTTTTTTGTGTTGGTTATCATTCGCATAACCACCTGGCCTGTGTATTGTTATTATCAACTAATTAATTAATTAACAGTCACCATATTTTTTGGAAAGTGGAGCGAAGTTGGTTTGATCCTGTTGGCTAAATTTGACACATTTTGGGGTCTAAAATTACGTTCATAGCAGTTTTAGGTCCTAAAAGAGCATTAGAAATGTCATAAATAAGAGTAAGAGCAATAACCATGCACTTTGAAGGCATTTCGTCGCTGTTTTCACGAAGTGACGGTAGTGAAAAAAAATTGCATTCACTTTGCGTTACGATTTTCCTCACTACCGTCACTTCGTGAAAACAAGGACGATTTGAGGTCTGAAAAAAAAACTCAACTATCCCTTTAATTATACAAGGTCAGCTTCTTAGAAAACTGTGAGCACAGAGTATGGTTGGCTCGTCATATCAATTGAATTATGTATCATTCTTTTGACCAAATTTCCCACATGGAATGCCAGTAAGTATCCAAAGTATGTGTTAGAATACTATGTGCATTTTATTTATTGCAAGGTATGTCTTGAAAGTAAAACATAAGAAATCATATAGAAATAGAGTTATCATGCAGTTGCAGACCTCGATTTGGTTTACTGGTTAGATTGAAGGTCTGGGACCCGTTTCACAAAGCCTTTTTTCAATGACAAGTGACAAAAATCAGTGACAAATCTGCTGATAACCAATCAGAAGCAAGGTTTTCAGTAGCTAATAACAAAAACTGCCATTGGTCACTGATGACATGTTTTGTGAAACGCCCCCCCCCCCTGGTCTAGGTCTAGTTTAGTCCAGAGATGGAGCTGGCTTTTTATTAGTGTAAGGACTTGCATTGCAGCAGTGGTCTGTCTTTTTCTGTAGAAGAGAAGCTTTCCAAACATATCAACAAAGGTTTATCTTCATAAGATGTGGAAATTCTTTTAATATTTAATATAATCACACTCCAGACAATCCTTATAAGTATCCTAATTATGGTTGTAGCCAATATTAGTATTAGAGGGCTTTTGGTGGCTCTAGTCCCTCCCCCCCCCCCTCCCCCAGAAAAAAAAAAAATCATGAGGCATGTGTAGAAAATGAATGCAAGACCCCCTCCCCCCCCCTCCCTAAGCTCCCTAAAAATATTATTCTGGAACTGCTTCTGGCTGTAGCTGTTCTTTCAAAATAGAATCTATAAGGCCTTTCAAACGGACAGGTTGTAGAGAAGTAAAGAGTTGAGTTGTAAAGAGAAGGTTGTACATTATCCCAATTGAGATACTTTTGCTACACCTGACCATCAAAATATTTAAAAGAAATTGTCAATTGGAAAGCAGCCATTGAGAGTCGCTTTTTTTAGATCCCCAGTTTCCTAGCATTATGTTTATATTGTCAATGAAGAAGAAAAATCCCCTGAGTACATTAGTAGTTGTTGATAAAACAGGAGATTCCAAACTTATCAACAAAGGTTGATGGTCAGGTCTAGGTCTAGTTCAGTCCAGGGTTAGGAGCTGGCTTAGTGTAAGGAGTTGTATTGCATCGGTGGTCTATCTTTATTTCTCTAGAAGGGAAGTTTCCAAACATATCAACAAAGGTTTATCTTCATAAGATGTGGAAGTATTATGTAAATATATATTTTGCATTCACATCACATGAAGACATTTATCTTCATAATCTCACTCCATTGACAAGCTTTATGGGCAATCTAATTATGGGTGTAGCCAGTACAGTTTCTAAAAGCCCCACCCACCCCCCCCCCAAAAAAAAAATACCGGTTAAAGATATATAAATCAGTAGGTGTGTGTTGAAAATGAACGTAAATACTTCTAACCTCCCCCCCCCCCTCCCTCCCTGAGCTTCCCAAAAATATTCTTCTGGAACTACTCCTGGTTGTAGGTAGTCTTACAAAATAGACTTTATATAGCATTTCAAATGGACAGGTTGTGGAGAAGGGCTTGTACATTCTTCCCGTGATATATATCTGCTACACCTCGTTAAAAAAATTGTGAGTGCATTAGTAGATATTTGAAGACAAGAAGATTCCAAACATATTAACAAAGGTTATCTTTATAAGTTGTGGAGTCACTAGTATCATATATTTGTGTATCCTCATCGCATAACTTATTTAGGTAATCATACCAACTCCATTGTCAAGTATTCTGATTATGGCTGTAGGCATTCTTACAAAATCTATTAATTACTAGGCATTTGATATCTAGACAGGCTGTGGCGAAGGGTCTAAGCAGTCTTTCCATTGAGACACCTTTGCTAGCCTTCGTCAAGAAAGTGTTTTGACATTTAGAAAGAAATCATTAAAACTTGGATGTATTTACTTGAATTAGCATTAGTGAAAAAGCACCCCAATACATTCTTGGTCGTTTATAGAAAAGGAGATTCCAAACATCAGTAAAGGTTTACATATATTTACAAGGTCTACTAATAATTATCTGAATATTGTTATTTACGATTCAATGATTATTAGACAAAATGGATAGTAGACACAATGGGCATTTCACATACTTGGAATTAGACTGGATGGAAATTAGACAAAATGATAATTAGACCAAAGACTATAATAGACTTATCTGAGATTAGACCCAATGTATATTGGACTGAATGACTATGAGCATAAATGTTCATTGGACCAAATGATAAGAAGAGGAAATTATTACTAGACCAAGTGAATAGTAGACTGGGTGGGTATAGACCAATTGGGTAGTAGACGTAATGGTTGTAGACCAAACG
The DNA here is from genome assembly GCF_000002235.5 of Strongylocentrotus purpuratus. Taxonomy (NCBI): domain Eukaryota; kingdom Metazoa; phylum Echinodermata; class Echinoidea; order Camarodonta; family Strongylocentrotidae; genus Strongylocentrotus; species Strongylocentrotus purpuratus. Next base: position 23,111,680 of record NW_022145601.1, on the reverse strand, counting down.
GTTTCTATTTTAAATGCATCGGAGGAAGATATTTAGGTGTGTGTATGCTGGAGTAGTCTTATTCCTTCAACCTTGATGCCTCTTGCACAACACTATGAGCAAGTTTGTGTGTGTGTGATTTGGTTAGGATAATGATTTAAAAGTTGCAAGTAAACCCTGCTTTGGATTTAGAATATTTGGCTTGTAAACCAACTTGGATCTTGAGCAATTGAAATCATCACAACTGTGAAATGTTATACGTCTTCATCAAACACAACTACATGTACATGTATATGATTCGAATCAGATTCTTGATTGAACTAAAAGCTTGATTAAATATTGCATATTATTTCTTCTTTCTCCTACAGATTCTGAAGTTTTCCAGGAAGAAAGACACGACAGTCCATCGTGTGAGTACATTAAAAAAGGAACTAGAAGACCATTAGAAGAGCGGAACAGGCAGGAGTGCATGGGAGTAAATGTTGGCGAAGTTGAGATTGAAGGACCACTTGTAATAGATTTAAATATCAGACGAACGACAAAGAATAATAGTGGTATTTGTGAAACCTTGAATGGGTTAGGTACAGGTCCTACAAACCTGAACCAGGTAAGAAGTAGGTCTCATAACTGTTCAGGTGAAGACAATGTCAATGCTATTGGTAACGTGCTTACAGAAAGCTCATCTTCAAAGAGAAACAAGGTGGTGCAGTCTGCCAATAGGTCTTTACCGATTAAATGTCACAAAGGCAAAAATCCTCAAAGGCAAAATTCCCTTGAATGCTACAAAATAAGTTATGCTTCAGAGAATACTCTCAAAGTGCGTTTGAAAAAACACCCTCGAGATAGGCCTTTAAAATATCGGTGCGCCGTTTGTAAGAAGAGGTTTTCACAGAGCTCCTCTCTCACCGGGCATATGAGGATACACTCGGGCGAAAAGCCGTACCAGTGTCCACAGTGCGGGAGAAAGTTTGCCCATAAGAATACACTCCATGTGCATCTCAGGACGCACAGTGGGGAAAAGCCTTATGCGTGTTCGGTGTGTAATAAGAGCTTTTCTCAACGTGGTACATTGTCTACACACATGAAGACGCACTCTGGCGAAAAACCGCACCAATGCCCACAGTGCGGAAGAAGGTTTGCCCTCAAGAACACCCTCAATATCCATCTTAGAACACATTCAGGGGAAAGACCGTACGAGTGCTCCGTTTGCGATAAGAGGTTTTCTCAAAGCTGTAGTCTATCTGTGCATATGAGATCGCACACGAAAGAAAAACCTTACCAATGCCCACTCTGTTATAAAAGAGTTTCTCGTAAGAAAAGTCTCGATTATCATTTTATAACTGCACATACATTGGAAAACCCATAGTGTCCAGTTTGAAATGGAAGAAAAAAGGAGTGAACAGATAAAGAAAGGTGATTTGACATTTGCCACTGCAAAAATTGCGCGTATAAAGACTAGGGATCTTTTGATAGGAAATCAAGCAAACGTTTATGCCTACACCTTAATCAAATTTCCATATATGTCTGTAGACGGCCATTTGTATAAATATTTTTTATTTATGCAATTTAAATTTAAATTTGATGATGATGATCAGTTTCATCATATTTGTGTTTTTAAAAGTGCATTTATTCATTGTAAATTCAGGGTATTTGTGCCACGTTTTCAAGTAGAAGTGTGACATACATGTAGGTATTGTAGGTGTTTCAAATCAAAGTCATTGGTGCATATTCCCCTCTTTTTGTAATTTATGCATATTTTTGTTCGGTGCATCAGAAACTAATGATTGTGCTTCAAATATATGAAGTCAATCTCTATGCACAATGCCACTAGCCTGTCTAATAGAGGGCTGTAGTGAACCTGGTCTCAGAGACCTTTCAAATAGTTTGTTCACAGCTACGCGAAACTTGATATTGATGATGATGGCTTTTTGCAGAGCGCCGGTGTCCGCCTCTTTTGGGCGCTCATGGCACTTGCTCTATGTCACAATGTCTCTCAAATTCAACGTTCTTGGTCAGTGTTCAAAATTAAAATACTTTACATTGGTCTTTATTGGCATCAGTATTATTCTTGAGATGATATCGCGGCTGGGAACAAGAAAGTCTTCAGGGCTTATATGAACGTTGACTTAGATCCTGCGCTCCTGATAGAATGTGGAAGGTTATTCCAGCTTAGAAGTAAAACGATCTGTCACCCCAAGTTGTGCGACTGAGAGTTTCTGTCAAGAGAGCATGGTTGGCTGATCTCAGACTACGGGCTGCCGAATCTTTATATTGAGACCCTAATATCTCTTGGCATTAAATTTCGTTACTTCGTGGTCCTTTGATTTCGTGGACCTTGGCCCGAATTCACAAAGGAGGTTTAAGTGCGTCATATGACGCGTTCCGATGCGTTTCAGACCAAGGTTCAGACAAACCTTGGTCTGAAACGCGTCAAAACGCGTCATATGTCGCACATAAACCTAGATTTGTTTATAAACTTCCTTTGTAAATCGGGTCTTATGTTTTAGTTGAAAACTGGGTAGTCTGCCTGCCTGAGAAAAAACAGAATGTTTATTCGCACAAGTAACCTTAAGCTACGGTCACAAAGGTTCGAACGATAATTTCGTACGGATCTCCCTGTTTTTCCATTGTCTTCCCGAATTTCCATTGTTTGGAAATCGTTCATACGGCGTTCGTAGCAGTTCGTAATGGCATTTGTGACCGAGGCTTAACATGTAGATGCTAAAAAAATCCTTTTGCAATGACATTATTTGTATATATTTGTATCTATTTTATTAATTGATGAATGTCTATTTTAATAGAAAAATAATATATAGTTTTAATTGTAAGAAATCTCTAAATATCTAGCTCTTCGTTATCCTGTTGTCAAAATGACTTCTATTCATTTATGCTATATTTATAGTCTATTTTTATAGATTGATAGGTATTAATAAACTGTTTGCTTGTATGATTGCGTGAGCACCCCCTGGACGTCTAGCTGCGAATCTTATAGCAGCTAGAACGATTCAAATCTGCATTTAAGCAAAAAGCATGTTCTTAATACTGGACATTTATTCGTCAATGAACTTCAATTGAACACTGAGATAATATTAAATTACATTTTAAATTAATTATAATTCCAAAGGGTAGACAAGATCATAACAATACAAACTCTACTAGTTTGGAAATTAAAAACAAAATCTTAGAAAACGTTGTTTTCAACCTAGTATAGTAACGTTGTACTACGAATGTTGTTGTAAAGTTAATCATATTGTTATACTTGCCATGACATCAGTTAATTGATATGAACAAAAAAAAACACATAAACTTGTATACCATAATTTATCTGTTAGTTTGCTTACAGAAGTTTATAATTACAAATATTCAGATGAATTGTTGATCTATATCAGTTGACTAATGGATCTCTTTCTTACGTACCTATACAAATTCGAACATGTATTGTTGCTTTGTCATTTTATTTCAGGGCCCTGTCTTAAAAAGGTTTAAAAGTGATCCAGACTTATTGCAAATCATCCGATTATTATAATTGTAAACTAAAAATACTCCTTTCACATTAGTACAGAGGATAGCATATTGAGAGAGATAGTTGTGACACTCGAACTCGTACAAAAGCTACTTGTGGTGGTGGTTATCTTACCTGACTGCTAAGAAAGCATAAATGCTTGTAAGTAAGCAACCAGACGGCCGACGACTTTAGGTCCTCTCCGAGGGACCTGGTAATGAGGATTAATGCCTTACCAAAGGGCACTAGCGCATCGCCTTGGTTTCGAACCCGGGTCACCGGATTACGAGACCACTGCTCTGTTCTACCGACTGAGCTATCGCGCCTCCTCCTTGACGCACTCAAATCGTTCCTTCCCACAGTACATATAATATATGAGAAGGGACTATATCAGCGCTCCATGAATTAAAAACGAGTGCTTACGCGTGTCAACCATCTCTCTTAATATGCTATGGTACAGAATAGCAATTGAAAAATAAAAAAATTGAATCGCAACTGTTTATAAGACAAGGCACAGCTTTAAGATGCCAATTATTGTAATTGAATAAAATATGATATATTGTATATAGTTATGACGGTAACACCATACTAAAATAACATGTAAATTATTTACTTTTTACTTCGTCAATGTGCTATTTTGACAAACAATTCCGTACGCTTTCATTTATATTTGAAAAATGGCAAGTAATGTAATAAATTTATTGATATTGAAACTAAAAAATATATACACTTGTACATACATGAACATATAAAGTTTAATAATTGAATGCATCTTTTGAAACTTTGTATTCCTTTCCTTTTATAAGTGTTTTTTTCTTATTAGTGTATTTTTCTTTTTATGTGTATGTGCTCATAGAAACGCTAACTTTATACTGTAGGCCCAGATACTAAGTTGAATTATTTATATAATATGTAGTTGCTAATCCATTGCCCGACGTATCTTGTTCATACATTGTTTATTTTATATCTAAAAGAAAAAAAGATACAAGTTAAAGGCCGGCGCACACTCCACGATTGTTATCAGGGTTGGGCGGTAAATACCGGTGGCGGTAATTACCGGCGGTAAATACCGGTAAATACCGTCCGGTAAATAAGGTAAATAAGATGCGCGTCAGGTAAATATGTAAAAAACGGGAAATATGATTTTAATTCTCTATTTAATAATTTTACTTGTTTTTAGCCTCATAACTGAAAATATTGTACTGAAATAATTAGAAGCCCGGGTCCTCGGCTCATGTTTGTAAAACGTTACTAGGCCTATACAGTTGTGAACCTATATGATCAGTGTAGCCTATGGTTATTAGTTGATAGCTTAGTCAGGTTTTATGAATATGCGCCCCAAAGTTTTGTTCATAAGTGGATTAATTGCTTGATTTGACTAACCCAAACATTATTATGGCCTATAAATCGATAAGACACCATGGTCCAGATATTTGGAATGCTTTACACTATGCATCTCTTTATTCATTCAAAGCCTCGATGAAAAAATATTTGATATCCAAATATTCACAAACATTATAAGGATCTCAGCGATTTTAATTGTTTGTTTATATAAATTAATTTTAGATGACCAGTTCATGAACAATACGAATCGAACACATGATTCACCTGCACACACCCACTTGCACACACTTGCATTTTTTTCTTCTTTACCTTCCACTTTTTATTTAGATACTTTCTGAACAAAATCTTTATACGTGACACTGTATTCTCCCACATACTCCTATAACATCGTCATGTACCCCCCCCCCCTTCCCGGCTCCTATATATCGACTCGAGCATTCATGTTTTTGATAGTTGGCCTCTGCTTTTCTCTTCATTCTTTTACTTACCTCCATACTTTCAAGTTTTCAATTATATATATATATATATATATACATATATATATATATATATGCGTTTTTATGTGTGTGTATTTCAGTTGTCACTCTTGATGTAAATCAATTATAGTATTGTTATTATTTGATGTTTTATATATTTGATTTATCAATAAATGCAGAAACATCTGCTTTAAAAAATACGTGTTGGTTAGTTGCTTGATCGTTCGATTCCTGACTGTGTGTTTATAACCCTCAACTATAATAATAATAGTATTTTCTGACACGAATTCTTCCATCACACAACCCACCTTTTTAAAGCTCCTCTCTTTCTTTTCTTTTCTCTCTTTATCAATTTGTCTCTGTATCAATGTTTACTCTTGTCATTTTTATCTATCAGTTTCCTCTTTAGCCTTTTCCATATCTCTCTTTCTTTTCTTTTCTCTCTGTCTCTGTATCAATGTTTACTCTTGTCATGTTTATCTATCAGTTTTCTCTTTAGCCTTTTCCATATCTCTTATTATATATGTATGTTCTTAATAGCTCTCTCTCTCTCTCTCCCTCTCTCTCTCTCTTCTCTCTTTCGCGCTCTCTCTCTCTCTCTCTCTCTCTTTATCTCCCACATCCCCCGTCTCATCCTTTTAAACATTTTCCATAGATTAATATCTCTCTTCTCTCTTTCGCTCTCTCTCTCTTCTCTCTGTCATTCTCTTCTCTCTTTCCCCTCTCTCTCTTCTCTCTCTGTCACTCTCCCCCCTCTCTCTTCTCTCTTTCCCCCCCTCTCTCTCTCTTTTCTATGTCACTCTCTCTTCCCCCGCTCTATTTTTTCTGTCACTCTCTCTCTCTCTCTCTCTCTCCTTTCTTTCCCTCTCTCTCTCTCTATCTCCCACATCCTCCGTCTCGTCATTTCTACCATTATCCATAGATTAATATCTTGAAAATTGAGACATTTTTATGTTAGACCTTGGTGTGTGTGAGTTGAACCAGGGAGGTGTTTTATTACAAGCCCTGGTTGAACGGTGTCAAGCTTCATTAACGGTCAAGATTAGGCTTTTAGATTTCGTTGCCTTCTTTTGGCGTACAATGTTGCATTTCTCCCATGGGTCACATTTAAACATATACATGAAGGACGCAGATCGGAGCACCTTAAAACATTTTTCGAATGCATGTCTTACACATATTTCATTTAAAACCTATATATTTAACATTTTGTCCCCATGCACGTTACTGATTCTTGTCATATTATAATCTTTTAAGAGCATTTTAGAGCAATCTATCTCCTTATATCATCTCACATTCTTTTTCCTTTTCCTTCTTCTCTCCCCTCGCTCTCAACTTTTTTTTTTTGCCGTTCGATTGGGAGAGAAGGCACGTGCCCCGGGCCCTCCCCTCGCAGCTTGGATCCACCTCATAAGCATATAGGCCTATATAACAGGCTCATCAAAACACGCTTGGCATTGCATCGCTACTTCAACCGCGAGTACAATGCATGTGCCTAATGAAATTCTGTTCTATCTCTCCCTTTCACTCTTCTTCTCTTTCTTTCCTTCTCTCTTTCCTTCTCTACTTTGTACCAATTTCCTTATATCTTTTCTCCTCTTCTAATCTTTTAGTGTGAACACTAAACAAAAATATATAAATTAAATAATAATAAAACAAAATGCCGGGGGGGGGGGGGGGTCTGTTCCCCCCCCCCCTGTGGATCCGCACCTGAATACCACTACTAATAATGAATAGTTTTGTTTACCCAGGGAAGCCTCATCAGCATCAAAGGTATTCTTCCTGAGGGCTTTGCAATTATTGTTGCCCCAGCAACTGCAGGTATACACCTGGGTGGAGAATGGCAGAGGACGTTAGTGTCAAGCTGGGATTCGAACCATCAATCTAAGATTGGGAGTTTAATGAATTAACCACTATACCACGACACCTCCACATGACATGTCCATTTAACGCCCCTTCCTCCCCCTTCTTCAGCCATGAATCCTGGATCCCCTCAAGTCAAATAACACGTCACCCCGAGCTTTACAAGTTTTGCAAAGTGATAAACATGCCTATACAGTTATGTCAATTTCTGGTATTATTTACCATTGGGGGTTTGTGGCAGGGTCCATGATTTTCTAGGTCACACGAATACAAACAGGGATTACGTAAGCACAAATATAAGTATGCATCTCTCTCTCAATGGCTCTCTTGTTCGTTGTTCAAGTGAAAGTTTTTAATGTTTGCTGAGGACTATTGATCCAGCCTCGCCCGATTGTTCAAACAGAATCTCGAGGAAGAGAGTAGCGCAGACTGGTACCAGGTTAACCTAGTTTATTGTACGGCCAATGAGGAACTAATACTCTCAGCATTTATAAGGAGAGTGAGAAACTCTGCTTTGAGCATTTATCAAATAGTTCCTCTACCTGACGACTGCTACGTCCTAATAATGAGAGTATTGGGTCTTCTTCTCCTTCTCGGCTTAGCCAGCTTCTCATCGGCCCAAGTCTTCGGGTTCGGTGGCTGCCCCAGAGTGCGCGTCGCTAGGGACTTCGACCTCGATCGCTACTTCGGTCGGTGGTTCGAAATCACGAAGTTTTACACCTTCTACCAGGATGGTCTGACGTGTGTGTCGGCGGAGTATCGACCAGGGGATGATGGTAGCATTCGTGTCATCAACTCGGGACGATCACAAGAAGGAGAGGTGACGACAATTGAAGGGGTTGCCTTTCAACCCGACCCAGAGGAGGGAGCAAAGCTGCAGGTCCAGTTTTTCAGAGGTAAGAGGATTTTTATCTAATTTCATTTGATTTTGATTAAAAATATATATATTCACGATAACCAAGTATCAGATATAAATACATAACAACATAAAATATGAATTTCTGACAAAGAGATCACTTTCCAAATTAGTACGTTTTACACAATTAGTCCTGAAAAGTTTAAAACCTAGTAGGCCCTATAACTTTAAAATAGAGAGAATGGAAATCAATAGGCCTTCATTATATACTCAAATAGGCCTATAAGTTGACCAACTTAGAAATCTTATGACAATAATGAATATTACAAAATATCGAAGTATCGGTATACGGAAAATTAACAGTTTTTACAACTGCATATTATGATTCATATTCAATTTTGATTATAATACAATGATATTGATAAACCTTGATTATTGAATTACTCTAAATTATTTTAATAATCTTTCATATGAAAAGGACAATACAGAACGGGATGTTTTATCGAAAGTTAACGAAATCTGTTTAATATGTGATATTTGATTGATATGTGATATTGTGATCATCATGATTATTATTACTAATACTAATAATTACTATATACCTCCCTTATTATGCCTTAATAACCTATGATCTATATTTCTCTCGTCTTACAGGGCAAACACCAGGCGATTATTGGGTTCTCGATGTGGAATACGACAGATATGCTCTTGTACACTCGTGTTCAGAGGTCTTCTATGGCTGGTTTAACATCCAGTCTAACTGGCTTCTCGCCCGTGATCGTATGCCATCCGAGGAAGTCATCGAGAATGCTTTGAGGAAGTTCGGAGAACAGGGCATCAACGTGCAAAAGCTCAAGAGAACGAATCAGAGGAATTGCGAGGGAGAACCACCACGTCCGACAGAGAGGCCTGGCACTGATAGACCACGCCCGTCCGAGAGGCCTGGCACCGACAGACCACGCCCGTCCGAGAGGCCCGGCACCGACAGACCACGCCCGTCCGAGAGACCTGGCACTGACAGACCACGTCCATCTGAGGAGCCTGGCACCGACAGACCACGCCCATCTGAGGAGCCTGGCACAGACAGACCACGCCCATCAGAGGAGCCTAAAACTGAGCGACCACGTCCATCTGAGGAGCCTGGCACTGACAGACCACGCCCATCAGAGGAGCCTGAAACTGAACGACCACGCCCATCAGAGGAGCCTGAAACTGAGCGACCACGTCCATCTGAGGAGCCTGGCACAGACAGACCACGCCCATCAGAGGAGCCTGAAACTGAGCGACCACGTCCATCTGAGGAGCCTGCCACTGACAGACCACGTCCATCAGAGGAGCCTGGAACTGCACGACCACGTCCAGCTGCGTTTTAATCAGATGTTTCAGGAAGTGAAAGGCAACCCCTTCATATATTCCAGGAACTAACAGACCACCCCCTCCTTGTAACCGCTAACATAAGAACAATATTCGATAACTTTTAATCAGAACAATAAATAACATAAAGGAAAAACAATTATTTAACAACAAACAAATCGTCCATTGCGTCTTTTAAAACTATTTCAGCTGAAATTGATATCATAATGTAGTAAGCTCGTAATGTAAAACAAAAATGTTTACACAATTTTGTTTTCCTATTTTAATTTCGCTCGTATTTATTATGAAATCATTTTGATTATAGTAACATTTTGAATAAACGAATACAATTCATTTCACCAAGTAATTAATACTGAATGACATTTTCTGTTCACGTTTCATACTTTAGCACTTCGATAAATTATGGTCAATTTAGCTTGATTTCTAAAACCAGAACTGAGGTCTGCCGGTAGCCAAAGAAAGTTTCTAAGGCTATAAATACAAATATAAATTGGTATTCTATAATATGTATTCGTGACCTCAAAGGCAGATAAACGACAGAGAGATCGTTCAAGGGCTAAACAGATTAGATTGAGTACGACGAATAGGGGAGTAAAAGATAAAAGAATAGAAACAAAATACCAGAAAAAATGACAGAGAAGAATACATGTCTAGATAGTGAGAAATTAAGGAGCAATTAACAAGAAACTGATTTAGTATAGGATAGCAAGAGAGGGAGGGGGGGGGGGGGGAGAAAGAGAGAGAGGGGGGGGGGAGAGAACAGTTAGAGGAAAATATAGATATAGAGAGGAAAGAAACGAATGGGAAAGAGAAAGTGAGAGACAGAGAGAGAATGTCGAGAGGAAATGAGAGGTGTCTATATAATTAGAAGGAAAGAACAATCGGGAAAGGAAGAGAGAGAGACAGATAGAGAAAATTAGAATTGCATGAAAAAGTGTGTATAGTAAAAAGCGAGGTTAAGAAGGAGATAAAAAGGGTGAAGGATGCGAAAGAGTGGAAGGCAATAGAAAGTGAAAGTAGAGGGTAGAGAGGAACGCCGCGTATATTATAGGAGATGGAGATTTTTTATTTTATAAAATTGATCATTTATAAATTAGTTAAGTTTAATAATTAATCATGACCAAGAGGCAGTCTAGCTAAAATACAACCTGTTTTCTTACACACACAATGCAATTATAAAAAACAAGCCTGATTTGATTTGGCACTAAACGCATCGAACAGGAAGTTTGTTGAATGTTGAGTGTCCTTGCTTCATCCTCATGACGTAATGACCGTTTGTCTGTAAAATCTCCTTTGTCATTCTGTGTTGACAGGACAAGTTAGTTTACATCTATGTACAGTACCAAACTGTGACGCCGCCCTGTACACACACTCGGTCAATACGAAGAATGCATGCCCGAGACCTATCCCAGGATGACGTAGTCCAGAATATGCCCGGTCCTTTATATTTCCCTACACACTTGATTCAAGCCGTCGAAGATGGCGTTATCAACAAACTCATAATTATGCTCACCAGCCCAGCCTAATTTAATGATCACGCCATCATCGGCTAATAGCAAGTAAGTAGGGAGAGGTAGCGTTGGTGTGGTGGAGATCAAAATTAAATAGGCCAGATTCTGGACTAAGGATGACACCGCAGAAATACGAGTGCAAGCTTTAAATTTCATTTTTTGAAATAAATTATCACGAACAAAAATAATGATTTTCAATGGGGCTTAGTGTTGCTGGAGCATGTGTCGTACAGCCATGTGGGGATAAGAGAGATAGAGAGATGGAAGGGAGAGAGAGGGAGGAGAGATAGAGAGAGAGAGAGAGAGAGAGAGAGAGAGAGAGAGAGGGAGGAGAGAAAGAAAGAGAGAGAGAGATTGAGATTAAACATTGAACATTGTTTGTTCATATTGTATTTCAATGTCTTATATAGTATTTACCGGTAATTTTTGACTTGTTCTGAACTTCTGTGTCTCCTCTTTTTGCAAGTATGATCAATGAAGTAATCAAGAAAAAGAAATAGCAAAAGTGGAGATACAGAACTTGATAGATAGAAACAAGGAGAAAGGGATATGAAACAAAATGAGAGCCAGAGAGAAAAAAAAGAACCCACTAGTAATCACTCTGTAATTGATGCAGTGGCGGATGCAGGGATATACGGGGGGGGGGGGGGCACAAAACCTCATGGGGTAAAATATATGAAAACGATGTAGCGAAGCGACAGAGCGAGGCATCAGCGGCGAGGGAGCGAAGCGACCAAGCGGGGGTGGGTCTGGGAAGGGGTAAGAGCCCACTCCCAGAGTAGAAAGCATTTGCAATTTTAGCTTAAATACTAAGTTTCATCAAACATTATAAATTTATTTGCAATTTTGTGACATGAACTGTACAATTTAGGAGTAGATTATCTACGTCTGAAACAAAGCTTAGCAATGATGATCGGCTTGATTGGCTTTCCATAAACCATCATTATAATACTTGTAGAATGATGATCAGGATGCTTGTTTTAGGTCGTTATCTGATCTAAAAAATACTGTTAAAGTTTTTAAAAAAAACAGAGCCGCTAGGGCTTTCACTCTTTAAAATAGAGTTTCATTTCAAAATGCCTCTTACGTGGATTTTTTATTTGGATGAATTTCAACGGGGACACCAACGTCGTACGACCTATCGCACAGTACCAGATTATGAGCATTAAACTTTAAACGCAAGCGAAGTGAGTGGAGCGTTATACTGCGTTGGGTCCAAGCATGTGCGGCGGAGCGTCTTTCAAAGTGTGGGGGGGGGGGGGGAGGGCACCAACAAAAAGGGGGTCACCTACAAAGGAAAATCTTAAATTTGCGTCAATTTTGGCGCTAGTTTAAGAAAATGTTGATGAAAAAAAGTGATCCTGTACAAATACGGATAGCTCTCTTTTGTAGTTTAAAAATAGAATGGATTTTAGTCGAACCGCAATTAGCCCATACGATGTTGCAATATTTTATTTATGGGAGTACTAGCGTATTATATAATAAGAATAAGGTTTTATGGGGAGACCCAAAACTTGGACTTTTTTTTATCTTCCTCTCTATTGTCATATCATTGATCTTAATATATACTGGTGGGTTCCTTAATGAGAATGATGTTTAAAAGACATGAAATGAGTTTTTTGTTTTAAGAGAAAGTTTATTGGACATAAACCTGTTCGATAATTTATAAATTTCTTGAATCAGGATATTTTTAAATGGGTTAAGGACTTTGTGTCGTCAGCAAATAGGACAGTTTCATGGGGATCGTCTTTTAATAAAATTGGATTGACCTTAGCTGTTTTAAATACATCAGGCAACACACCTTGTGATAACTAGTGATTAAATATGTGAGTTAAAGGCATAGCAAGTGGATAGAACCATTTCTTTCCGAAGAGACATACTTATTATATCGCAAACATGGAATTTTGAGCTGTAAATAGATCGGACAATGTTAATAATTTGGTTGGGTGTAGATTTAAGAAGAAAGACACTTGATTGTGTTCTGAAAGATACTCTGAGAAATTAACAATTGGGCAGTTAATTTTGCTGGCGAGGTCGGGTCCGATATTCGTAATATTTTTTTAACCATAACCCTAACCCTTACCCTAACCAACCAATTTGAAATTCGCCACACCAACTCGGACGTCTATGCCAACTCATATTTCCCAAGGACTGCAAAGACATGGAACAACCTACAACAAGCAACCATCGACCAAACCTCCCCGCTCTCATTTAAAAATGCAGTTACTAAAGAACTTTTTTCCAAAATGTAATCGTCCACCCTCCCCCACCTCCAGTCAAAACTCTTCTTCGGAGTATTTAGGAGGAAAATAATCCAAGATCCAAGAACCGAGTTTGCATAAAGATCATGATCATGTATTTGAGTACCATTTAGAGTCATTTTATCCGTGGGTGGGGGACTTGTCTTTGTTCCCATAACCTTTTTGATGATTTTCAAAGTTGCATTAGTTTTTGAACTGGCCTTTTAAAAATTATATCAGCAAAATATAAACTACGAGATAAACGGATCAATTTTGGTTAATTTATTGCGATATATTTGATATGTATTTAAGTTATTGTGATTGAATTGCGTATGTGTAATTTTAAAGGTGATTTCGTGTTTGTATGGATTTTAATAAACTTTTCGTTATCTAAGGTTTCTTGGGTTTACTTCGTTTGTTTATCACTTTGCCTACAGGGATATTCTTATCATAATAGTATTGCAATATGTTAATAAAGGGATTGGGTAACTTTGTCTCAGATTCTGAAACAAAATCCTGGATTTAGCTCATGCTACAATGATAACTATAAACCTTTAGGTCAGTCAGGAACCCCATGACTTTTACAAGCCGATCGCCTGTCTGATTATCAAGATATTTATGATTGGAAATCGGAAACCAAATTTTGCGTTTTCATAACACTACAGTCTACTGGGGGAAATGAGTATGGCAAAACCGGTCACTCAAAGATTTTTTTTTTTTTACTTCTTTGAGGCACTTCGTGATCATTTTGAAGCGCAATTTTCTAGGGCTTCAATATTACAACATATCACAGACACTTATAACACGTCGGGCCATGCATGCCAGATTTAACATTGTTAAATGATTCCTTTATGCACAGTTCACACCGACGCGTCGAATGTCGAAACGACGCCGACGCCGACGCCGAATGTCGCGCTTTAAATCGGCGATCAATTTGGCGTCATTTTTGTTTACTTTTCAAAAAATCTCACGATCTCCTCAGATATGCTATGCTCTGACATCTTAACAAAGCGTGTCATTTGGTGACAGAGCGTACAAAGTGGGGTCACCGCCTTGAACCAAGCTCTGTTAAACTCTGTTAAGCTTTCCTACGCTTTGAGCAAAACTTTGATAAGCTTTGTGACGCTTTGATAAGCTTTAATACGCTCTCCCCGCTTTACGCAATTCGTGACAGATCGCCTCAAATTTTTAAACAGTTTAAAACTTTTTGGCGCTCTTGCCGAATGTCCCGAATTGCTCAAAGCTTTCTCATGCTCTATTACGGTCTTTACGCTTTAATTAAGCTTTGTTACGCTTTGCCGCCGCTTTGCTCGCCGATTTAATTCGCCATCAATTCGGCGTCGGTGTGAACTTAGCATTAAGGTGATTGTATGCGGTATTGACGTCGTCTCCATTGAAGACATCTGTCCATCCCTCTAGAAATAAATCTTGCTTCAGTAATTCTATACTATGTCTAGATTCTTTGCGATATAAATACTCATCAAATGATTTAGAGTAACATAGTTGGCATTCACAAGTTAAAACTATTTGTAGGTGATCAGAAACTTCAGAACATAATATTCTCCCGATAGTTTTGTTATTATGTACGTTGGAAAAAATATTATCAATCTCAGTTGATGAATGTAATTTATTTCAATTAGGGTTATTAATAAATGAACGGAAACCATATTAATATATTTGTTGCATAAAATTAGTTGAACTAGTATTATCAGATGAGGGCACGAGATTTATATTAAAGTCACCAAGCATAAAAATATGTTTGTTCTGGGAAATCTTCATGTAGCCATTTCTCACTTACTCCAATGATGGAAATGCAAAGTTATTTAAGGAGTGTAGAAGGTCTCCAAAAGATTCAAAATTCCTGTTCATACTTCTTGAGTTTATACGTAAAAGTGAAATACTATCTGGATTATGAGAAAAATGTATTATTGAATTATAGGGGCGTGTAATATTTGCTTTCGTGTATATCGTCACGAAGTATGTCGGGAGTTTTTCCCTAGGATTTCATACAAACTTTGATTAACTTATTTAATGAGTGTTTTAAAGAGGAATAAAACTTATGCTGATCTTAATATTGTCATGTAGTTTGACCTGTAGTATACAGGTGTACTTGTACCACATAGTCAAACACAGCTTGCACCACCGAGATCCGCGCAAATAATCGGTTGATCAAAAATAATACCAGTTTTTGCCAATCAGAGAACTGGAAAAGTCGACGCAACTTGTTAGCCTCGATCGAAATCCTAATTTTTAGGAACTAAGACACAATTTGAAGAAGTGGGGCCCAATAGCGCCTATTATACGAAATACAAGACTTCAAACATGCGTGCTTAGGGGGGGGGGGGGGAGCTATTGTGTCCCCCTGTCCATCCCCCTTATTGAGGCCCATGCTTCTGGGTTGCAGGTACATTGCCCCCGCCAAGGATCCACGAGTCGGGAGCAATCGAGTTTTAGCAATTAAGAACATTCTAGATAGCGATAAAAAATTGAGCGATAATCCATCCCTTGGAATTTAGATTGCACTGCCCCT
This sequence comes from Strongylocentrotus purpuratus, assembly GCF_000002235.5. Classification (NCBI taxonomy): domain Eukaryota; kingdom Metazoa; phylum Echinodermata; class Echinoidea; order Camarodonta; family Strongylocentrotidae; genus Strongylocentrotus; species Strongylocentrotus purpuratus. The sequence goes on along the minus strand of NW_022145601.1, from coordinate 23,096,008 downwards.
ATTGTTTGCTCTGTTTAAAAGAGCACAAAAAGAGCCCTCAGATTGGAAATTCCATATCCGAACAGTAGCAGAACACGCCGTAAATAGGGACTTTTAGATTCGCACGAAGACAATGGGGATTGCTACGACCGACGTCCTTTTAATGCACTGCCTTGAATAGACGTCACACGTATCAGTCCACGCAAATCTAAAAGTCCCTAATACTGGACACAACATTCAATGGAATAATGCCCACATTAGTGAGTTTGACAAATTAATCCCTTATTTAATAGAGACTCTTATATTACTCATCTTCGCTCCAGTGTATAATCACTTGTCTTGTAAAAGTCCATAGGAGTGGTCGAAAGCTTCCCTACTAGAAGCTTTAACTACTGTACATGTAATAATTACCCCTAATTACCAATGACAGTTTTCTGTATCAATTTGGATATTATTCCTGGGTTTCGGAGCAGTCACGTCAAAAAGTTCTCTCGGTAGACGAGAGTCTACTAGAGTCAATAACTTATTCGTAGTTTCTGTTACAGTCTGTTCACATGACCAGTTTCCTTTGTGTGTATCCTTTCATATCTCTAGGCTCTTAACGAATGACGTACGGTTGAGTTAACCTATGAGCGTCAGAACCTGACGGATACCGGCGATATGTAAATAACCATATTATTATTATTAAGGACATTATTACTTTTAAGGACAAATGGAATCGATGAGCCTTAAACACAATACTAAGCCTTTTATTAAAATCATTACGGCGTGCAAAAAATAAAGCCTTATAACACCGCTTTCACAATAAAGACACGATTGACGTACCTCTCCGATTTTGATGGACAGGGGGAGGGGGCGTTTCATGAAACAATTAGATGATGGTGTTCACCGACTTATATTATTTTTCATCGACAATATTTTGGTCACCAACTATTTTCCAGGCCTCTGATTGGTCAAATTTAGTCAGCGCTGACAGTTGTCGGCGGACAAATGTTGATGAAACGCCCCAGGCCGCCATTTTAAAAACAAGCTACTGCAGCAGTCTTACAACACGAAATTATTCTGGTGATGTATCTTTCTACACATTATCCATTTAAACAAAATCATGGAGGGGCGTGTGATCACCTTGGTATGTTTGGCGTTCGTTTTTGACTTTGGTCTCAGTGAGCCAATGTTTATGGACCGCGATGCGTCGAGATGCTTTATTCCAAAAGTTGAGCTCAAACCGGTAAGGCTATACACCCACTCTTTGGCCCGAATTCACAAAGGAGGTCTGTCGACAAACCTTGGTTTTCGTACGTCATATGACGCGTTTTACGCGTTTTTTACAAACCTGGTTTGTAAAGAACAAAAGGAGGTTTGGCGAAACAAAAGGAGGTTTGAGCTCAAACCTTGCTTTGTGAATTCGGGCCTTTGAGTCTATGCTCTAGCTATCCTACCCTATTATCTCTCCATACTCTAGCAGTGTATGCTTCGTACTATAGACTTGCTTTTGGTTATGCTACGTTTACAAGTTGTTCCCGGCGGCCACAGCAATCACGTTTAAGGCCACCGTGGGCAAAATGGGATGGACGTGAGACAACGCGGGGAGGGGGGGGGGGGCAAAATCGCAAACGTGACAGGGCTTGATTACCGTGAATGCCGGGCCAGATTTTTAAACTGTTAACAAATTTGCCACGGCAGTCATGGTGCAGATGAGAAACCTATTAGGACGTAGTAAAAACGGAACAAAACATGACAGTACGTAATAGGCCGTAACAAAACTTGGAGTCGGTCCGTTGTGCAACGGTTTACGGGCCCGATGCGCTACGGCGCGTTGCGTTCAACGACGGTCTGACACGGCGCGCGCGGTCTCATGATACAATGATTGCTTTTGCTTGGGAGGCCTTCTTTTTATACCGCGGGCACAAACGTGGTACGAAGCTGCCCGGCGTCTGCGTTTCATTCGTAGAAAGCCCCGACAGAACGTGAAAAACGTGTCAGACCCTGATCAGAACGTGAGAAACGTGAGGGACCCATCAGAACGTGGTGGGCCGGGTGGGAACGTACTGGTATCCGCGGGCCGAACCGTAGTGCGCCTTGGAGCCTTCGTCTGACAGCAGCCTCTTTCCCTCCCACGGCCCGTCACGGATACCGTGAGAAAAATTTGCAAGACCTAACAATACTTGAATACAGAGATAAACTTGGCCAAGATCCCATGGCGCAATTGGTCAGAACTAAAACTTTCCACAAACGAACTAGCCCATAATAGCCACAGACTCATACCACAAGATAGCCATATAAATAATTTCATCTATTGTTATTTCTTGTTTAAAGTCTCTGAATGTCCCGTACGTCACAATCCAAATAGCTTTGACCTGCCCTGTAACTTTCTTTGTCAAAATTATGTATCCATCGTTTTGTACATTTGCTTTATTATACTGTTTGATGCTTTGAGAAAAATTGAATCGACTTTATTTGAAAAAATGAAAATGGTTGTATGCAATGGGACACTGATGGGTGTTGCACACAAGGCGTCATTTGCCTGCCGTATAAGATAGTGACATGCGTAATGGCTGATTGTTTTTCTGTTGTCTGTTTGTTTCTTTTTGTTTTGTTTTGTTCTTCGCTAATCGTACGCGGCAGCATATGGTAGTATGGAATACATAGAATATGTATATGTTCTATAAATTTTAATTTCGTCTTTTCCTTTACTATCTTGTTTTGCTTTGCAAAGCTCAAACCAGGGATAAACACCCATCGATCATCGAGCAGTCGGTCTGGGAGCAGCACGTTACAACAAATGAAGTTTGAAGTATGGTACGATGAGTCAGTCACGAATTCATCGATGAGGGACCTCATCATGGTAAGTGATTTTATGCCACATCTACAGACCTTAAACATGAAACAAAAGGGCGACTTCTTAAACCCACCAAGGTGCCTTGATCAATACGAGAAGGTTAAAACTCGCCTTCTCGCCTTCTTGGCCTTAACAAGAAGCATTGGCGAGTAAAAACAAGTCGTCTTTTCGCTGCACGTTTAACTTCCGTACACATGGCTCCGCGGTAGCGCTGTTAATTAATTTCTGACCAATTTCAAATGAATCATCCTGAAGATAAGGTACTGCTAATGCGATCAATTTGTGAAAGAACTGTGGAGAAGCAAGTTGGAAAGGGTGGTTATATTGTTCATACCAACTCATGCAATACTGTGAGGGTTTGGAATAATTTACATATAAATCAAAATTAATTGACTCTATCTTGCTAAACAAATCAGATGCAATGCACACAGAAACTGGTATTTTGGACTCCATGTAAACTTTTCAGCTATTTCTATTTCATGTTTCAAAATGTCATACAAAGAATGAGATGGCTCGCAGATTATTTTTCATCTTTGACAGGACCCAACCTTATTTTAAAAAAAGGGAGATCGATCCTTCGTGACTAGATGATTTTGCGAATGCAGAACATGTGACAAAACAATGTTCACTTTAAAAGAAGTTGAACAAACTGTTGTTAACTTTATATCATGGTAAGCTCATTAAATCTGTTCCATCGACTTTGACGCATTTAGGGACAACGCCCCGAATTGCTGTGCAATGTACTATCATGAGTTTTCTTTTAATACTTTTCAATCGGGACTGTAGCATATTGGCTTTGTTGACTTTGTTGACTTTGTTTCACCCATAAAAGCTTTTTTGATATTACTATCCAGGGTGCTGTGTGTTTTCAAGATACATCCACATGACCGTGGACATGGTGGATGGCATATGTTTAAAATTTATCCACTTAAAAAGAAAATCCCGCTTTGCTATAAACATTTTTGAAATTATATTTCAGCCATTTCAAGTTGAATGAATTGAAAAGTTGACCTTGAAGATGAAGAATTCTTCTGAATCTGAAGTAATCTGGCTCAATACTCCTTTAGTGGAGTAAAACAAATCGGACCCTAATCATAACCTTAAAGATTAAGTTGAGTTCTGGTCATGCGATTGCATTGTGAAAGAGACGGTGTGGAACCGATCAGGAAAGGTTGATCATCTAGCATATAAGAATTTGTGTGTATTGCAAGGTTTTGGAATCAACAAAATGATAAGAAATTTGGCCAAGTCTTGGTAAAGTTACAAACACTGTACACTGAAAGATGTATATGGGACTACACGAACACGTGGCGTAAAAAGCCGGCCCCCCGATTTTTACGATGTTACATGCATATTAGAATATGAAGGCATTTGAAGAGCCATGCTTTTCAGGGAACATGTCTTATCTGATGCTCTTCCACACTTGCATAGTAAGAATGAGTAACGCTGACAAATTATTTTCACCTCTTCACAGAACTCAACCTTTTCTTTAACCCTTCTCGTCCATCCTGGGTAGCTCTTCAGAGCTAACAAAATATGCAGCAAACAGTCAACCATAGTCAGCTATGGCTGGTTTTCTCTCTGCCTTTTATTGTACTCAGGCTACTGATATTTGATCGTAACGTAATGAAATCATTATTTTGAATATTAAGCCTTTGATAAGGCGGGATCTTGAATGTCAACTATATGAATGACGGTTAAGACGTCCAGCCTCTAAGTTTTTGGGGAAAGATTGATTATTTAAAGGAATCTTTGTTAGTTCTTATCTAAATGGCTTTTGTATTTAATATGTCTGTGTACAAAATACGGAAATATTTATGTTTTAATGTCCTAATTCTTTAACTCTTGATATAGTATCTTGATATAATAGTATATGGTGACCGTATGGTAGGAATACTCCCAAGGGCGTGGAGATGGTGAACATTGTGCGTGAATAATTCCGATGACCAGGGTAAAAGCACTTAGAGACGGTATTTCGTATTTAGCGCTATAAAAACCAGATCATAATCACCCAACATCAATTTTCCATTTGTGAAATCTAGGATGCAACCCAGGAGACAGTGGACTTGATATCCCGACAACTCCAAGTGAAGGAAGAATCGCAGGACTATATTTTCGACAGGTAACTTTTCCACGCATATTTATTTGTTTGTTTATTTATACAACACTATGGTTTTGTTGCGTCATATCTGAATTCGCTGTAACTTCGCGTGTCATAGCAAACACTAGAGACAAAGGAAAATTATTTTTCAAGTAATCCTCTCTCTCTCTCTTAAAATAAGCCAACAAACAAACAAAAAAAAAAATTAAAAAAAATTATAGTTTCTTAACATTGATATTCTTCTATTTCTATCGATTAACAGGCAGTGTCAAACTGGTTCGTATGTGAACAACGGAACAGTGGTCAATTGTACATGTGCCGATGATGTGACGAATTGTGGTATAGCTCCGTTGCCCGAACACCATTTACATGTAAGTGATTGTTTTAACGCCCTAGTGGACGTAGAGGGCCCTTGCACCCCCCCCCCCCGAAAAGCAAGAGGCTTAACTTACATGACACCCAAAGTTTACCCCCTATTTCTTTTTTCTTTTTCTTTTTTTTTGAGGGGGGGGGGGGGATGTCAGACCATTTGTAATCAACTTCAAGAAAATGTCTCTATTGTGCCCCTCCCTTTTACAAATATAAAATGATCCGCCTCTTGTTTCGATGGGATGCTTTTAGAATGTTAAGTGAAATGAAAATATATCTAAACTTTGAAGAAAAAAAATAACGTTTAGGTAATTTTTAGATGTAGCCAATATTTTCTTTTTTTTAAAAACGAGCACCTTTACACGTAGGCCTATATATAGTAAAGAGTAGACATCATATCATATCAAATATTAACACACTAATGGGCAGGCATAGATTTCGTAAGCCAAAACTCGATTTGTTGTTCGTTTACTTGCTCGCCCACGTTACTCGTTCGCAATATTTTAGTACTTGGAAAGTCGGTGTGTTCATACAAGAATAACTCAGAACACTGAAAAATATACTGCTCTTACTGCGATGTAATTTGTACTGCTATACGCCTACCCTTAAATTCATATAGCCGTGCTCCACATGTAAGCGGTATGAGAACGGGACAGAGTACGACTGCGAGGCCGAACCGGGAGGACCCGCTGAGAGAGGCGTGAGCGACGTTCATTTCACTCTCTATGTCACCTCCATTAGTGTCTGCCCAGACGGCGTCATCGGGTTTGCTAGTGCGTGCTATCTTGACACGACGCTGAATAGGTGGGACTATAGAGTACCAAAGTGCTGACGTCATATTCGTTTGAAGTCCAGGTTACTGCGGTTCTAAACAACAGAGCATATGCCCTTGAGTTTCACCGCGAAATCATTCAGGCTACCAAAGTCAATGTTTATATTGGAGCTGGTGTGATCCCCGCACCATTGTTTAGCACAATTTTTTTTTTTGGAACCAGCCACCTCGACAACTTGGCCAGTATGACGTCACACTTTGTACTTTGTTGGCTTGAGGTGGATCCCTCTCTCTCTCTCTCCCTCCCCTCTCTCTCTCTCTCTCCCTCCCCTCTCTCTCCCTCCCTCCCTCCCTCCCCCTCTCTCTCCTCTCCCTCTCCCTCCCTACCCTCTCTCTTTCTCCCCTACCCCCTCTCTCTGTCTCCCTCTTCTCACGTATCAACTAGTTTTATTTAAGTTTTTAATCTGTTTCTATTTTGATTATTTGAATTTATTTAAACGACTTATATTTCTATTCCTTAAATTCTATAAACGGCTGATGTGGAAAACTAGTCAACGCACCCTTTCGGCCAAACCGTGGGGGGGGGGGGGGGGGGGGCTTTGGACGAATGGTCGCGTTCCAGTCAACAACGTACCCTTTCCGTCAAACCGGGGGGGGGGGGGAGGGCTTTGGACGAATGGTCGCGTTCAAGTCAACGTGACGTGACACGACGCTACCCACCCTTTCGGCATAAGCCCGTAATCGGTCTTTAATATACAAATATTGACTGCTCATGAGGATGCTGGTGGAAATTATCGGACCGGTGTTTAGCATTGTTGGAAGACCGGCCATTTAATAATTTAGATTACACTTAGAAATTAACACTCTAAATGTATGGAATTTCGCACGAGGGTAGGTTTAATATAAAATGACAAGGATCCTCGCCACAATTTTGCATATCAAATAATGCACATCTTGTGATTAGGCATGATGTATCCATCCTCAATACCGTTGAAATAGTCTAGACTACTAGCAGTCGGCAGTCCGACTGTTCAACATGTACAGCTTAAGTAGATCATTTTTTATTTACTAATGCTCTCTCTCTCTCTCTCTTTGATGTCATAGGCCATTCATATATTTTTTAATGAAACTTGTATGAGGCGATTGGGAAGTGATATATGAATGTCTAGTTATTCATAGCAGTCGTTTACTTATGCTACCCCTGCACGATGTAATATGAAGGAAACATTAGTTATAAGATTAAAACTCTCCTTAAAACATACTTCTTTAAAATGTATTTTGACTGAGTCATAGTCGGCATAATTGCAGCACCAATTTTACTTGTTGTTTATTTCTCCATTAGCGCATTAAAACGCTAATACGACAGAGATGTGCTATACATGCAATGTATTGTTTGTATCATATTCATTTGGGATTCATGTGTTACTATTTTATTGCTCTCCGACTCCAAGGCCTATTGCAGGGTACATCAACATTTGTCCAGGTGGAACAACAATACCAGAAGATCTTCAATCTACAGTACAACATGAAATCTACCATGCAATAGTAAGTGATATTGGATAGAGAGCGATATTATCCCTCGTGATCATAATTATTTACCCTCAGTGATGCGCGCTTCTTGGAAAATATAACCACTCTAGAAAATATTACTCCCTCCGGCGGGCCAAAGAAAGTTATGTAACACACCCTACCATCTTTGTAATTTAAAAAAAAAAAAGATGGCCGCAAGTAGTTGTTTAGCTAATGTTTATCAGTCCGCACGCAGGTCTTTAACTATCGATATGGCTTATTTAAGATCTATCTCTCTCTCTCTCTCTACCTCTCTCTCCCTCTCTCTCTCACTTTCTCCCTTTTTTCAATATTTTTTAAAAAATCATACTGTATAAACCATATAGGCGTACCCATAACAAGCTTCTTGGTTCTAAAAACGAAATTATATGCCTTCTTTCATAAACATCATTTAAACCAGAAGCATCGATCCTTGGTCATTTATAACAGATTGATTGTTTATATTCACATTTCATGCTAAATTCACAACACATTATACATTTTACAAAACAATACACTTCTTTAACTCTTATCCTGCCACAGGGCTAATCCCCATTGTGCCAAGCCCCAAATCCCCCCGTGCCAGGTTGTTTTGGAGATAATCTGATTAACTCCATAGTTCTATGAATAGCGCGTGCAAAACACTAGGCACAGTCCAACGGGCATCTGCTATTACATTTGCGTGCAATCATGCAAGAAGCAGAGGAGCAATAGCTTGCTAGCGTGTACAAAGCACCTTAACAATAGCGTGCATGCAGCCTTATGGCAGGTTATGAGTTAATTAATATGGAAGTAAGGAACCCCGAATTATAGTAATGATTGACACGAAATAATGTGTCAGAAACCATTTAATACGGAAAATTAAATGTGAATCTACTTAACAGCTGAGCTGTTGCGTGTAGCTCCACTTAATCATTGCGAAGGTCTGATCGATGGAATGTAAGTAAGCGGAGTTGAGTTTTGTGAATCAGGTCATACTCTCTTCTTGCCTGGAATTAAATAAATGTAGAGGTGTTGACCTCGAGTGGTTTAAGCGCTTGACTTGAAATGCAAAGGCCGTGGGTTCGATACCGGACACGGCACTAATGCCATATGGCAAGACATTCATCTACATTAGACACTCCATACCCAGGAGAAAATTAGGGACCTGGTAGGATGACCAAAACCTTTAAGTTAGTAATTACCATATGCCCTCACGGTGAAAATAAGGTAGAAGTACTCCCCAGGGAGTGGAGATGGTGCATATTGTGCGTGGATGAATCCGTTGAGACGGTATTTCGTACTAAGCGCTATACAGTGTGTCCCAGAAAAAACGAAACCGAGAATTATCGATGTTTTATCATAACTTGGTCACATTTTTAATTAATAAATGACACATATTTGGAAAGCTTAGATCCCCCTCCTTCATTTGATGCTTCATATGAAGCATATTTCACGCATAAGTGACTAAAATCAATTTGAAGAGAGGAAACCGAAAAGTCATTTGGGCGGTATCTGAATTTCAAAGAGAAAATCACATTTCTAGAAAGTTGGGTTTCTGCCCTTTCATATGACACCTCAATCAGGAAAAATGAGCAAGGAATGACAAAGTTCTATTTGTTCAAAGTAGCCCTTACATTTTCATAATCTTAGCAAACAAATTCGTTTTCACTGGCTGCCTGCCGTAGCAAAAAGCAGAATTGACAAAAGACTTAACTCCGTTTCGTTGACAATCAGCCATGCATGAAGTCTTTCGTCATTGGACAGAAAACAAGTTACTCTTAATCATGAAATAAATTTCAAAGTCATATTGGTCATACACTTTAATCAAGAGCTACCAAAGTTGGATACACTTCTATTACGCCCACTGTGTTTCTCGTATTAAAAGACGGGAGTTTTCGTAAATTTGCTGTATTTTTGTTTAATTTAAAGAAAATGTCGGATAAAACTAGACCCAACAATTTGGCGAAGACCCAATGCAAAGTGAGCCAAATGAACAAATACCTTGGACTTGCCCTTTTAAACATTGTTTCCTATTCGTATTCTTACAGGGTATCTCACCAAGCTTGTATGCTTTATTCCGGGATGAAAATGGAGACCCTTGACCCCCCTTGGGGACAATGGCTTCCCCATTGAAACGAGCAGGTAAGGTAAACAAGCAGACGTTCTTTAAAAATACTCAAAATTTATTTTAGGTTTAGACCAGTTTTGGAATCGCCCCCCTCTCAAAAAAATGAAATGGAAGCTCTTAAAACCAATGATGTGAAATAATTATGTTTTGACTAATACGTGATGATACAAATTTTGACGGGAAACCGCCTACTAATTGATATATTTGGTAAATTATCATATCGGTTCGACTTGGATAGATATCGCGAATGCACTTCAACATTGAACATTTGGGGATATATATCTGCTTTTTTGCGAGTTTAGGTTGAATTTTTGCCATCTAGACCTCTGAAGGCAATATTTAAACAATATTGAATAGATATTTTGCACCCAAAACCCTTGAACCGCAATTTTATCTTTAAACAAAACTTATGTCTGCCAGTGTCTCTATCTATGACTTAGCCACAGGGACACGTACTACCGTTAGTATGACTATAATGTTGACTTTGTCTTTGTGTACGTGTATAAATGATAGGAATTCCGTGTAAAAAAAAAAGGGGGGGGGGGAGGGGTTCGAGGCTGTTCGCGGTTTTGTTGTAAGAGCGACATATGTTCGAGGCTGTTCGCGGTTTTGTTGTAAGAGCGACATATTTCACAAAAAGGGGCCTACCGATGAGTGCGCGTGTATTTTTTTATGAAAAATAGCGTACTTTTTATAAATATACACTGAAAAGCCCCATATCTGATCATATTTGATTCCAATTTGTACTTTTGTTTACTCAAAAGGTAATATTTTGTAAAAATATTCTTGAAAGGTTGCCAAAGAGGGGGTCATTTTGGACTGCGATATTGACCATGTTTTACAATACATCGTTGAATATGTAGTGACACCAGCGGGCACGTACCCCCTCCCGTCGAATGGGGAAAAGAATATCGAACACCATGGCATAATAGTGAAAATAGGGATGTGTGACCCCCTTCGAAAACTCCCACGACACAGTTAATGTTGTCATTTAAACAAAATGTATCCAACTAGTGCGAAAGCTCCGGGTTATACAGCATGCATTATTATTTGTTGTTGTTGCTGTTGGTATGACTCCGCCCAGGCGCGTACGCAGGGGGGGGGGGGGCTTTGGGGGTTGAACCCCCCTTTTAACATTTTTATATGTGTGTTTTGGATGAACCCCCCCCCTTTGCTTATTTTTTTTAAATAAAAAATTAAATTATAAAAAAAATAAAAAAATGTGGTAATGGGTGACCCCAAAAAGCTGACCTTACCCCCTCCCCCAACGAAACTAAATATAGATCGGCCAAATTTTCAAATTTTGGCGCACACACGCACACAAAACAACATGCTCTCTAAGAGACCGACTCGTGAACCCTTGCGTATCTTTTTTCCAGAAAGGCCCGCCAGAATGACCCGTTCGGTCTCTTCTCTCTGTTAGTCTCATGGCCTGCAGCCATATGAGATATTCTATAAAGGCACAGGTTTATTTTCTAAGATCACAGTAATGCAATATTTGTCATCCCAACAACAAGCGCTTGTTTGTTATGATTCCGTCACCCGCTCACGTCTCGGTCTTTTAAAAAAAAAATTTTTTTACCTTGTTTGGAAAGAAACACTAATAATTAATGAATTCATTCATTCAAATGATTCTCAGAGATACATCGGAGTTTTCACCGGGGTTTTCATTTGTGCATGAAATGTCACATGTTCAAAAGATCTACCCAAAATTTAAATGATCTTAAATTATGATGATTATGATGACCATTGGTTTCACGTGCGAAGGCAGCAAGGATATGCTTGTACTGCTTTTCAGTAACAAATACACATCTATTATCGTGTTTAACAAACTGCTTCATTTGAAAACACCTTTTTTATACGTCGTTTGAACTGTTTTCTTCATTTTATAGTGTGGGATACTGGCAATGGAGTGATCGTGTAGCTCGAACCCAAACCCTAGATTGGGATATCCGTGGGGGTCAAATAAAACGAAATGTGACGATCATGGTTACACCTAACCTTATAGTAAGTTTTTTTTAAATACTCCAAATTATCACAAGGATGCTGTAAATCTGATTAATACGAAGACGGCTAGAAAGACGGATAATGATAATATTGATGATTGATGCTGTGAGTGGTATTAATACTGTTGTTGATATTGTTGACGGTAATGATGGTGGTATTTAATACTGAACCATATTAATAATTGTCATTATTAATATGAATATGATGAAGGAGCTGCTGATGAAAAAGATGATACCCTCCCCCTGCTCAGTGTTTTTTTTTAGGGTACGCGTATGCTTGTTCCCTACCTTTCGAAAGCACCCCCTATCTCAGGACTGCCAACATTTCTGGACCCCCTTTCGCGGGCTTTTCGCGGGCTTTTCCTGCCTTGATGACCCCCCTAAATCCGGAACACTGTTCAATTTACCCCTATCTATGATATTTAAGATATTTTATAACCATGTCACAGGAGTCCAGAGAGAGGGAGAGAGAGAGAGAGAAAGAGAGAGAGAGAGAGAGAAAGGAACACGAATGCGGTCCCTCCGACCTCAGAGTGCGGGGGAGGGGGAGCTGATAGCCATCATCCTTTATTTCCATTTCATCCGAAGAAAATTTTCACCTATATAATGTACCTTACATATCATGATTGGGTGTATGTTTTTAGACTAATATATATTTCTTTATTAAGATTTCGTCAATTTGTTACGACTAAGTTGCTTCAAATACCACATTACACATTGTCGTTCGTATTTACTACATAATCATCCAATTTTTCAATATTTTTTTTTATAGACAATGCAATTTCGTTCACACACACACACACACACACACATATATATATACATGAACATACATGTATTTACAGACAAACAAACACACATGCTGCTCAGATCAAAGAGCAAAGATAAAGATATAGATATGTTTTCATTATTGTAGAGAGAAGCTCGTGAATACTACGGATGTGACACCATTGAGGGAGTCGAACTGGAGGACGATTATGGAATGGTTCCATCTGGAAGCGCTCTCGCTCATTTTGAGGCCCGATTGATGCCGGTAGGATTGTTTAATTTATTTTTCTTCAAAGGTGTACCTTTCACTTTCCCTATTCACCTTCAGAATTATATAATTGAATGATGATAATCTAAATTTAAATCGAAATATTGAAAATGTTACAGCCTTGGTTTCTGTTCCATTTGTCACAATGTCCCGACACCCAATTTTCTGAAATTGACATCTCAATGTTACGACACCCCTGTATCCTGCCAATCCGATATCTCGATGTTCTATCATCTATGTGGTCTGTTTCCCTGTGTTTCAACCCCGTCATATTCGACACTCCAATTTCCCAACACCGACACCCATATTTGCTGACACCCGTATGTTCCGATACCGCTAGGTTCAAAGATCCCTATGTTCTACCACCCTCATGTGTCAACACCTGCATGTATGGGCACCTTTGTTCTGGTGTATCTTAGTCGTTTAGGCTACATATACCCAACTTCATCAGCTTAATGATAAGGGGTTAAAGGTTACAGTAATAACTAGCACCCAACTTTCAACCTTTTGTTTGCTAGACCGAGTCAATGGGGCCGGCTTTCACTAAGGGGCGAAAATTCTCTCGTTTCACTTTGGCATTCTTCGAAGATACCGGATGGTATAAAGTAAACTATGACCTCGCTGACCCATTCAATTGGGGTCGTGACCTCGGGTGTGACTTCGTCAACAAGAGTTGTAAATGGTGGATGGACACTCAGAGAAACAGGTGAGAAAAAAGGGGAAAACCCGAGTAGGAAACAAAGAAAAGAACTAGAAGCGACTGATAAACACACATTTTTTTAAACGTAATTTTGTCTGATGTGTGTAATATTGAGATACATATAAATACACAACAATGGCGTATATGTTATTTCATACTCATGATAACATTTGATACATAAATAAAGAGGTATAACTATGTCAACCAACTAGATTTGCATTTTGATTGAGCTTCTTTGTATACTTAATTTCAATTTAACCTAGTTATATATTTAAATGTAACTACAAGCAAACTAAAGCAGTTTAATTTTCATTTGTACTCAATTGTACATTATTAGTTATATTGCATGTGAGCAAAATTGAGAAACTGAATAAAAAATGACTCTAAAATATGATTCCAGGCCATTATAATCCATTAAACGTTGCTAGTCATTTGATTTCTTTTTACTCTCTTTTTCGCGGTCTGTCATGAAGAGGGTTGTCCCTAAGCCCGTACTGTGAGAAGCCAGTCGAACTGCTATGTGGTGTGGAAGGCAGACCAGCCGTCTGTACTAATTACAAACTCTATGAACCACTGCCGGATGAATATCAGGTGCCGACAAAGATTTAAAGTTCAATGTCGAATACAATTTTATATTTTTATTTTTTAAAACTTTTTTAAGGTCATTTGGCAAGACGTTGTTCTATATTTTAATTATCCATACAGGTGTAAATGGATACCTGGGAATCGTTGAGAAAGAAGAGTATTTATATTGATGTGGCTACCGAGGGAAAATGACATGATTTTCCGGTATTTTTTCTCATATTTTTGTAAGAAGTCATACTTTTTTATGCGTTTGTTGGAAATTAGAAATTCCCAAATTTATAGTCGGGCGAAAAATATGCTTATTAATAAGCCTGTATGTCAGGGTCTGCAGAACGGCCGGGCTCGGGGCTCGAGCCCCCCTCACTTTTTGAAAAAGTTTTTTAAAGAGAAAAAGAAAGAAAGAGAGAGAAAAAATAAGTGACCTGCCTATGTAACAAAATATGCTCATCTGACCGTAATTAAATGCCTAAAATCCCTGAGCTTATGGGGGCTCCGCCCCTGAACCCCACCAAGGGCCCTTTGGGCGGTCCCCTTATGCTCATCTGATCGTTATTAAATACCTAAAAACCCCGGGTTTCAACAACTGCATGTATGGGCACCTTTGTTCTGGTGTATCTTAGGCCCTTTAGGCGGTCCCCTGTATGCTCATCTGACCGTTATTAAATACCTGAAACCCCCCATCTTCCGGGGGCTCTGCCCCCTGGACCCCACCAAGGGCCCTAAGGCGGAGCCGTGGATGCTCATCTGACCGTTATTAAATACCTAAAAACCCCTGAGCTACCAGGGGCTCTGCCTCCTGGACCCCACCAAGGGCCCTAAGGCGGAGCCCTGGATGCTCATCTGACCGTTATTAAATACCTAAAAAAAAAACGAGCTCCTGGGGGCTCTGTTCCCTGGAATCTCCGCCAAGATTGCTTTGCTAAATATAGCATACAAGAACCTTTTCCATATCTTTAAACCATCATTGATATCTGATAATTAAACAGTAAAATAAACCTACCAAACTACATAATACAATGAAATACTTGACTTAAAGTGGGGGAGTTTGATGTGGTGCACAATTGCACCCCACTGTAAATAATCGAATAGTCCATGGCGTTCATAAATATTCATGTTTTTGCTCACCTCGGCAAAATGCTTGCTTATAATAAATGGAAAAATTACGGTGGGGGGGGGGGGGGGGGGGGTTGGCTGAAATGGGCATAATGAACCAGTCAGAACTGATCTATGATAATTCATGCATGACTTATAACCTTGCAATCGAGTGGCAAATTGCGTCCAAAGTTTGACTTGTTGCACATGTGTTATATAGGCAATGGCGAGCTGGCGACCTATTTTGACCAAATTAGGGTGGGTAAACTTTCAAAAGTCAATGGGGCATGAGGGTTTGAAAGAAAGAGCTGGTGTCAACGTACGTGAGGGGGATGTGCTTTTCGTTTAAACAAAAAATGATTTGTTAACGATTTTTGGGGGTAAAAGTCCATGGGCTAACATGTTAGGGTGCTGGACTCTGACGATAGGGGGCGTTGAACAATGAGACTATTCGGAGCCATATGTTATCACTGTTGTTATAATTAATATTGTTTTAATATTTGTACATGATAACACTATATTTGTTAGTTGTCCAGGATTTGGCTTAAAATGAAAACATAAAGAAGATGGTAAAGCATTATTCCATTGAAACAAATCAATGTTTAATGGTGATCGAGGCACGTAACAGAGGATAACGATTTGAATTCTCTCATATCATTTTACGATCTTGAATATTAAATCATAATATTATATATTGTACCAGTATAAGACTTACGAATAATCCATCAATCATGCGGAAAAGAATACAATTGAAATTGCAAAAAGGAATGATCTTAATGTTTCTTTTTTTTCTAAATTATATGATTCTACTTCAGTATTTTGATTCTCTTCCCGGCTTCAATGAGACGGAGTTAGCTAGTGTTGGTGGTTGGCGAATGTTAGAAGATCATTGCCCTGTAATTTACGTAAGTTGAACCAAATTGTTGTTCGTTTTTTACCAACTTACAAACCTTGAAAATACTGTATTTTCAAAGCGGGATAATTGAGACTTCATTGGTTATGCTTATGTACATGTATCTGACTCCTCTTTATTCAAAATAATAGTAGTAACAACCAGAAACAAAAAATGTAAACATTTCAAATCCAGGTCATGACGTAGTCACATGTCAGTGTAACATAAAATACAAGTGTTTATTATACTTACAATAAAGTAAACCATTGACAAAGGTTTTTAAAGTCTAGAATATTAGTACGAAAGATATTTTGGATGAAATATGTACATTTATGCTGACACCAAAATATAGAATGATGTGTATTTGGGGAAATAACACTGTGTATTCGAAATGAGGTTTAGCTTTGTATTTGTAATATATATTTCATATCTTAAATATCGAGATAAAGTATGAATAAATGGTATAAGACAATCAGAGAGATTTTCAAAAACCAGCTTAAGAGCAATCTGTATACACTTTTGTAATGACAATAGAAATCCTCATCGGATTACTTAATATGTCACTGTCATTTCCCCACATTTCAATACGTGATGTATATATAAGGCTATTGAAAGTGCCTTAGGTTGAAGTTTGAAAGTCTCTGAAATCGTGTTGGAAGTTTTCTTGGTATCGCTTTTTTGTACACACTTGTTATAGATAATTGGGTATTCGGAAGATATTATTTGCTTTTTTCATCTATGACTATCTTTTGTATATAGCCTGCGTATCGACTACAAACCAATGATTATAGGCGACAGACATGTGAAAGAGGTTAGTGAAGAATATACAAAAAAAATTATCGAGATTTTAGCTCGAGTAAGAGTTTGTTTTAACTCGCAGGCATTGCACCCTCAGGATTTGAAATGATTTGATCTGATTTAATTTCACTTGAGTTTTTTTGTCTAAAGGAACAAGAAAATGGGACATTAAATTGTAAAACGTTCCACGTCTAAATACAGCCGCTCATCACATGCAATACATATTAAGCAGCGAAGCAGAAGTATGTTGTTTGAGACTATTCGACGAATTACATTAAAAAAACCCTAAGTTTCCCTATAATAACATACTTTTTAAATGGCAATTGTTATAGGCCTACTTCACATCGTGATGAAGAATTAAAGATGACCCATAGCGATCGAAAGAGCCTTGCTGATGTAAATGACATTTTCAACTTGGATGATTAAAGAGACGGCTGATATTGGGAAAGGTGAAAAAGAATTTGCGAGCTTTTTCATTCTTTGTATAGTTGAGTGAAAGGATATCATGGAAAAGTGTTACAAAAATATTACTCCTCTAATCCCCTCATATTCAGAATATTTCAAGGAAAAGCGTAAGTGCTTGGACAAAACTTTCATGCCACATGTTTGTGTAATCCTATTCATATATTTATGCATGAGAATAACAACAAGTTAGATTGAGTCAATTTCTTATGTTATTTTAATCATTCCAGAACCCACTGTATACACCAATTGTTAGAGCTACATCATCAACCTTTTCTTTCCCTTGTTGACAGTACTTTCTTCTTCACAGTGAAATGGAATGAACAGATCTCTTATTTAAACAAACTCTTTTCACGTTGTGTGATATAATTATCACCTGATATGTTATCAGATAACATGTCAGATTAAAATGTATACATTCATCTTCATAAATTAAGAGGTATAATTGCATAAAAACAAGTAAGTATTTGATAAACCTTTGTGACATGATGAACTGTCCTATTGTCCCCCACAGATATTAACGAATGTGACAGTGACCCTTGCAACAATGGAGCGACTTGCTCGGACATAATAACGGGTTATTTCTGTACATGCACCGCAGAATATGCAGGGCGCCACTGCGATTACGGTAGGTTCAAGAGAGCAGAAAAACCAAGGTTTGATACATCGATGCATGTAAAGACTAGCAGTGGGAGTGTCTAGCTATAGAGGATAAATCACCAGTCTTTGTGGCTTATAATACGGGGTTCCAATTCCTGCAAAGGCACTAATATTCTCTGGCAATACATTAATCTACATTTGCCACTCTCCGCCGAGGTGAAGTGAGCGGATACCCGTTAGGTTGATTCCTCGAATGCTTAAGAAATCATTCAGATTAATACAGAGCACTCAGGTCGTAGTTATATCAATGTTTTAACCGAATTATAATGGACCTTATTAGTCCAATATATTATTACTCCATTGACAAGAAGAAAAGGCACAAGAACTGATTTTCTTTTCTTATCACAGGTAAAACCATTTGTTCCACATCAGACCAATGTGCAAAGAATGAGGTTTGCAAAGGGGCTGTGCAGCTGTGGACACGGTCGGATCAGAACAGAAGAAGGTTGTCAAAGTTAGTATTATCACACGAAAATTCAAATTCATTTGATAGGAAGACGATTATATAATGCCTGTTGGAATTATATAGCTACTCGGTTTGGTGTTATAACATAATAATCACTATAGGTGTGAAAATACCTACACCAACGCATGTAAATATAAAACTGATATCGTTGAAATCTAGGATTCTCAGAAAGTAGAACAAGGTGTCATTGAAACAAAGGAAGGGTTATTCAATAAACCTTTTGCATGTCCCCAATTCTCGAAGGTTTGCCATGACAGGCTTCATGGGTAAATCTTACATTCGTATTATTATGATTATTATCATTATTATACAATTATCATTATTATGATTAATATCATCATTAATATTGTTCTTGTTCTTCTTGTTGTTCTTAATTTCGATATATTGCAATTAATGATCTTTTCATTTCAGTTCCGAGACGATTCGACATGTGGTTTCAAATTACAGATGTCAACGGGTCCCTTGCACTATACCCTGACCCTAACACTTTCAAATCCAGTGATGAAATAATCAGAGGAGAACTAGAGTATGCGGTACGAAAACATCCATCTTATGAAATTTTACTTAAAATAAATAAATCAGAAATCAATCGATCAATCAAAAGAGTAACGCTTTACTTTGATTACTTAAATTACAAAACATAGCTTAAAGACCGTCACCACTACTGGGCCAGAAGGGATTAGACCACACAGAGAGCCATCGAGGTCACTGTGACAGGTGGCTATCTCATTAACTCAGCTCTCATTTAACATAAGAAAAAGAGGATCATGGGGGACCAACAGGCACCGATTGGGGAATTTTTCTATATAGAGGGAGCAAGTAGCTACAAGTATGGCAGTGTGCCTTTAAACAGAGAAGAAACGGTACTATTTTTACTTCCCGGTTGAATATTTAGAAACAAATATTTCAAAGTTTGACGACAGTACTAAGAAAGCAAAGCGCACGATCGCAAAAACGTGGGCCTCACATTTTGAAATATGCGGAAAAAAAAAATGACGATAATATATTTCATAATCTGAACAGGAGTTCTGCAGGCAGTTTATTTCATGTTTTATTCAGAAACGGGTGTCATACACAAGTGTAGACTAGTTACAGGTAATATTTGTACTAAGTTGGGCCTTTCACTAAGTTTGTTATGTGGGTCGAGGAATGCTTGAACAACGTAGAGCGGTCCGATGTGGACATGAACCGCATGCCGGTCCGGAACCGCCGTAACACAGCTGAATTCTAATTCTGCTTGGGATTCTACTCTAACAATAATTATAGAGAAAGGCAAATTCATTTATGAATTGTACTATGAAAAACGCTACAAATGCTAATTATTTTCTGATTTTCTTTGAATGTGTCATATAAAGACGGGGAAAAAATTAAACCTAATGTTTACTATTAAAAATGCCATGAATGGAATGCTCATTATTTGCCCGCTTAATTCCTTCAGATCTTTCACCGGTTATCGAGATGGGAGATCTTCGTTGACTCCGTATTCAGTGTCAAAATCAAGTCCTTCAATGGAAGTCTCGGAGTAGAGATACAAATCGTTCTCGATGCAGGTAGTACACCTGATGACGTCATGATTTATGATCTTATGACGGATTATGTCTTTTTCGCCGAGGAAGATCTGTCGTCTGGATACACATCTTACACCGTGGATGTTAACTCTATCGTTGTTCAAGGTATGCGATGGGCCATGGCTCTGTGGATAGCGAGTCTGGAAACTTGAAGGTTCCGGGTTCGAAATCACGATCGATATTCTGCTTTTTGGGGCATTTTTTTTAGTTACGTATGTTATTAGTTAGGAATTAAAGCAGAATTATGAAAATGAAACCTGTAGATAATGAAAACCGGTTTTCATTGATGTAGGTCCTAATATTCTTCCTACTTTCTCACAACGTAGACCTCTTTTCCATGAGTGCCGGACACAACAATTCAAGGGTAACTTTCTCAATATACCCTATTGTTTGGCCTTTAGAAGTTATGTCCGGACTAGGCAATACGTCATTGTAATGAAATTGCCTGAGGTTGGTTTTTCGTATGTCTTTGCGATTGTGTTGTTTAAAGAGTTATTTAATAAACCTAAATAAATATAGAAAACCCATCTTCCTGTCTCAGATTTGGATGAATGCGATGAAATGGAATACTCCGCTTGCTCCGTCTATTCTACTTGCAACAACACGATTGGTTCCTACCAGTGCACCTGTCTGCCTGGCTTTGGAGATCAAGGGGATCCGACGGATGGGCAAGGAACGGTCTGTAGTGGTAAGATAATGATTCCGATTTAAAGATTCAGAAGCTAACTTATAAGATACATCTCCACTGACTCTCTGCATTGTTTCGTTTTGTCATTTTTGTTTTTGTTTGATACAAGATTCATATTTTCTACTCCATTCTCGCTGGGATTGGATAGGCCTTACTCCATCGTATTTCCCCCAACATATGCCCTGCTTATTTTATGATTGTTTTTATCTATTATTATGTACCGTAGTCTTTATTCCACGTAGTAGAGGTGTCCTGGTCTATTAATAGACACACCACCGGACTGTGGATCACATGGTTCGCGAGTCCAGTCACAGTACTAATGTCCTTTGGAAAGACATTAATCTACATTTGTACCTCTCTACCCACAGGCAGGTGAATTACGTAAATAGGTACCCGGTAGGATGAGTTCCCTTGAATGCTTTTCTTTTCATGGCGTCTCAGCTACAGCCGAGGTAATACTATGAAACCATGTATCAAGTGCAACAGAGTTTATTCAGATAGTAGTTGCGCTATATAAAGAGACATATTATTATTTTAAGAAGGTAATACATGAGCTATTGAAAACAAAAATAGTTGAGTTTTGACATTCTTTATGATCACGTTCTTTATACATTTAGATATCGACGAATGCAGTAATTCATCCTTAAATGAATGCTCTCTGTTCGCTGGATGCACGAACACAGTCGGTGGATATAACTGTGTTTGTCTCTCGGGATATGTGGACTCTACTGGGAGCTCTGGAAGATTATGTGCAGGTAGGCAGTGATAACCAATAATAATGTTCCAGTCACCGAAACTAATAATAATGTTCCAGTCACCGAAACTAACGCATAGGATATTGCAAGAGAGGTACCTACAGGATGCGGCTACGCATCGATCAAATTCATGGAGCTAGCTTTGTGATCTGTTTGTTTTACCCTGTGCTGCCGGTCAATCTTTCGTACATCAATATTAAAATGAATGAATGAATGATTGCACGAATGATTGCATGAATGCAAAAACTACAGTAATAAATATGAATAAATAAGTAAAAATATGTTTTGACAAGTAGGCTTACATAGGAATCGATGGATCGAGACATTTTCTCTCTTTGCCATTGTACCAACGAATAAGATATAGTGAACCATAAGCAGAACAAAGCAATCCACCTCATCCATATATTTGTGAGTATTTGAATAAAGCCCATCGCACACTAACCAATCTGAGTACGATCCGATATTCTAACATGAGACATCTAGGATCTAAATAATCATATGATTGAGAAAATCTAAATTTAACGGGTTTTCACGATTGCTTGGAAAAAGCTTAATGGGCTCAGAATAGTGACGTCAGACCAGTAGTGCAATTGTCTACGATTTGTAGACGAATCGGCTTTGTATTGTTACCAGAAGAGTTCAATATAATGAACTCCGGTTGTACGTTTTCTTATCAATATTCAGACTTAAAATAAATAAAATGATTAGATTTCCCATCTAATACAAATACAATACAAATACAAATGCAATTAAATTTGCATTTTTATCGAAAATTGGATTGGAGGGCGGTCGTGTATAGTGTGCGGTGGGCGTAACAGGCATTTTGATAAAGACCTGGGGGCGTTTCATGAACAATTAGTCGGTGGTGTTCACCGACTAATATCATGTTCACCGACAATTCTTTTGTCACCGACTATTTTCCAGGCCTGTGATTGGTCAAATTTAGTCAGCGCTGACTAAATTGTCGGTGAACATTATATTAGTCGGTGAAAACCATTGACTAATTGTTCATGAAACGCCCCCAGGCCTGTCTTACAGTCTTGCAATTAATCCAAATTAATCGCAAGTCCTCTTACCAATCGCAACTTTGCAGTCTCCTTATGTCCATAGTTGCGATTGATATAAACTCTTTGTAAGACAGGGCCCTGATGCACATATTATCCAATGAATGGAACGAATTCCAATTTCCCCCATAAAATCAGATATCAACGAGTGCATCTCACAACCATGCTTCAATGGCGGTACATGTAGGAACTTGGAAGACAGATTTACATGTGAGTGTGCTCCAGGCTATGAAGGACAGAACTGTAAAATAGGCAAGTCTACTTTTTGCATTACCATCATATTAATTTCCTGAACAGTTCTCATCATACATGTATTACAACATGAGTTATTGATTTCTATCAACAATATGCTTTTGTTTTAGCAAAATCATTGCAATTACCATCGATCTTATTAAGATAATTTTCATTCATTTGACATGGTTGTCATAAAAGAGCAAAATGCTTTTGTAGAAAAGTAAAAAATTAGATAAAGTATGTTGATCAAAATCGGATTGTCTATATAAAAGTCTTAAAAATGTCAAATTGGTGATTTTACTATACGGTCTCACGATGACTTGCAATGTCGGGTATTCATTTTCTTTACTGGCTCTCACACGCAAAATGTTTTCAAAATAAAAATACCCCTTTTCTCAATTATAATGGAAACTTTGCTCCTCTCTTTCTGTTCCTCACATTCTCTATCTTCCACTCTCTTCCTCTGTCGCTCTCATCGTCCCCTTTCTCTTTGTCACCCCTTTTCTCTATCACCACCCCCTCTCTCCCTCTCAGACCAGAATGAATGCATCTCCGCCGAGCTGAATGACTGCTCCCCATTGGCGGCTTGCACCAACGAGCCTGGAACTTTCTCCTGCGCTTGTCCTCCGGAGTACACAGATATCTCACCTACTGGTGCGGGACCAGGAAGGGTGTGTGAGAATGGTAAGATGGCGATATACAGGAGCATCTTCTATTTTAAGTTAAGGGGCAGTGGGGTATGTAGTAATGCAGTAATTTATTTCTAAAAATGGGGGGGGGGGGGGGGAGGCGGAGTCATCCGAGGGCGGGTGTTAACACCTGGTTTGCCCATGGAAGCCAGAGTGCCATAGACTCACGACAAATTGTTGTTGATTAGTGTGTGTGTGTGTGTGTGTGTGTGTGGGGGTGTGTGTGTGTTTGTGCGGGTGTGTGTGTTTGTGCGGATTTGTGTGTGTGCGTGCTTGTATGCATAAGCCTTTGAATGGTGGGTGGGGGTGGGGGCTTCCCACCGTTTTAGATATTGGAAGTGTTTTTTCTTTCTCATCTGAGTATATTTGGTGGACCAGGCTGTGGTGTGATGGCTGTAGTGGTTGGGTACATGATGTCCCAGGATGCCCAAACGCAAACCCTCTTCAAACATGTGTAGGGGAGTGGGCGGGAGGTATTTACCTACATCAAGGGAAGCCACTGGAAGTAATTGTCGACAATTCCTTTGTATCTTTGTGCTTTTTCTCTTACTTTTTCTTGTATATTTCTGGAACTTTCTTTTTTTAATGTTTCTTAACAGGTTCCATGACCACCATCGTCATTATCTCAATCGTCAGTGGTGTCATGTTCGTCCTCTTCGTCGCATTGCTCTTATTATCCCAAGCGAAGAAGGCCAAATTCTAGATCGTGCCCGTGGTCAAAATGCTGATTGAGTGGTTCGTCGAACAGGTACACGGCGTTCGAAACAGTTCCTATTAGACCTCTATGGTTATGGTTTTGCGGTCTGTCTAAGCTCATGAATGAAATATCAAGTTCAATAATTTGCATATGTACCCATTTTTTTATTTTACATTATTTGTTTGTATATTATTTTTTAAGTATCGATTGTAATAGTAAATTCATTAGTTTTTGTTTTGTTACATTTTCTAAACTGATTTGTACCAAAATACTTTGTTTAGCCGTTTAAGGGGTTAGGCTCGACTAGCATATGTGCTATTATATGGCCCCTTTCACCAACCAATAGTTTCTCTTTTTGTATATGTCAAATCAAACATAAATAATAATCGTTATCGTATCGGGAGTTATCATTATGGATTTGCCATATGTCTGTTTTAAAATAGTAGAATAATCAAACAAATTAACGAAGTAGATGACTATTCACGTTCCCATCAATTTATTTTACTTATTCATTGTCGTGTGGTTGCAAACATTTTAAAGGGAAGGTTGGGGTCTTTTAAAAGTGAACAATTTTTGTTTGAGCTTTCTCATCATTCTCTACATAATCGAACGTGACTACCAATAGATTTAAACAATTTTGTAATTCCTTCCGCATAGTATGTAGTCAATATTCACATATATGTGTGCGGTGCCTTTCACTTTATGGGATTCTCAGCGAACTGAGTCAGTTTTTCCATCGTTTTGATGATTCCAAAACCTCTCAATAGTCTACATAATAATTATTAAGGACTACGGAATCAACATTTCTCAAAAACTTTAGACAATTTCTATTCACGATTCTCTTCCTCTAACACAATAATAGACGCATTGATGAATTGATTGATTGATTTATTCAGTCTTCTTTAAAATACAGGGTAGTCACTTCAGAGCCGCAAGGCCTGCATTTCAAAGGACCCCTCTAGGCAAGTGACAAACTACATGGTAAAAATTACAAAAACAAACAATCCAAACATATTCACAATACATAATTCAGTTATTTACCACCAAATAAAAATAGGTACGTTAGTACACAGAACACGCTTCAGTTTGAAAAGCCGAACTACATAAATTCATGCTTGGTTGAAATGAGCCAAATAAAGCAAGAGCATATAGTTATATTTATCAATGATTAAACATGACAAATTCACATGAATTAATATACTTGCACTGATATAATTAAATCAAACAAAAATTAAAACGCATTAAAAGATAAAATTTCAAGTTAGATTGAAGGGTTTAAAGAAAAGTGTGGGTAGAAAGAAAGCGGTTCACAAAGACTATTCATTTTTGATGAACTTGATATTTAAAAATTGTTCTTATCGTGCACACTTTCACAAAAAGTCCCGGGGGTCTCAGTCAAACATAAATACTGTAGGTATGCGCGACCAATTTATTGATTGGACGCGGTCCGCGCGGTGCCGCATTAAAGGATTCAAAAACGTTCATTTTGGGCAATTTTCAAGAAAAAAGGTACTTTTTCAAAAAAATTTAAAATCCTGCTTTACGGTATTCGCGTTAAGAGGTATTTGTGTAGCCCTCAGGGCCAGACCGGGGAAGAAAATAAGGGGTAATAATGCCCATTGGCGCGACTACCGGTCGCCGCCTGCGCCTGCCGGGGCGGTATTCTGAACATTGTTGTAAGTATTGTGTTATCTTTTGTTGTATCTTCCAGAGATAACACAGCGCTAATATTGTTGTAAGTTGGTATTCTGAACATTGTTTTATCCCTGTTTTATCTCTTGAAGGACCGCCTCTATCTTATCTTTGACCACTGTTGACACGCCCATTTTTATGGACCCTACCAATCAAAATCTATTTTATATAAGCATGATAAGTAGGTCAACCAATTGGAGTACTTTATGCTACATCTTCGCGCATACTAATCTTTGGCGTAATTAGTTATTTGAGCGCTTATTATATATGCGCGTCCTCATATGCGCTGAGCATGTGGCACATGGATCATAAAGACAAGTCACGCTTTCAAGAGACATCACAGAGATGAGAGCATTAAAATCGTCATATCCTAGCATGTAATTTCTTAGAAATTTCTCATCTTTGATGTCTCCAGTCAACACACAACCTTCTTCTAACTCGTCTATTGGCACTAAGTTGGTTCTGGGCAAGAAAAAATGCCGCTATTATATCACCACGAAAGATACAACAACCCCCTACCTGTTGTAAGTATTGTTGTAAATACCATGCAAGATAAGATAAGATAAAAGATACAACAACTTTCAGAATACCAACTATCTCGACATAATTTCTCGTGCGCATATGCAAATGAGGATTAAACGCCACTTTATTAATAATACGCACAATTACAAGCGCACCAAATTATGAGCGCAGGCGCGGCCAATGAGATGAGAGAAAAGATACAACAAAAGATAACACAAAAGTTACAACAATGTTCAGAATACCAACTTTATCTTATCTTCAAAGATACAACAATATTAGAGATAACACAGGGTTCAGAATACCGCCCCAGGTCTTCAGAACTTCAGTAGATCAAGACCTACCAAATCCCACGCCTATAGCTGGTCCCTTATAATTTGTTTACATAGTAGGAATAGTAAATGTTCACTTTACATTGTGTACTTTACATGTACTTTACATTAAATAGATCAGATTTGAAATGTAGTTCTTTTTTTCAAAGAAAGGATTTATGACGGCTGTGCACTAAATTCATTTGGAAGTGTACAGGTTGATGTTATTGCTTCTCTATTGAAATAAATGATTACTTTGTGAAATTTACCTTCAGAAGCGCAATTTGATTTATTTTATATTGTCAACAACCTAAATCATAATCCCATAGGCGTAGACAGGGGGCATAAGGGGGCATGCCCCCATATTCTGCCCCCGCAAAATACAAAAACATAACATGCAGTACCTCCTGCTTGAGGTAGGAATTGTATTCCCCCCCCCACACACACGGACTCATACCATTACGCATCGCGCACCCACACGCACATGCATACGAATGGGAGGGGGGGGGGGTCCCAATAAAATTCAATGACTTTGCATTAATTAAGCACCGCTCATCGCCTCAGCTATATAGGTGAACTGGTTGGGTCCACATGTTGTGTCGTCACCGTAACTTCGGCAAATTTGACCCCCGTTGTCCCGTAATTTGGAGTGGTGCGGAAAATTGAGAGAGAGAGAGATGGAGAGAGAGAGAGAGAAGAGAGAGAGAGAGAGAAGAGAGAGAGAGAGAGAGAAGAGAGAGAGAGAGAGATGGAGAGAGAGTTCCCACTTAACCAACACAAAATGCATACATCGTAATAGTCACCAGACTGCACGGCAGTCTTTTACATGCATATCCACTAATAAATTGCTTTACCCCATGCTATAAGCCCCCCAAACACCTACATGATCCTACTTTTCCAAGCCTATCCGCCCAATAGATATCACATTTGCCCAAGTCAGCCCACCCTATAGATTATATGTAATCCTCATCCATGCAGTTAGGGTGCAATTGCCTTTTCCAGCAGTTCGAGGAGCCGTTCCCATTTCTTGACGTCGACATTGCCATTGTCTTCTTCGCCACGCTGTTCATCCTCCACTAGATCCTCCTCTCTTGCGCTCCACTCCTCACGGGCACTCCACTCCTCACGGGCACTCCACTCATCCCTTTCACTGAATCCTTTCAATTCCATATTATCCTCCTCCACTAGATCCTCTTCTCTTGCACTCCACTCCTCACGGGCACTCCACTCCTCACGGGCACTCCACTCATCCCTTTCACTGCCTCCTCTCAATTCCATATTATCCTCCCCCTCATCCCATTCACTGGCTCTTCTCAATTCCATATCATCCTCCTCTTCATCCTCCTTCTTTATTTCACGCAAGAGCAGCTCAAGTTTCAAATCCCGCACCATTTCCTTGAACTTCTTGTCCTCAATCTCAACTGAAGTGTCTTCTTCACTTAACTCATTCTCCGGCGCAAGCTCACCACGCTTATCCTCGACGTCACCCGCCATGTCGTCTTCCCTTGCAATTGCCTTTTCAAGCAGTTCGAGGAGCCGTTCCCATTTCTTGAAGTGGGAATTCCCATTGTCTTCTTCGCCACGCTGTTCATCCTCCACTAGATCCTCTTCTCTTGCACTCCACTCCTCACGGGCACTCCACTCCTCACGGGCACTCCACTCATCCTTTTCACTGAATCCTTTCAATTCCATATTATCCTCCTCCACTAGATCCTCTTCTCTTGCACTCCACTCCTCACGGGCACTCCACTCCTCACGGGCACTCCACTCATCCTTTTCACTGAATCCTCTCAATTCCATATCATCCTCCTCCTCCTCATCCTCCTTCTTTATTTCACGCAGGAGCAGCTCAAGTTTCAAATCCCGCACCATTTCCTTGAACTTCTTGTCCTCAATCTCAACTGAAGTGTCTTCTTCACTTAACTCATTCTCCGGCGCAAGCTCACCACGCTTATCCTCGACGTCACCCGCCATGTCGTCTTCCCTTGCAATTGCCTTTTCAAGCAGTTCGAGGAGCCGTTCCCATTTCTTGAAGTGGGAATTCCCATTGTCTTCTTCGCCACGCTGTTCATCCTCCACTAGATCCTCTTCTCTTGCACTCCACTCCTCACGGGCACTCCACTCATCCTTTTCACTGAATCCTTTCAATTCCATATTATCCTCCTCCACTAGATCCTCTTCTCTTGCACTCCACTCCTCACGGGCACTCCACTCCTCACGGGCACTCCACTCATCCCTTTCACTGCCTCCTCTCAATTCCATATTATCCTCCCCCTCATCCCATTCACTGGCTCTTCTCAATTCCATATCATCCTCCTCTTCATCCTCCTTCTTTATTTCATGCAGGAGCAGCTCAAGTTTCAAATCCCGCACCATTTCCTTGAACTTCTTGTCTCCAATCTCAACTGAAGTGTCTTCTTCACTTAACTCATTCTCCGGCGCAAGCTCACCACGCTTATCCTCGACGTCACCCGCCATGTCGTCTTCCCTTGCAATTGCCTTTTCAAGCAGTTCGAGGAGCCGTTCCCATTTCTTGAAGTGGGAATTCCCATTGTCTTCTTCGCCACGCTGTTCATCCTCCACTAGATCCTCTTCTCTTGCACTCCACTCCTCACGGGCACTCCACTCCTCACGGGCACTCCACTCATCCTTTTCACTGAATCCTTTCAATTCCATATTATCCTCCTCCACTAGATCCTCTTCTCTTGCACTCCACTCCTCACGGGCACTCCACTCCTCACGGGCACTCCACTCATCCTTTTCACTGAATCCTCTCAATTCCATATCATCCTCCTCCTCCTCATCCTCCTTCTTTATTTCACGCAGGAGCAGCTCAAGTTTCAAATCCCGCACCATTTCCTTGAACTTCTTGTCCTCAATCTCAACTGAAGTGTCTTCTTCACTTAACTCATTCTCCGGCGCAAGCTCACCACGCTTATCCTCGACGTCACCCGCCATGTCGTCTTCCCTTGCAATTGCCTTTTCAAGCAGTTCGAGGAGCCGTTCCCATTTCTTGAAGTGGGAATTCCCATTGTCTTCTTCGCCACGCTGTTCATCCTCCACTAGATCCTCTTCTCTTGCACTCCACTCCTCACGGGCACTCCACTCCTCACGGGCACTCCACTCATCCTTTTCACTGAATCCTTTCAATTCCATATTATCCTCCTCCACTAGATCCTCTTCTCTTGCACTCCACTCCTCACGGGCACTCCACTCCTCACGGGCACTCCACTCATCCCTTTCACTGCCTCCTCTCAATTCCATATTATCCTCCTCCACTAGATCCTCTTCTCTTGCACTCCACTCCTCACGGGCACTCCACTCATCCCTTTCACTGAATCCTCTCAATTCCATATCATCTTCATCACCCTCATCTTCCTTCTTAAGTGCAACTCTCTTACTATGATCGAGCTGGTTTTCTAGCAAGTTGACGAGCTTTTTGACTTCTTCCAGTTCTTTCTTTACTTCACCTGCACCCTCGGCCAGGAGACCAACGCTTTTCTTCGTAGCCGTTTCTGGTTGATAGAAGCAGTAGAAGATCTTGACATTATGGCCCGTATTGCCGGGTTTAGGATGTTCTCCATCCTGCATCGTGGTGGGATTGGCTTCCATGGTAGCCCACTCGAGAGATTCCTCCGTTACAGTCATGCCAAGTACCTACACGAAAAATGTCAAGACTACTTGTAAAGCCTCGTTCATATTTGAGTGTAACATCTTATATTGTATCTCAGAGGCCACTGAATATCAGCGCACCGTACCTTTTCAAGGAATACATGCTGCCAGGTACTCATTAAAAACCTCTAATTGAGGAGAGCCAACTTAAAACAAAATGCCTGTTCTATTAGCGCTTTAAGTTACTCGGTAACATTGTTGAAGGTTGATGAGAAAACTACGTAATTTGTGTATGAAATGTTAAATTCCTTTATCTGTACTAACCCTCTACGATGTAAAAAAAAAATCCCGAAAACATTCTCAAACCACAAAGATATTTATGGTTTTCTTTGAAGGCATCACTGTGCGACACCCTCTTACAATAAATTCTCCTAACCATCTTTGAATAGATCAGATCTCAGTTGTTCCTGAATCATGAATCATGAATAATGGTCTGTTGTCACTCAAATTTTCAGACCATCTTTATTGTACATCTATATAGCATTGAAGCCACTACCTTAGCACCGTCTTCTCTCATCTGAATAATGTTACCAAGTACCTTCAAAGTGCCAGGTAGACAGGTCTGGTATACCAAACTAGAGAAGGAGATGTGGACGTGTCGTGGTATAGAGGTTCGTTCACTTGATTCTCAATAAAAGGGTTGAGGGTTCGAATCCCAGCCCGGCACTGACGTCTGTTGGCAAGATATTAATCCACATCTGCCATTCTACACCAGGGGGTGTTTCACAAAGATCCTAAGTTGAACTTAACTCTAAGTTGGACTTGACGATCAGGGAAAGCCTTTAGCATCATTGAAAATATTTTTAAAAAGTTATTTCAAAAGGCACAAAATGTTAGTTCAAATCATTCATATTTTCTATTATCAAGGAGATTTCATGTTCTTGATGTAGAATTTATTAAAAGTCTAAAATACTTCAATTTTCGACAGTAGAGCCAGTCATGTGTGCGACCCACTGTGAATAAATACGGAAAAATTACAGTAGGTGAAATCGCAGCTTTACTACCTGTCTAGTGTTGTTAGGTTTTGGCAGGCACCTTGAAAGGATACGTACCGCACATAGATTCGAACCCTCAAAGAACGTTAGTACCGGGATAGGGTTCGAACCCTCAGCCATTTGAAGATGAGTCAAGTGACCCTCTAGACACTTACCGTCTGACATGCCCCATGGAATTTCATGAGGTAAAAGCTGCTTCCCGCTGGTAGGATGATTGGGTTGGCGGCACTGCCGTCTTCACGGCAACAGTACTCGATTTCTGTTGGTCCACCGGTATAGGTCCCCGAGGGCATTGTGTTATAGTCCGGGTCAACCGCTCTACTTACATCGTTCCATCTGATGTTACCACTCGTGAACCCTAGAATATTTGATACAATATTTGATCAGTCAAACCTATAATCAATGCCATCCAATGGAAACAAATAACCTCGCCACTGAAGACAAGAGACTAGGCTATACAACACAATGTTCTTTCTAAAGAGAGAGATAGAGAGAGATGTATTCATGTATGTTGTCACTGAAGACACATATGGCCTTTATAGAGATGGCCTTCCATCGACCCACCCTCCCCCTCAGAGGATTTGGCAATATCCAATCCCTTTAACATGAGACTTACCGTCTGGACAAGTTGTGCCAACTTTGTAGATGCAGTACACACCAGGCATCCAAGACCACGAGCTTGATGAAGCTTTTGGGGTGGACTTGACGCAGTAGTAGCTCCTCAAGGACTCATTGTCACAATAGTTGGTCAGATGATTCCCCTTGGAGCATGTGTTGGCCCCGGCTGTGTCCGTGTACTGGTACAGCATGCCGAAGTCCCACGTAAATGGTGATGCCGGGCAGGTATCCCCTGCTAGTGTCGCCGCCTCGGGAAGCGCGTATTTTCCGTCCGGCCATGTCAGCGTCATTTCCACCTGAATGTCTACCAAAATCGACAAGAAAGAACCAATAATTTGTTTACATAAAGTTTTTATTCTTTCCTCACATAAACAAACAACTGCAAATAAGATTCACATTTAATACAGAATATACAAATACATTTTCACATAAACCAAGTTACCAATCAATTAACATTTGTAATGCATTGCCATGATGCATGACTCAGAGTACAATATTCGAGAAGTGAATACATGAATCAAATCTGTTATATTGCTTTTAAAAAAAGTAATAGTTGCCCTTTGCTGGACTTCGGTTTGAACTAGAGTCAAGTTTACAGAAGGAAACAATTTTGCAGTATACTCCAGTAATTTTATTCTCTCTATTATCTTGACTACATCATCGCGTCGCGTTTAACTGAGTCATTATAATTCAGTACTCGGTATTTACATGATTCTCAGCCAAACAGCTTGGACATCCTACCTCTTTGCGTCAGCCAAACAGCTTGGACATCCTACCTCTTTACGTCAGCCAAAGAGCTTGGACATCCTACCTCTTTACGTCAGCCAAAGAGCTTGGACATCCCACCTCTTTGCGTCAGCCAAAGAGCTTGGACATCCTACCTCTTTACGTCAGCCAAAGAGCTTGGACATCCCACCTCTTTGCGTCAGCCAAAGAGCTTGGACATCCCACCTCTTTGTGTCAGCCAAACAGCTTGGACATCCTACCTCTTTACGTCAGCCAAACAGCTTGGACATCCTACCTCTTTACGTCAGCCAAACAGCTTGGACATCCTATCTCTTTACGTCAGCCAAACAGCTTAGACATCCTACCTCTTTGCGTCAGCCAAACAGCTTGGACATCCTACTTCTTTGCGTCAGCCAAACAATGCCCCGTGTACAAAGTGAAAAATCGTCAGCTAAAAGCTACATATAATTATTACCTTCACTAGGAGTGACATCATTGTAAGCGGGATAATCATTGAAAGCTGTCAAGATGTTTGCTTGGATAGTTCCTCTTTGCCAATTGGCTGGGCAATCTCCGCTGGTTTCATAGTCCGTCTGTCTGGTCCAGAACTTGGAATCCAACACTTCATTGAGCCCTATGAGATCTATGCTGATGGGTTCTAGAAGACATTCAGAAAGTTGATGAGGAAAAAGAAAACAAGATTTTTTTTTTTTTGTCTTTTAACGAGCGCTAACGGGTACGATGACAAAATTAACGGTTAACTATTTATCTTTTAATTCATGGATTGTTAAACTTTGTGAATAGCACTCGATGGCTTAATTGCACGCAACTTACAGAATATGCAAATCAAATGAGAATATATTCGATATAAACGCATGTTTGTACAAGAAATAAGACGTTTTATACCACAGGAGTGCTTAAGATTTTAGCATATGGAAGTAATTTTCAAAGTTCATCAATAAATATTCGATATATAATAGTAAGATGAACTTTCTATCGCACAGAACTTAATTTTAGGTAAAAGTTATAGGGTTACACTGAGATATTTTGTCAAAGGAATAAGAGCAATGAACGGGCTGGTGAGCTCCGGTACGAGATCTAGGTTGCCGACGTTTCGATCAGTATGCTCTCATCTTCTTTAGGAGGATGACAGTCATATTGACGAGTCCGACACCAGAACTTGTTGCAACTGGTGCTGCTGCTGTTGTTGCTGTTGTTATTGTTGTTTGGAACCCTAAACCCAATCGCAAATACTTTCGAAAACTCAACTCAAGAGCGATTTCGATACGCTATGGTAATACCCTATAGAAATCAGGTTCGAATTAAGGAATATGTCATTGTTAAATTCGCACATTTTAAAGAGTGTCGTACAAGGCCATTGGAATTGCCTTAGGTTGATTTGTTAAAAGTAGCTGCGATAATGTTCCTTTAAAGCAATACTGCTCTGATGATGTACCCTTCCTCCCTAGCGCTCTGTTTATTGCACGGAGCCACCGCATGGTCAACTTGCCAACAGTACGTTACACAATACTTAATTCGCAGACACAGGACTAGATGTGAGAACCAACATCGCAGCTAGGGAAGCAGCGAGCTACAGTTGACATGAGAAGGCCATTGAGGGCATTTTGCGATACAGTAGTGCTTCTAGTACAGTATGGCTTTAAGAATTAGTACCAATTTTCAAAAAATACACGTACCATTATACTCCAGGCTGCCCACTGTGTACTCTTTGTAGACTTTGCCGAACTTGTCCTGCGACGCTGCAGTCTTGGTGAACCTGTCCATGTTCACTGATAACGATGCAGAGACGATTTTGTAGCTACCTCCAACACTTACGCTGTTGGACATCTGTTTGAAGAACAAGGGACCGGGACAAGGTGTGATAGATGTTCGTGCGAGAAAAAATGAATATAAATCATGGTTCAAACTACGTCTTTCGGGTGGTGACGTTAAAGGTCAGTCCCCAGACGTAAATAATAATATCTGATTGATACACGTCTGTAAGAACCCAATTACACACATATACACACGCACACGCACACGCACACGCACACACGCACGCACACACACATACACACAAACCCACGCACACACACATACACACACCCACCCACACACACAAACACATACACGTTCAAGAGGGTTTAAGTAAATACTGTTCAGTTCACTCCAAAACTCCAAAAATAATCATAAACGCGTACGCGCGTGTTCTTGTCACAACTTTCTCTCTAAATAAGCTATGGTTCACGTTATCACTTACATCTCGCGTGGAATCTTTGATGAAAGATGACGTGTCCTCACGATAGGTTGTGCCCGAACGAGACCCCAATTGAGCTTCCGTCACAACGTGCTACATTGGTAAAACAAGACAAAAAGATACAAACGTCTTTAAAGGAAGGAAAGTTGTAAAGGCCATCTGTATTTCCTTCTTTTAAAAATAGAAATCAAACTGGGAATCGACCGTTCTGGCATTTGACTTTGCGTCAGTGGTCCTTTGAACCACCATGTGTTATTGACGGTTACACGAACTGAAAGCAAAATGATCCATGATCAATATATATATAAATAAGTATTGCTGTGAATCATTGGCTCGTTCTTTTACCATTTATCCATTTCCTACACCTGTATAGAGAGAGACTAGTCTAATGTGTAGCCAAACATGCCAAAGGCAGGCGCGGTTCGGTTCTAGAAGAACAATAGTATAATGTTATTATTAGTAGTAGTATTAATAGTATTGGTAATATTATTATTATCTTTATTATGATGATGATTGTTGTTATGATTATCATTATTACTTCAATTATTGTTATTGTTATCATTATCTGTTTTTTTAATTATGATGATAACGATGATTATTTATTATTATTATTATTGCAATCATCATTATCATTATTAGTGTAATTATTATTATTATTACTATTATTATTATCATTAACATTATCATTAATACAATATTATTATCATCATTACTATTATTGTTGTTGTTGTGATCATTGTCATTATTATAATAATCATCATCAGGATCATGATCATGATCATCATTATCATCATCATCATCATCATCATCATCATCATCATCATCACCATCATCATCATCATAACTAAAGGGGAGGAAAGCCTCACCGTTCCCCAGTCGGAGAGGAACGTCATGTAGGCCGCTCTGTCGTAGGTAGTGGGCAGACCGCAGACGGCAACACGGAACTCTCGACTGGGCTCGAACCCGTCAGTGTTGGCCAGGGTCGTCAGGTAGCGAATACTGCCATAGTTCTCGATCGTTTGCTCTGAGAAGTACACGTAACCCTTGGTACTTTCATCATTCTTGATGGACTGGTATTCTGCAAGCATGGAAAAATGAAGTGTTAAAAAAAGATACATTTTGACACCTTTGATCGACACTTATCCTCTGTGTTTTTTTTCTTCTGGGCTATAGTACTGTGTTTAATTTTAAAAAAGTTTAATTTTTTTTTATGTACAAAGCATTGTCTGATTTTCTTTTTTTTTAATGTAAAAAGAAGTATGCATATTACGAATACTTGTCATCTGCACATTGTAACGTTGACGACTCTAGCACTATTCTGAAGAAGGTTTTATAACAATCTTTAAGTTACCTTAAATACACACATATAAGTCGCTTTCCATTATGATCATGAGGTCTAGATAATTTGAAATAGACCTACCTCGTAAAGAGAAAACAACTGAAACTCTCAAAGGAAAATTTTGTAAGATTGAACAAATTCTGTAGAATATTAAGTTCATTGAGTACGAACCGGTTCGAACACATGTATTATCGTAAATATTACTTGAATTTGTGTGATCCTTGTAATATGATTATCGTATCATTTTTAAAGCATTACATTCATTGCAAGGTGATTATAAAAAAGAGTTGCCGTAAGATTCGTGGTCAATAACAATATTGATAAAATGATGATGGTAATAAAGATAACAACTATGACAACATCAACACTGATTGATTGATGCTAATAGTGAAAATGTTCTGTGCCAATTTACTAGAAAATCGTTCGAAAATAAAAAAATAAATTTCTAAAAAAGAAGTGCGATATTTTTTATTAATACTTAAAAATAATTAATTTTTAGATTAAACTGAAACAAATCAGTTAAGCATAATGGAGCGGGCTATAGGCGTCCATTTTGTGAGACAAAATGGTGTTAATACTGGCTTATATACCGAGGGGGGGGGGGACATTACAACGGGCCCCCCACACTTTTTAAACGCATTTGGCATGCCCCAAGAGGCACCTATGGGATTACTATGGGATTATTCTTAATTGTTATTTTTTGTGTTTATTCTATTTAAAACAAAAAATTCCCGTCCGAAATTCTTCGGAATTGAGCCACCCCCATTTTACAAAATCCTGGAACCACCGCTGAGCGTGGTAACAAATCGGATAGACAGTTTAATCCTAAATGATTGTCGATAGGCCCAACTGACAACGTTCCGCCTACACATAGCATGACCCCCCTTTATAATTAACGTGTAAGGAAAGCTTTCTTACGATGGCTGGCAGCAAACTGGAAGCTAGCGAAGACAGCTGAAACGTCAACTAAAGAGTGAAAAGAAAAAATGAAAGGGACAAAAATACAAAACTTATCAATTATACTATTCGTGGAGTCATGTATAGCTTGGCATATTAATGGAATATATAAAAGGTGAGAAGAAATGCATGCCATAGCAGGATAGACCATACAAGCTAATGATCAGCTTCTAAAGACAGACATAATCAACAGTAAACTGGTTCTTAAAGATAAACTTTAGTACTGGAAATGCGATTGCATTGTGAAAGAAAAGGTGTGAAAGGATCAGAAACAGTTGATCATGTAGCATGTAAGTATTGGTGTGCACTGCAAGGTTCTGGAGTCATCAAACTCATAATAAATTTGACCGAGTCTTGGTAAAGTAACAAGCACTCACATAGAAAGCTATACATGGGACAACACACATGGTGTCGGGGCTAGTACTACCTTGATTTCCTTGTCTTTCTATGCTCATTACCCAGCCAGTATACATTATCTTCCAACATTGTTTGGCACATGTCATTTATTTGTATTCTTGAACATTCAGTGTAAGTTTCGTTTGATTCTGTGAGAATTAATTTTTTTTTTTACCAGTACTGCAGTTTATCTTTAACTACTATATAAGGCCTTGACGCCTGGATTTTCAATAGAACTGAACTCGGAAATGTCAAAGCACGGAATAATGATAACGGGGATTTCAGCCGTATCAGGACAATTAACCCCTGGACAATAACCCTCCGGAAAGTTACTCCCGGAAAACTACCCCCAAGGACAATAACCCCCTGGAATATTACCTCCCTAAATATTATCCCCCAAGGACATCGACCCCCCCCCCCCCCCGAGGACAATTATCACCCGGAAAATTACCCCCTAGGAAAATCCCCCTCAGAGGACAATTACCTCTCCCCCCCGAAGAAAATCAGGGCAGACTTCCCCTTTAATGAACAGGGGTAATTTTCGGGAAGGGGGGGGGGGGTGGGGTTAATTCTCTCGGGGTTGGTTGTCTTAGATTGTCCTAGGTTGTCCTGGGGGGGGGGTAATTTACCTAGGGTTATTTTAGGGGTGGGGTAATTTTCCATTGGCCGGGGGTAATTTTCCAGGGGTAGTTGTCTTTGGGGTGGTTGTCCTCGGGATGTAATTTCGGGGGGGGGGGGGGGGTAATTGTCATTGGCGGGTAGTTTCCCGGGGGTAATTGTCCGGGGGTGATTGTTCAGGGGGTAATTGTCCTAAAACCAATTTAAAATTATAGATTTTGCTCCATCCTTACCCTTTATTTATACAGAAAACGAAAAAACGAAATATCCGTGCGTGTCTCAAGGCGCAATGAATTAAACTTTCATGACGTCATCTATGTCGAAACTCAAAACTGTGTGACTTTAAAGGTTTTCTTACATACTGACTGGGAAACTGAATTTTCTATCCTATGTTTTGTCAGGGTTTCGAACCAGCAAAGATTAAACAACGTAGGAACCGGATTAAAATAAAAAGAATAGCAATACACAGATACCTATGGATCCTATGGATACAAAACGAGCAGCTTACCATCGACATTCACCTGATGGGAGAGCTTCTTGGCGTAGCTCTTCGTTCCGTAAAACGTATCTTTCTCTTGCGACGTGTAAGAGCTACTACGTCGCACGAAATCCACTTCGTCGGGCACTCGGTACTCGTTGTCGGCCGTCACTTTCCCGTTGTCGTAGGTGAGTTTCAAGACACGCCGAGTCGTCAAGAGCCCGGGGTCGACCCCTCCAGTCTTTTGGTTACCCTCGGGGTTTCCCTTGATGATGTCGTAGGAGATGCCGACATATTTAACCTGTTCGGGAACGGGCTTGGTAGAAGCGCCCAGTGATAGCGCGGGCAATAGGAAGAGGAGGGTGAACACACAACCGCATACACTACGTGGTGTCTCCATTGTGAAAACAGATCTAGACAAAGAGGCCGAAAGAAAGAAGGAATGAAAGAAGAAAGAAGAAGAAGAAGAAGAAGAAGAAGAAGAAAACAAATGTATAAAGCCTTACAATACATCGATTACATAACGTTTGTATCATGCGAATGTATAGTGCAAAAAACAACAACCACGCAATCTACAAAAAACAGCCACAAACCGCATAGACCTATTAATTTTGATGCTTCAATACAGTTCTTAATAGCTACAACTCCCTCAGATGTTTCACACAATGCCTGTCAGTGAAATTCTCGTGTAAAAAAGGCAACTTAACCCGTTGACTACTGAATTATCTAATTCCCATAGGCTTAACACAGGGACCACCAGGTTCCAGTAAGCAATGGGTTAAACGGTTACTTTATTTATTACAAGTTACACCCGGTCCACACGAGACCCCAATTAGAATTGCGTTTGATATTACTAGGCTTATAAAGCCGGAGAAGGAAATTGATACAGGAGTTTTGTAAGTGTTTGCACAATTTGTAATGTTCCCTATGACCGTTATAAAATGTCATTAATTAAGAAAAAGGTATTGACACATTGACATTAAAGAATAAAGAGAACATCAATGCTGAAGAAATCTTCGTCTAAATAATTATCCATTTGTCAAATGAGTTGAGTATTTTAATATAAGCCCCCCCCGCAAACACACACACACACACACACACACACGCACGCACGCACGCACACACACACACACACACACACGTGCACAGACTGAGGTGGATATTCCAATATAAAGGTCATCCTTCAAGGTTTTCATTACTTTTATTGATTGAAGATGATGACAATTTTTCCCACCGTATATTTGAATAAGAAATACCCCGCGGAGTTTAGTCTATGAACCTTTCATCAATTTGTATAAAATCTTTCGATGTTCATCCAAAAGACTAATCCTTTATATAACATGATATCTTAATTCCATCCCTGTAAAACTGATAAATGTAGTCAATACGAGAGACCCAGATGAATTTGAACCCGCATACCAATATCATAAATACTGACAATAGGAATACAGACATACAATAATCATTCCATGCTATTTGATCTGCCAATGAATATACCACCAAGCCTGAATAATTATAGAGGCCGTGTGAACTTACGAGCGATACCGGGTCAAAAGAGGCCCACTTTGAACGGCCTGAAGAAAATATAAATAATAATAATTTATTTCTATACCGTAAATTGCATAATGCTTCTCAGCGGTTTAGAAGAAATATAGGTGATAAGTCAAGGAAACAGAATTAGCATTTAATACATTACATCAAATCAAAGTTCGAAAGTTCGAAAAATTGTTGTTAAAGTGAGATTGTTCTTCAATGAGATAGACAGAGAGGGAATAGTAATCGCAGTGTTTAGTCTATAAGCCTTTCATCAATTTGTATAAAATCTTTCATTTTCTTCGGTTTGCTACGATTTGCAAAGTTGTTTTTCCTAAACCAATAATAAAAAAGATGACACATGTTTTATTTCATTTATCAAAATTATGAAAATTACCCTAAGTTTTCACGTTTTGCAA
This sequence comes from Strongylocentrotus purpuratus, assembly GCF_000002235.5. Taxonomy (NCBI): domain Eukaryota; kingdom Metazoa; phylum Echinodermata; class Echinoidea; order Camarodonta; family Strongylocentrotidae; genus Strongylocentrotus; species Strongylocentrotus purpuratus. Next base: position 23,055,368 of record NW_022145601.1, on the reverse strand, counting down.
AGTGAATTATACTTTGTTAATTCTGCATCGAATAAGAACAAAATCGACCAACCAATCAATTAATTACTCAATCCCATGTGCTCGGAGACTATAATGTAATCTCATGACCAGGCCCGTAGCCAGAGTTTGATGTTTGGGGGGGGGGGGGGGGGTGGGGGGCACATCCATGTACTTGATCGACGTCCTAGGGAGGGGTCTAAAAAAAAATTCGATCTGATCTTGGAAATGTTTGGGGGCACGTGGCCCCCTCCCCCGTGGCTACGTGCCTCTGCATGACCAGAACTCAACTTTTTCTTTAAAAAAGAAAAATTGCCCAATCGCTCTTTCTATTGCTCTATCTGTCTCTCTGATGTCTCTGTCTCTGTCTCTCTCTCTCTCTCTCTCTCTATAGGGTATGATATGGACTTTGCACGTCGACATAGTGGACTGCTACGTGTGACGTAGTGCCTTAAAAGTACGTCACACGTAGCAGTCCACTATGTCGACGTGCAAATCTAAAACTCCCTATTAAGAAGATTGAGCTGAACGATTCGAAATTCCGCCATCTCTTAATAATCAGCCGAACCTCAATATTTATTACTTATTTTGAAAAAGATGTTTCATTGAATTTAAGAATGGGTAATATCTCTCTTGAGGTACCTGCCAGACTGAGTAAATTATATTCGTGGTACAATAGAACAAAAGAAGGCCACATATAATACAATCTGCAAAATATATGTGAATAGGACAAATTTGCTTAACAATATCTTCATGCGCTTATACACAAACACATTTATTTTGCACTTTTTCGAGGCCCTTGAGGCTTGAGGGCTCGATGTTCATCCAGAAGACTAATCCTTTATTAAATAAGATGATATCTTAATTTCACGCCTGTAAACATGGTAAATGTAGTCAATACGAGAGACCCAGATGAATTTGAACCCGCATACCAATATCATAAATACTGACAATAGGAATACAGACATACAATAATCATTCCATGCTATTTTTGAATATACCAGCAAGCCTGAATAATTATAGAAGTCGTGTGAACTTACGAGCGATATTGGGTCAAAAGAGGCCCACTTTGAACGGCCTGAAGAAAATATCAATAATAATAAGTTATTCCTATACCGTAAATGGCATAATGCCTCTAAGCGATTTAGAAGAAATATAGGTGATAAGTCAAGGAAACAGAATTAGCATTTAATACATAACATCAAATCAAAGTTCGAAAGTTCGAAAAATTGTTGTTAAAGTGAGATTGTTCTCCAATGAGATAGACAGAGAGGGAATAGTAATCGCAGTGTTTAGTCTATAAGCCTTTCATCAATTTGTATAAAATCTTTCATTTTATTCGGTTTGCTACGATTTGCAAAGTTGTTTTTCCCAAACGAATAAAAAAAAAGAAGACACATGTTTTATTTCATTTATGAAAATTATGAAAATTACCCTAAGTTTTCACGGTTTGCAAAGTGAATTATACTTTGTTAATTCTGCATTGAATAAGAACAAAATCGACCAACCAATCAATTAATTACCCAATCCCATGTGCTCGGAGACTATAATGTAATCGCATGACCAGGCCCGTAGCCAGAGTTTGATGTTTGGGGGGGGGGGTGGGGGGCACATCCATGTACTTAATCGAAGTCCTAGGGAGGGGTCTAAAAAAAAATCGATCTGATCTTGGAAATGTTTAGGGGCACGTGGCCCCCTCCCCCGTGGCTACGTGCCTGCGCATGACCAGAACTCAACTTTTTCTTTAAAAAAGAAAAATTGCCCAATCGCTCTTCCTATTGCTCTATCTGTCTGTCTGATGTCTTTGTCTGTCTGTCTGTCTCTCTCTCTCTCTCTATAGGGTATGATAGGGACTTTGCACGTCGACATAGTGGACTGCTACGTGTGACGTAGTGCCTTAAAAGTACGTCACACGTAGCAGTCCACTATGTCGACGTGCAAATCTAAAACTCCATATTAAGAAGATTGAGCTGAACGATTCGAAATTCCGCCATCTCTTAATATTCAGCCGAACCTCAATATTTATTACTTACTTTGAAAAAGATGTTTGATTGAATTTAAGAATGGGTAATATCTCTTTTGAGGTACCTGCCAGAGTGAGTAAATTATATTCGTGGTACAATAGAACAAAAGAAGGCCACATATAATGCAATCTGCAAAATATATGTGAATAGGACAAAATTGCTTAAAAATATCTTCATGCGCTTATACACAAACACATTTAGTTTGCACTTTTTCGAGGCCCTTGAGGCTTGAGGGCTCGATGTTTATCCAAAAGACTAATCCGTTATATAAAAAAATAAATAATGACAATAGGAATACAGACATACAATAATCATTCCATGCTATTTGATCTGCCATTGAATATACCACCAAGCCTGAATAATTATAGAAGTCGTGTGAACTTACGAGCGATACTGGGTCAAAAGAGGCCCACTTTGAACGGCCTGAAGAAAATATGAATAATAACAAGTTATTCCTATACCGTAAATGGCATAATGCCTCTAAGCGATTTAGAAGAAATATAGGTGATAAGTCAAGGAAACAGAATTAGCATTTAATACATAACATCAAATCAAAGTTCGAAAGTTTGAAAAATTGTTGTTAAAGTGAGATTGTTCTCCAATGAGATAGACAGAGAGGGAATAGTAATCGCAGTGTTTAGTCTATAAGCCTTTCATCAATTTGTATAAAATCTTTCATTTTATTCGGTTTGCTACGATTTGCAAAGTTGTTTTTCCCAAACGAATACAAAAAAAGAAGACACATGTTTTATTTCATTTATGAAAATTATGAAAATTACCCTAAGTTTTCACGGTTTGCAAAGTGAATTATACTTTGTTAATTCTGCATTGAATAAGAACAAAATCGACCAACCAATCAATTAATTACTCAATCCCATGTGCTCGGAGACTATAATGTAATCGCATGACCAGGCCCGTAGCCAGAGTTTGATGTTTTTTTTTGGGGGGGGGGGGTGGGGGGCACATCCATGTACTTGATCGACGTCCTAGGGAGGGGTCTAAAAAAAATTCGATCTGATCTTGGAAATGTTTGGGGGCACGTGGCCCCCTCCCCCGTGGCTACGTGCCTCTGCATGACCAGAACTCAACTTTTTCTTTAAAAAAGAAAAATTGCCCAATCGCTCTTTCTATTGCTCTATCTGTCTCTCTGATGTCTCTGTCTCTGTCTCTCTCTCTCTCTCTCTCTCTCTCTATAGGGTATGATATGGACTTTGCACGTCGTCATAGTGGACTGCTACGTGTGACGTAGTGCCTTAAAAGTACGTCACACGTAGCAGTCCACTATGTCGACGTGCAAATCTAAAACTCCCTATTAAGAAGATTGAGCTGAACGATTCGAAATTCCGCCATCTCTTAATAATCAGCCGAACCTCAATATTTATTACTTATTTTGAAAAAGATGTTTCATTGAATTTAAGAATGGGTAATATCTCTCTTGAGGTACCTGCCAGACTGAGTAAATTATATTCGTGGTACAATAGAACAAAAGAAGGCCACATATAATACAATCTGCAAAATATATGTGAATAGGACAAATTTGCTTAACAATATCTTCATGCGCTTATACACAAACACATTTAGTTTGCACTTTTTCGAGGCCCTTGAGGCTTGAGGGCTCGATGTTCATCCAGAAGACTAATCCTTTATTAAATAAGATGATATCTTAATTTCACGCCTGTAAACATGGTAAATGTAGTCAATACGAGAGACCCAGATGAATTTGAACCCGCATACCAATATCATAAATACTGACAATAGGAATACAGACATACAATAATCATTCCATGCTATTTTTGAATATACCAGCAAGCCTGAATAATTATAGAAGTCGTGTGAACTTACGAGCGATATTGGGTCAAAAGAGGCCCACTTTGAACGGCCTGAAGAAAATATCAATAATAATAAGTTATTCCTATACCGTAAATGGCATAATGCCTCTAAGCGATTTAGAAGAAATATAGGTGATAAGTCAAGGAAACAGAATTAGCATTTAATACATAACATCAAATCAAAGTTCGAAAGTTCGAAAAATTGTTGTTAAAGTGAGATTGTTCTCCAATGAGATAGACAGAGAGGGAATAGTAATCGCAGTGTTTAGTCTATAAGCCTTTCATCAATTTGTATAAAATCTTTCATTTTATTCGGTTTGCTACGATTTGCAAAGTTGTTTTTCCCAAACGAATAAAAAAAAAGAAGACACATGTTTTATTTCATTTATCAAAATTATGAAAATTACCCTAAGTTTTCACGGTTTGCAAAGTGAATTATACTTTGTTAATTCTGCATTGACTAAGAACAAAATCGACCAACCAATCAATTAATTACTCAATCCCATGTGCTCGGAGACTATAATGTAATCGCATGACCAGGCCCGTAGCCAGAGTTTGATGTTGGGGGGGGGGGGGGGGGGGTGGGGGGCACATCCATGTACTTGATCGACGTCCTAGGGAGGGGTCTAAAAAAAATTCGATCTGATCTTGGAAATGTTTAGGGGCACGTGGCCCCCTCCCCCGTGGCTACGTGCCTGCGCATGACCAGAACTCAACTTTTTCTTCAAAAAAGAAAAATTGCCCAATCGCTCTTCCTATTGCTCTATCTGTCTGTCTGATGTCTTTGTCTGTCTGTCTGTCTCTCTCTCTCTCTCTATAGGGTATGATAGGGACTTTGCACGTCGACATAGTGGACTGCTACGTGTGACGTAGTGCCTTAAAAGTACGTCACACGTAGCAGTCCACTATGTCGACGTGCAAATCTAAAACTCCATATTAAGAAGATTGAGCTGAACGATTCGAAATTCCGCCATCTCTTAATATTCAGCCGAACCTCAATATTTATTACTTACTTTGAAAAAGATGTTTGATTGAATTTAAGAATGGGTAATATCTCTTTTGAGGTACCTGCCAGAGTGAATAAATTATATTCGTGGTACAATAGAACAAAAGAAGGCCACATATAATGCAATCTGCAAAATATATGTGAATAGGACAAAATTGCTTAAAAATATCTTCATGCGCTTATACACAAACACATTTAGTTTGCACTTTTTCGAGGCCCTTGAGGCTTGAGGGCTCGATGTTTATCCAAAAGACTAATCCGTTATATAAAAAAATAAATAATGACAATAGGAATACAGACATACAATAATCATTCCATGCTATTTGATCTGCCATTGAATATACCACCAAGCCTGAATAATTATAGAAGTCGTGTGAACTTACGAGCGATACTGGGTCAAAAGAGGCCCACTTTGAACGGCCTGAAGAAAATATGAATAATAACAAGTTATTCCTATACCGTAAATGGCATAATGCCTCTAAGCGATTTAGAAGAAATATAGGTGATAAGTCAAGGAAACAGATATAGCATTTAATACATAACATCAAATCAAAGTTCGAAAGTTCGAAAAATTGTTGTTAAAGTGAGATTGTTCTCCAATGAGATAGACAGAGAGGGAATAGTAATCGCAGTGTTTAGTCTATAAGCCTTTCATCAATTTGTATAAAATCTTTCATTTTATTCGGTTTGCTACGATTTGCAAAGTTGTTTTTCCCAAACGAATAAAAAAAAAGAAGACACATGTTTTATTTCATTTATCAAAATTATGAAAATTACCCTAAGTTTTCACGGTTTGCAAAGTGAATTATACTTTTTTAATTCTGCATTGAATAAGAACAAAATCGACCAACCAATCAATTAATTACCCAATCCCATGTGCTCGGAGACTATAATGTAATCGCATGACCAGGCCCGTAGCCAGAGTTTGATGTTTTTTTGTTGTTGTTTTGTTTTGTTTGTTTGTTTGTTTGTTGTTGTTGTTGTTGTTGTTTTTTTTTTTTTTTTTGGGGGGGGGTACCTCCATGTAATTGATCGACGTCCTAGGGAGGGGTCTAAAAAAGTTCAATCTGATCTTGGAAATGTTTGGGGGCACGTGGCCCCCTCCCCCGTGGCTACGTGCCTGCGCATGACCAGAACTCAACTTTTTCTTTAAAAAAGAAAAATTGCCCAATCGCTCTTCCTATTGCTCTATCTGTCCCCCTGATGTCTCTGTCTGTCTGTCTCTCTCTCTCTCTATAGGGTATGATAGGGACTTTGCACGTCGACATAGTGGACTGCTACGTCGTGACGTAGTGCCTTAAAAGTACGTCACACGTAGCAGTCCACTATGTCGACGTGCAAATCTAAAACTCCCTATTAAGAAGATTGAGCTGAACGATTCGAAATTCCGCCATCTCTTAATAATCAGCCGAACCTCAATATTTATTACTTACTTTGAAAAAGATGTTTGATTGAATTTAAGAATGGGTAATATCTCTTTTGAGGTACCTGCCAGACTGAGTAAATTATATTCGTGGTACAATAGAACAAAAGAAGGCCACATATAATGCAATCTGCAAAATATATGTGAATAGGACAAATTTGCTGAAATATCTTCATGCGCTTAATATACACAAACACATTTAGTTTGCACTTTTTCGAGGCCCTTGAGGCTTGAGGGCTCGATGTTCATACAAAAGACTAATCCGTTATATAAATACATAAATACTGACCATAGGAATACAGACATACAATAATCATTCCATGCTATTTGATCTGTCAATGAATATACCACCAAGCCTGAATAATTATAGAAGTCGTGTGAACTTACAAGCGATACCGGGTCAAAAGAGGCCCACTTTGAACGGCCTGAAGAAAATATCAATAATAAAAAGTTATTTCTATACCGTAAGTTGCACAATTCCTCTAAGCGGTTTAGAAGAAATATAGGTGATAAGTCAAGGCAACAGAATTAGCATTCAATACAAATTACAACTTTATCATAGTTCGAAAGTTCTAAAGTTCGTAAGTCGAAAAATTGTTGTGCCCGACTTGGTAGGCCTAATATTCTTGTCCGACTATGATCAAATTCACCCATGAAATAACCAATTTTTATATGCCCAAAATTATTATGATTCTACCTAAATGTAAAGGTTCTTTTTTTATCTATTAAACTTTTTTCTTCTGCAAAACTGCCATTGTTCCATACAGTGAACAATGACAGAGCCCTTAAAAACAGCCTTCCTTAGCATGTTTAGGAAGCAAATTCAGATTCAGTAAATAAAGGTCATGTAGACAATGACATAGGCCAAACAAGCAATAATCAAATCAAGCTCAGCTCATTTAGTATTCGTGTAAGAATTTCGGGAAATCCAAAGACATCTTATTCTACAGAGGACATTACAAGGAAAAAAGAGATTAACAAGGTACTTTTCACCCTTGTCAGAACTCAATCCTCTCTTAAAACAAGTACGTAGGCCTACCTGAACACCCTCAATCGAGTCTTCTGTTTAATACAGTTTTAAAAGAGGATTTCAACTCATGAGGATAATGATTGTAAGAAGAAGAAGAAGGAGATGTCTCGTCGGTGTAATTAGGGTATTAATGGCCATAATAATATACCTAGATCATCCAGAAAACTGTAGCCAGAAAGATTGAGCCAAGCGCGGATCCAGGATTTCTTAAGGGGGGGGGGGGGCAATTTGAAATTATGCGGGCCAAATATTGGTATGTAATGTTGACACCGGCAGTGGCGAATTGAGCAAAAACGTTTGGGGACGGAGCAGGGGGGGGGGGGGGGGGGTAGACGAAAAAAATCCGCACCACCCCACACTTACATGCAGGCCTCGCTGAACATTTCTCTAAGTAGGTGGGGGGGGGGGGGTAGTTATTTACGATCAGGTAGAGCGTTGCGTAAATTGGCGTGGGGTCTAGGGCGTCAAGGGGTGGAGCACAGAAGCTCAGGGGGTACAGGCATTTATTTACGGTCAGATGAGCATATTTTGATACCTAATTTGTGAGACTGCCAGGACACAAATTGGTGCAGGATCCAGGGGGCGGAGCCCCCAGAAAACTCAGGGGTTTTATACATTAAATTACCGTCAGATGAGCATATTTGTATGCCTTATTTGTGACACTGACAGGTCACGAATTAGCGTGGGGTCCAGAGGGCGGAGCACCCGGAAGCTCAGGGGTTTTAGGCATTTTATAACGGTTAGATAAGCAGGCAGGAGCCAGCCTTAGGGCCCCTGGTGGGGTCGAGGGGGCGGACTTCGGAAGCTCAGGGGTTTTAGGCATTTTATAACGGTTAGATAAGCATGCAGGAGCCAGCCTTAGGGCCCCTGGTGGGGTCGAAGGGGCGGACCCCGGAAGCTCAGGGGTTATAAGCATTTAATTACGGTCAGATGAACATATTTTGATACCTTACGTGTGACACTGGCAGGACACTAAATGGCGTGAGGTCCAGGAGTGGAGACCCAAGAAGCTCAGGGGTTTTAAGCATTAAATTACCGTCATATAAACATCCAGGTCCCCGCCTTAGGGCCCTAGGTGGAATCCAGGGGCAGAGCCCCCGGGAGTTTAGGGGTATTAGGCATTTAATCACGGTGAGATGAGCATATGTTTAAACCTTATTTGTGACAATGGCAGGTCACTACTTCGTGTGGGTCCAGGGGGTGGAGCCCCCAGGAGCTCAGGGGTTTTAGGCATTAAATTACCGTCATATAAACATCCAGGTCCCCGCCTTAGGGCCCTAAGTGGAATCCAGGGGCAGAGCCCCCGGGAGTTTAGGGGTTTTAGGCATTTAATCACGGTGAGATGAGCACATTTTGACACCTTATTATTTTGTGAGAAAGGCAGGTCACTATTCTTTCTTTCCTTCTTTATGACTTTGCTATTTTCCAGCAAACACATAAAAAGTATTATTTATTAAACATTGAGGAAAAATCTCGGAAAATTATGTCTAGTCTCGAGAAGCATAGGCATTTTATATAAATTAAAATATTATCTATCACAAAAGTCACTATTTATGCTTTACAATTACTTCAATTTGTCATACATATCTTATTGTAACATAGTTTGGGGTAATAGTAGTAAGATGAAAATTATGTTAATATATCGTCTCCAAAAGAAAGCACTTCGTCTTTGTACACATTCACATTATTTAGCCCATACTGATCCAATATTTTGTAAACTAAAAACATTAAAAATCGCTGACATTCACTGCAATCTTTATGTATAAATGTTGGATAAATACTATACCTTTGGCATTTCGAAATATTTTTGTTTACAATAGTGATATACATTCTTATCCCACACGACACTCATCCGATTTCCACTTAACAAACCCCAAAATTATTATGGCCTATAAATCGATAAGACATCATGGTCCAGACATTTGGAATGCTTTACCTGACAATATTAAACACTCTGCAACTCTTTATTCATTCAAAGCATCGATGAAAAAATATTTAATATCTACATATTCAAAAACATCATAAGGGTCTCAGAGGTTTTGATTGTTTATTTAAATTAATTTTAGATGACCAGTTCATTAACAATACGAATCGAACACTTACTTCATCTGCACACACCCACTTGCACACACTTGCACATTTTTCTTCTTTTTTCTTTTATTAATTTCTTTCCACTTTTTATTCAGATACTTTCTGAACAAAATCTTTATATGTGACTCTCTATTCCCCTACATTCTCCTAAAACAGCGCCATGTACCCCCCCCCCCTCCCCGGCTGCTATCGACTCAAGCTTCCTTGCTTATGATAGTTGGCCTCTGCATTTATCTTGATTATTTTACTTACCTCCATACTTTCAAGCTTTCAATTATGCATTTTTTTTTAATATATTTTATTTTGTGTGTATTAAGTTGTCACTCTTGATGTAAATCAATTATATTATATACTATTATTGTTATTTGAATGTTTTATATTTGATTTATCAATAAATGCAGAAACATCTGCTAAAAAAATTTAAAAAAATTTCAGCAACATTTGTAAATCACCGGTATCGAATTAGAAATAAACCACGTTTGAGTTATATTTGAGAGGCATCTAAGGGGGGGGGGGGGGGAGGCGAGGGCCTTTTGCCCCCCCCCCGAACTATAACATTTTGGCGGGAAAAACGCAGCTGATATCCCGGGGATATCCCCCTTCTTTTCTTTTCTTTTCTTCTTCCTCTTTTTTCCTTCCCTTTATCTCCTCTTTTACTCTTTTCCTTCCTTTTCCTTCCTTCTCTCTTATTTTTTTGATGGGTAACAGCCGGGAGGCAATAAGGCCCTTTCGGCCCCCGATCTCCTTCTTTTTCCCCTTTTCTTTTCTTTTTCCTCTTCTTTCTTTCCCTTTCAGTCCTCTTTACCTTCTTTTCCTTCTCTCTCTCTGTCTCTTTTTGTTTTGCGGGGGGGGGGGGGTGGGGGCAAGGCCCGCTCGGCCCGCTCGGCCCCCCGGGATCCGCGCCTGGACTACAAACCCTCAAGAAAGATTACCGAGTGTCTTTTTCAGGACTCCTCAATCCTCCCTCTCTCTCACATGGTGCACCCGCAAGCCTACTGTATAAAAACATATTTAGCCATCAAATTCACCCATGAAATAACCAATTTTTATTTGCCCAAAATTATTATGATTCTATCTAAATCTGTAGGTTCTTTGTTATCTATTAAACTTTTTTTCTTCTCTAAAACTGCCATTGTTCCCTACAGTGAACAATGACAGAGCCCTTAAAAAACAGCCTTCCTTAGCATTTTTAGGAAGCAACTTAAGATTCATTAATAAGCCTTTATATGCGCCTTATGCTAGGAGTCCACTGGGCCAGCGCCAGTTAGTGCCAGTTCGCGCCAAAGATTATTGATTGGCGCGTATAGGCTCGCTGTGGCGCCAAATTAATGTCCGTTGGCATGTGTCGCCAAGTGGAATAAACTGGGTGCCATATGGCGTGCGCCAAATGCCACCCGGGTTGCTCCAAAATGTTGCGCCAGTTTGCGCCAGTTCGCGCCATTACACGGCCATTTGATTCCAAAATTCACCCTGTTGGCGCCATGGTTAGTTTGTGTCAAAGGTCGCCAAATTGGTTTGAACTTGCCGCCGCTTGGCGCTACTTGCCGACTATATAAATACCGGCCATCGGCTAGCTGGTTCAGACCCTCCTCAGCTGCTGTATGAACAACATCTCTACTAAATATTTACAATTTTGATATGTCTGAGGTGGCCACTGCCAAGTGGCGCCATGTGGCGCGAAATCTCATTGGCGCAACTTGGCGCGCGCCATTACATTCCAGTGGATTCCAATAGGCGGATTGTTTGCGCCAAATTAGGGCGATATGTTCGCGCCATTTGGTGCCACTTGGCGGACACTTGGCGCTGATTGCTCGATGCAAGTGGCGCGACGAAAATTTCAAACATTTTGAAATTTTCTTGCCGCCACATTCAAATTTGGTGCCGTCACGGGCCACCACGAGCCAGTTGGGAGGCAGTTTGAGCCACTACACGCCACTAGGCACCTTATTGGCGACACTAGGCGCCACAGTAAATTGCATTGGCGCAAACTGGCACCAACTGGCGCTGGCCCAGTGGACTCCTAGCATTAGTTGGTACATAAAGGTCATGTAGACAATGACATAGGCCTAACAAACAATAATCAAATCAAGCTCAGCTCATTTATTATTCGTGTAAGAATTTCGGGAAATCCAAAGACATCTTATTCTACAGAGGACAATACAAGGAAAAAAGAAATCTAACAAGATTCTTCTCACCCTTGGAGGAATGTAAACATGTAACAATGTCTAAAAAATTGTATATTTTCGCTTTGAGATTTTTCTTTGTAGGTGCAACTTTTTTTCCAGGAAGTGCCCTTGTTTGTTGGGCCCCACTTAGAAAGACGCTCCGCCGCCCCTCTATCTTAACATCAACAACATTGATGAACAATTGTAACAACAACATCAACACCAACAACATCAAGAGTACCAACACTAATGATACAAATCAGAAGAAGAAGGAGGAGTAGGAAAAGAAGAAGAAGAAGAAGAGGAGGAAGGGAGAAAAGAAGGAGAAGAAGAAGAGGCAGCAGCAAAAAACAGCAGAAGGAAAAGGAGACTATTGGAATTGGGGCTGCGGCACTCGGTTTGGGGTCAATGTTTGTGCTACAAACATATATTGACCGAACCTATTCAAACTATAAACAACGCATACAAAGTCCGTAAAGGTTCTTAAATTTGACAAACCTGACATCAAAATTAACATAGCATTTGTAAGAACAAATAAGAAGTTGCTTTTTAGTTTGAATCAAACCGGTATGATAAACACCATTTCGTTTAACTTCGTATCTAATTTTTTTGTAAATATACATATCTTTTTAAAAATATTTAGAGAGTCAAAATAATTATTGATGAGTAAATAAGATTAGAAGTCTTACCTCCTTTGCTCACAGGAACACAGCTAGCCTGAGAAGTGATGAAAGAAATTTGATCCAGGTTCTTATATTAATGTGCTCTTTCAATCGTGACGTTTGAAGTGAAGGGCTGACGCGCTACCCTAGTTTTCACCGCCAAACAAACCGACCGATGATCAATTTTTTTCATTTTTCTTTCTTTCTTCTTCTTTTGTCTGGTGTCAGTCTAGTTGGTATAACTGGGGTAGGTATGAAATAGTGGTATTTCTACACAGTGACAAAAGGCTGGCCGCACCTTAGCTTATACACTGTCAAACTAAAGCGACCGACAATTAACTTTTTCTATGGTCTGTCTAAACTGACAGTCTAGTGTCGGTCGGATATTTGTTCGCACTGCTGCCATCCGACACAGCGCTTATTAGGCAATTTAAGGAATTAATATTTGTCAGGTAACCATTTACCGCAGCGCCGCAGCGGGACTCGTACCGCGAACCATGAAAGTACAGAGACGTTCCCACTAGACCACGACACCTTTACATGGCATGACTGCTATTGCAGGGCTCGAGCATTTTAAGGAATTAATATTTGTCAGGTATCCATGAACCTCACCTAGGTCAAGCGTGGCAAATGTAGAATAATGTTTTGTTAAAGGACGTTTAAATATTTGAATAATATATGCAGCCATATCATTATCACACGACGATAAAAAATACCTTCCAGATTCTACAAACTGAGCATATTTTCTAATTGAATTTATGTTAAACAGCCCTAACCCTGATTGTTCAAATAAAATGGGAGAGGGGGGGGGGGGGAGAAGAAAGAAATCGACTTTGATATAAAAAATAAATGAAAATAAATAAATGAATAAATAAAAAAAAGAAGAAGAAAGAAATGACTCCTTGTCTGAAAAAGCGTAAAACTAAAGAAGAATACTATTTATTTGGGGGATTACCGGAACTTCGTACACTGTCGCTCATATAGTTGGAATATATTTTTTTTACCCCAATATTTATTGAATTATTTTGACAATGATTTATTCCTAATAGATCTAGATAATAGTATACATTCTCAGATGTTATTTAATAACAATTGCCAGTGTTTGTTTTGCGTGACTGCTAAAGCATGTGTATGCTACTATGCTTATCAACTAGGGGACCTACGCCCTTAAGTCATGAATGACGATAATGAGGATTAATGCTCCACAAAAGGGCACTAATATGGCACTTCGACACGGTTTTGATCCTGGGGCCTCGCAGTTACGAGGCCATTGCTTTGCCACTGTACCATGACTGTACGCAGCGGGGGCTAGGGTAGGGGGGCAGTTCCCACAAATTAAAAAAACAAACAAAGAAAATGCAATAAATATTCAATAATTCATTGCATTTTAGGCCGACCGATATTTCGTTCAGTATATAGGGGGGGGGGGGGGGGGGGGGGGGGGGGAGGTCACTTTTTGAGGGGGGGGGGGGGGTTACCTCTAAAACACACACATAAACAAAAAATCCTTTTCCGTCTTTTCTCTCTCTTCCCCCTTTTTCCTTCCCCCTCCTTTTCCTCCTCAGATCCCTAATATTTTCTCTCCTCCCTCTTTTCTTCTTCTTTCTCTCTTTTCCTTTTCTTTCTTTTTCCCCTCCTTTTTCTTTCCTCCTCCTAGCTTTTTCTCCTTTTCTCCCTTTTCCCCTTTACTTTCCCCCTTCACCCCCCCTTTTTTTTACCGGGGGGGGGATCCAGCCGGCGGCAGGGGAGGGGGCCCAATTCGTGAGAAAATAACTGGGGGCGAAACAGCCGGCCGATAATTCGCATATTGGGGGAGGGGGTGGGGGGGGGGGGGGTGTAATGAGCACTAATTTATTTATTTTTTTGCTCCCGAAAATTTGAAAATCAAGCCGGCTGATAATTCGCTCAGCCCGCCGCCCCCCCCCCCCCCCTCCCTGGATCCACCACTGGTGTCCAACAATTTTTCACAAAATAACTAAAATTTCTATTGTGCAAAATGTATGACTCCGGAGAGTCTTTGCATTTTAGAGTACCTAGATAATATGCTTTCCATAATACTCTCATTACCTTAGCCTGCTTATACACTCTTTCAATTCAATGGACTTGAATATCTCTGTGCATTAACTTGTAGAACTATAATTACTTTTACCTCATTTATCTCTTATCTTTTTTTGAAGAGCACCTAAAAAGATTGTAAAACAAAGGTGTTTTTAGTAATATTATAATCATGAAGTTTTTATCGTTATGCACATAATCAAGAAACTAAGGTTACCTGTTTGCGATTCTATTCCATATGGTGTTTTAATTATCATGATAATCAGAAAGGTTTGATTGCCGTGCACTAATCAAGAACCTAAGGTTACCTGTTTAAGATTCAATTCCATATGGTGTTTAATTATTATGATAATCAGAAAGGTTTGATTGTCATGCACAATGTTATAATCAAGAACCTAAAGTTACCTGATTACCATTCTATTCCATATGATGTTTTAATTATTATGATAATCAGAAAGGTTTGATTGTTGTGCACTAATCAAGAACCTAAAGTTACCTGCTTACAAATCTATTCCATATGGTGTTTTAATTATTATGATAATCAGAAAGGTTTGATTGTCATGCACATAATCAAGAACCCAACGTAACCTGTTTACAATTCTACTATTGCAAACGGTGTGTTTATTGTAGCTTGTTTTATATGCTAAGGAGTATAATCAATCCATCGGAGTGAAAACATGATTGGAATTAGTACATACAATCCATGATTGTGCAAATCGATATCTGGGGTAGGCAACGTTCGGTCAGATTTTAGCTTTATATTCAAACAAAGTTTTGCGTAACTTTTTAAAGTTTTATTAACAAACAAAAAACCTATAGACGCCCTGTATATATTTGAAATGTAGGTTTATTTTGCTGAGAGAATATAAACAAATTGTTGCTGAGACATGTTGAAGAAAAATGGTCTAATGGAAAAAGGAATAGATTACACTTTTCTGCTCATTATTGAATACAGGGAGGGGAAGTCCACCCTGATATTAAGTTAGCTTAATTAGAAGCAGAACAATAATTTGGGTTTTCTGTTGTACGCAGAAAAATCAAATTTTGTATTCTTTCATCAATATTCGACTTTAAACGCATCTGTTTTGAAAACCCTCGAGGAATAAGTTTTAAATTAGATCCTCTTTCACATTATGATAACATTTGAATCAAATTTTACCATCAAACTTTTGGGGCTCCCAACGCTTAAGAGGCTCTACACCAGGCGCGGATCCAGGATTTCTTAGGGGGGCCTAAATTTGAAATTATGCGACCCAAATATCGGTACGTAATGGTGACCTGCATTGACGTAGGGGGGGGGGGGGGGGGGTGCAGGGAGGAGGCGATTACCCCCTCCCTCCTCCAAAAGGCGCCAAAGCTTTGACGTTTCCTTAAATTATTAGACAAAGAAGACGATTCTCGAAAATAGTGAGCACTAGTTTTTTGGGGGGCCCTCGAAAATTTGAAAAAATCGCACCCCCCCCCCCCTTGAGCGCCAGGGGGGGGGGGGGGTGATTCCCAAAAAAGGGTAAAATTAACGTGTTTTCCCCAGGGTTCCGCCACTGGGTCCAGGGCCTTCAGAAGCTTAAATTATCGTCGGATGAGCATAATTTTATACCTTATTTGTGACACTGGCAGGTCACGAATTGGCGTGGGGTCCAGGGGGCAGAGCCCCCTGAAGCTCAGGGGTTTTGTTAATAAATAACGGCCGGATGAGCATATTCTTTTACCTTATTTGTGACACTGGCAGGACACAAATTGGTGTTGGGTCAAGGGGGCGGAGCCCCAAGAAGCTCAGGGGTTTTAAACATTAAATTATCGTCAGATGAGCATATTTTATACCTTATTTGTGACACTGGCAGGTCACGAATTGGCGTAGGGTCCAGGGGTGGAGCCCCCGGAAGTTCAGGGGTTTTGGGCAATAACTTACTGTCAGATGAGCATATTTTGATACCTTATTTGTGATACTGGCAGGACACAAATTGGCGTTGGGTCCATGGGGCGGGGCCCTCAGAAGCTGGGTTTATTCATCAATTTATCGTCAGATGAGCATAATTTTATACCTTATTTGTGACACTGGCAGTTCACGAATTGGCGTGGGGTTCAGGGGGCGGAGCCCCTGCAAGCTCAGGGGTTCGGGGCAATAAATTACGGTCAGATGAGCATATTTCATACCTTATTTGTGACACTGGCAGGTCACGAATTGGTGTGGGGCCGGGGTCCAGGAGGCGGAGCCCCCTGAGGCTCAGTGTTAGGCAATGAATTACGGTCAGATGAGCATATTTTATACCTTATTTGTGACACTGGCAGGTCATGAATTGGCGTGGGGCCAAGGCGGCGGAGCCCCCGGAGGCTCAGGGGTGTTAGGCAATAGATTCCGGTCAGATTAGCATGTGGGATCCAGGGGGCAGAGCCACCGGAAGTCAAGGGGTTTTAGGCATTTAATTACAGTCAGATGAGCATATTTTGATATCTTTCCCCTTTATTTCCCCCTTTTTTTTTCTACGGTCAGATGCAGCATCCAGGGCCCCGCCTTAGGGCCAATGGTTGGGTTCGGAAGGGGGGGGGGCAGAGCCCCCAGAAGCTCAGGGATTTTAGGAATTCTATGACGGTCAGACAAGCATGCAGGGGCCGCCTTAGGGCCACTGGTGGGGTCGAGGGTACGTGGAGCCCCGGAAACTTAGGGGTTTTAGGCATTTAATTATGGTCAGATGAACATATTTTGATACCTTATTTGTGCCACTAACAGGACACTTATTGCCGTAGGGTCCAGGGGGCCGAGACCCAGAAGCTCAGAGGTTTTATGCATTAAATTACCGTCAGATTAGCATCTAGCCGTCCGCCTTATGGCCCTAAAGTGGGGTCCAGGGGGCAGTGCCCCCGGAAGTCAAGGGGTTTTATGCATTTAATTACGGTCAGATGAACATATTTTGAAACCTTTGATATCTTTCCCCTTTTATTTCCTGCTTTTTTTCCTTCTTTTTTTTCCTTCTTTCTTTCCCCCTTTTTTCTTCCCTTCTTTTTTTTTCTTCTTTTTTTCCCTTCTTTTTTCCCCTTCTTTTGTTTTCTTTTTTTTGCCAGGGGGGGGGGCCGGGCTCCCCGGGCACCCCCCCCCCCTAGATACGCCACTGGTGCCCCCTTGAATACTCCACTGGAGAAGGGTAGAAAAAAGTAAAGAATAATTTATATATCAAAGAGTCGAGCAACACAATATCACAAGACGAAGCAATCATTGTGCGAAGCTCGCCGTAGAGAACGCAACTTTGTTGCTAAGGAAACAGTCGTCGCTGTACACAACGCGAACGACGAATCGAAACGTAACCAATCAATTATCACTGATGATATATCGCACAAACACGCACACACAATATTCGTAAAACCTTTTTCCAAAGCGACATCAAAGACTAGATCTACATAACATAACATTGTAAATCAACTTTACTGAGGTATTATACAGAGCAGAGGTGAGTAGACGATTGTGTGTAGGATTGATTTAGGTGAAAAAGATATTTAAAATGCTGTTCCATGTTTCAAAATCTTTACATTTTAACCGTTTTATGTTCACTAAAACATGCGCAGCAGGCTGGAGAATGCGATTCACATGGTCTCTCCCTGCCGACGCTCTTGGCGTGTGCAGGCAGATAGAATATGGCGTATGCGGCAGAAGTGCGAGCCCTCGATCAGTTGATATGTTGTAATGTTTGGGGGTTGTGTGACCAGCTACCAGACGCTTAATGAAAATAAAGCCGGCACTTTTGCATTTTGATTTTTTAAAACAAAAATTATACATCAGTTGTCAATACAGTGCAATTTCTTTGGGAATTCTGGTGCTTTTATACAGTCAGTGGTTTGGTCTTGCCCTTGGTCTTTACTTTTAAGTTTTACTTTTAGAATCTAACTTACTTTTACTAAGATCTAAGTTAGATCTAACGTTAGACAGAGTTAAGTCTAGAGGAGACTGAGAATGCAGTGAGAGTCAAAATATGTATCGATGACAAAAGTATGATTTTTTGTTGTGGGGGTGGGGGGGGGGGGTCTTGAGTTTCTGGAAACTTTACAAACATAAACTTCTCTTTTGCCTTCGTATTTAACAAAAAATATTCATTGGCACCACTAACCATCATGAATGTTTGTCTTTAAAAAATTGTATTAGGTCTAGTCTAGATCTAGATCTAGATTGGCCTATAATTTTGTCGGACATAGACTCTACATTTAGTACATGTGTGTACTAGCCTATATGCGTGTCTGATCGCGCACTCTGATTAATAGAATAGAAGATTTAGATCTTTACCTTTACCTTTACCGCAAATACTGGAAGAATGCTGAGACAGCAGTCGAGCTTCCAGGTCTATCTTCTTGGTCTATCTTCTTGCACTCATACTCTTTAATAATAATTCTCATTATATGATCTATGATGTAGATCTAGGCTAGGCCTACAGTGTATGCTTTTATTGCTTGTAATGAGCTTCTTCAATTCATTGCTGTTTTAAATCAACTGTCCAGATACACAACCTGTCATTGACGTAAGGATACTCAACATCTGGGTAGACTCTATACTGTATAATAAAAGTCGAGGGTACCGATATCTAAAATTAGTTTTATCATGACACACAAATGTCTATAAAAATTAGTAGTGCTACTATGAATGGCTAGATCTGACTAACCTAGCAAAACTGAAACTAACTACTTTGGAGAAAAGAAGAGAGAGAGGAGACCTACTGCAAACCTACAGGATAATGACGCAAATCGACAAATCCAACCCCGAGAATTATTTTCAGTTTGCTAACTATGAAAGAACAAGAGGCCATTCCATGAAGCTAGCCAAAACAAGAAGCCGCCTTGACATCAGGAAAAATTTCTATAGCCAGAGAGTTGTAAGCAATTGGAACAAGCTGCCACAAACTGCCATTGATGCTCCCACACTCCTAAGCTTCAAACAACAACTATCCAACCTGGGTTTTTAAATGGGTCCCATGGGACCCCCTTAACCCTGCCACACCACACTATCTACGGGATCTTTATCACCACGATGGCGAGGTGTGGACTTCAAGGTATATTCAAGGTATATTTAATTATTTTTGCTTCAATTTTTCAGGATCTATCTTCTTTTGTGGAGCGTAAATTGAAAAGAAACCTACCATCATGCCCCGAGGAGCTCCTAGATCTGCGAGCCGTCGCTCGGACATCAGCGATGTCGATGCTGATCAACAATTGGGTAAGAATCAAGACAATAGTTTTCAATTGTCATGTTCATTTTTACCTTTAATGAATAATACAAAATTTGAATTAAACAAAAATATGATCTAAATGATTATTTGTTTGATGATGACTGTTCTCCCTGACTGCAAAGAAACCTGTATAATTCCGCAACCCACTTAGAAATTTGTGTCTGATGAATGTTTACTTGGTTTTTACAGTAACCCGTTGACAACTGGATTCTCGCATTCACATAGGCTTAGTACAGGAGCTGTACGGCTCCAGTAGGCAATGGTTTAAACAATTTGGATTTTTAAGTATACATGTAAAAACAAAATCTTCTGTTAATTTTCCACATTGTCCTCCCAAAGTTGTCAAACAATTTCCAGCAATTCATTTATACTTTGTAAATGTATCATAGATTTAGATGATTGTTGACTTTATGATTACACAAAATCCTATGTTTTCTTTTGACTTTTCAGCAATTCATTTATACTTTGTAAATGTATCATAAATGAATGTTGACTTTATGATTACCGTTACAATAAATCCTTTGTTTTCTTTTGACTTTTCAGCTGAATCTGAGCTGAGTAAGCTCCAGCGCCAGTACCGTATCATGGAAGGTGATCGGAACGCTTACAACATTGAATCTCAGGATCTCATCAGACGCCAACTGTGAGTAACATCGCACTATCCTTTTCTTGAAATTCATTGATCACATACTGTAGGCCTAGAAGAACAAGAATTTTCTAGTTTGCCTTAGAAATGTTTCCGATATGGCCTGTTGAAATGATTGGTTGTAAGGGATGAAAATCCTGACCCTAATTAAGTCTAACAGTTTGTCCTGTCGTTATCATACAACTGATGAACATCGTGTACAACACTAGACTGCGCAGCTTCTCTCTAGTGTGCATGAGAAATATGTCCGATTGGGCTTTCTGAAAGCATTTATGGCTTAAAGGTTTAACAACCATACAATGGAGCACAAATCTTACATGTGCATGTATCATCAACATTCATGATCAAAATTTGTAGGCCATTTCAGATGAAGCAAATTTCCACTAGTTTGCATTAACAAAAACGTGTCCTTGTAGGCAGTCTGAATACATTTTGGTGCGAGAGCCTATCTATTGTACCTATAAAGCCATGATCATAATCTAGCCTCTATCGAGTAGACCCTAAAAGAAAAAAAAATGCCACAGCAAGCCTTTTGTTTTTGTTGGAAATCACTAGCAAAAAGCACTTCCGGTATATATTCTTGATTTTTTTTTTTTTTTGGTGGGGAATTGAATACTCAACTACACCCCCATAATTGTGAAGTGCACCATGCATATTTTTCTACACTTAAAAAAAAAATTGCTGTCTTCAGGCTTGTTCAAATGTGGCGCGGTGAACAGCACAAAAAAAAAAGTTGCAGTGGTTTTAAACATGGCAACTGTATGAAACAAAGTTTCTGCACGTATATATTCACCAAGCTCTATAAGATTCAGAAATGTTAAAGGTAAAGACCAGTATTGGAAAGGCCCAATTTAAAAAAATGAAATGGAAGCTTCAAGCTCTCATTACCAATCATGTGAAAGAATATGTTTTGACTAATACATGATGATAAAATATTTGTCGGGAAACCGCCTACTAATTCATATATTTGGTAAATTTGTTTCTCTCATGGTCTGTGAGAGATATAGGGTAGTCCCATATACATCTTTCTGTGTATAGTGCTTGTAACTTTACGAAGAATGGGCCAAATTTCTTATCATTTTGATGATTCCAGAACCTTGCAGATGCTAGATGCTAGATGATCAACCTTTTCTGATCAATTCCACAACGTTTCTTTCACAATGCAATCGCATGACCATAACTGGTCTTTACCTTTAAGGTTATTACACTTTACGTTGTCTTAAAAAACACACCAAGCTTTCCATGTCATACAGTATCTGATTGAGTTTTAAGCCCACATGTCTCTATAGGCTATATATGAAACTGACACTGAATTGTATGAATATTTTTTTGACAGAAATGAGATCAAAACTTTGGAGGCTGAGAAGGAAGAATTGAACAAAGATTTCAAACTCTCAGACAGTCAGACCAACCAGTCCCGAGACGGTGGCAACGTGGATAAGCTCAACAGCCTCATCGATGAGAGAGGTAAGTAAACTCTTATAAGACATCGGTTCCATATACATAGGTATAGGTGTCCATGTTAGACCAAAGGGTTAGCAAAAGCAATCTGATCATTTTTTTAATGAAGTCTTAAGCATTACTTCATAAACGGCTTTGATTCATTCCAATTCAATTCATTTATTTTTCCATAAAAAAATATGTGAACAAAAGAGTAAAGTACAGCATTAAAAACCACAAGATATAATGGTGGGATACCGTTAAAGCCGCACTGTCCTACTTGTAGCTACTTGCTCCCTCTATATAGAAAACTTCCCCAATCTGTGCCTGTTGGTCTCCCATGATCCTCTTTTTCTTACCGGTATGTTAGTTGAGAGCTGAGTTAATGAGATAGCCACCTGTCAGTGACCTCGCTGTGTGGTCTAATACCTTCTGGCCCAGTAGTATTGACGGTCTTTAAAAGCAAAGTGCTTGTGGGCAGGGTCCCAGTTGCAATGTTTGTTTTAGTGCAAAAATCATCAGCAGATTATTATAATGTTTTTTTTTGGTGTGTGTTAATTGAATCTTCTTAGATAACTACATGCAAATGGTGAAGGATGAGAAGGCCAAGCAGGCCGAGCTGGACACCATGATCCGCAAGAAGGAGAAGGGGATTCGTGACCAGCACAAGTGCATGGGAGGAGTACACGCCAGTCAACAGCATACGCAGAAGACGGTCAAAGCCATCAGGGTGAAAGAGAACAGATTACACCAGGTAATTAATGCACTTGCATATCCCATTTGGGTAAAACAGAGTGTAATATCAGTGATTGAAAATTAAATTTGACCTTTTCCAAGATTTATTTATTTCACTCATCAATGTAAAATACAATGGATAAAAAGTGCATGATTGCACATAATAATAATAAGTATAGACTATTGAAGAAAAAAAAACACACACAGAGAGTAACAGATTGGTGTAAAGACAAGAATCATATTAAAATGAGGGGGGGATCTTGACTATTCGACCCTATTGTTAAGAGAATGGGTTAATTATGGCATAAAATATTTTTCATGGGTATAAGATGAGACCATCCATAACCATATTTCTGCTGTAGGGATAAGCAAAAATCCAACTACAGTGAATCATGTGTTTAAAGACCACTCAAGGGAGACAAGAAAAGTGTACAGGTTCATTTAGTGCTGTGAGAAATGATTTTTGGAAAACAAAGTTGCCTCGTCTTTATAGATGGGCGGGTTTTCTATACCTGTAGTTGGCAAAGCAGGTTTGACTGTACATATTCTAAATAACGAATAGTCAAGATGAAAAATGACTTAATATGGCTGTAATCCCTGAAAATGTATTTATACATGTACAAAAAAAAAGGTTTCTCTAGCTCTGGTAGTATATTAGTATTTTCCTGACTATTGAATTCATTGTTTTCTTTTAGGCTAATGAGAAGTTTAACGCCATGCTGACAGAGAATGCAAGCCTTCGTGAGGAGATTGACAGCTTCAGAGTGGAGCGTACCCGTTATGAAAACATCCGCAAGAAACTGGACAAGGTAAGAATATCGTTAAATTAATATACAAATAATACACAGCAGTGAGGGCATTAGTAAGAATTACCCATATAAGGTACCTCTGGAACAGTCTAACGCGCCCGAGGCAGTAGCCGAGGGTATTTGGACTGTTTTGAAGGTACAGAGTGTGGGTAATTTTACTAATGCCCGAACAGAATGATGTGTATTATTAGTTTTATAAGATTATGTTTTATTTGTTTTATAAAATGATTTTTTATAACAAGATTTTACTAATAACCGGTCATTAGAATTGGATAATGAGCGATCATTTTCCAAAAATTTCGCATTAGGCAAGATAAATTCCTGGTCACATGTACGCTTTCAACCAATCATTGATTAGGATCCATGTCATCATAATACAATAATAATATTATAAAGTATAATAAACTGGATTTATATAGCGTTTGATCCAAAATAATGTTGCTAAGCACTTTAGAGATATTATTGTACCGGTCATCAGATTCAATCACTCACAATGTGTAACATATCCACTCCCTGGGGAGTATACTTACCGTATGGTCACCAGGCTGGGATACGAACCCTCAACCCTTGGATTCAGAGTCAAGTGAATGAACCACTATACCATGATGCCGCCACTCAGTGTATGATTTCAATCCCCATAAGCATAATATGCGTGCATCTTTGTGCCCAATGGGAAGGCAATAAAATGCTTACATGTACAACTATGATTTACACTTATTTTAGTCCATGTCCGTGTATGAAAGTATGGTTTAGACCGTGGTTTTAATTATTAGACCTCCTTTGTGAATTTGGGTTTATGCATAGTTGCATGTATCAGTCAGGCTAGGGTTCAAGTCTGCCACAGCAATAATATCTTTTGGCAAGACATGACATCTACATTTGCCACTCTCCGCCCAGGTGAGGTACATGGGTACCCAGTGGGAAGAAATTCCTTGAATGCTTAAGCGCCTTTTCATGGAAGCTCGGCTAAAGCCGGGGTAATGATGTGATTGCAGGGCCCTCAGGAGATCAGTATTGATATCGATGAGGCTATACCCTGGGTAAACAAGACATATTATCTTATTATTGTATTCTTAGATGCTGCTTATGAGTAACGGTTTACATGGTGATGTAGATATACAGTAGGTTTACGGTTGCACCATGTGAGAGAAAAGTCTTGAAAAGAAAGATTACCAACGGTCCTTTTCAGGACTCCCCAATCCTTCCCTTTCTCTCTCACATGGTGCAACAGTAAACCTACTGCATATTATATTATTATTATAAATTTGCCTTCTTAATCGACGTCCCACAGGAAAAGTCTGACTTGAGGCAGGAGATCGGAGAGGTGATCGACCAGTCCACCCAGGCCTACGACTCTCGGGACGAAGCCCAGGCCAAGATGATCCTTCTCAAGGAGAAGGCCGATAAGGACATGGCCCAGCACCAGCAGGAGATGAAGGAACTCCAGAGGATCATCGATCACGACAAGAAGCTCAGGGAGTTCATGAATGTCAAGGGCAAGGAAAGGGAAGAGGACGACTACCTCAAGGCCTGGAGACAGAAGAAAGGTCAGTACATGTACTTGTTTTTTTTTGCTCCATCATGGTATTTCATCAAAAGATGCTTTAATAATCCTTCTGGTCCTACCAATTAGTTACAAATCTGTATGATGGATGAAATTTAGTGAAGAATTTTTAAAGAAATGAATGAGAAATGAATGAGAATGTTTAGGGCGATTGTGAAATTTCAAGGCGAGGAAAAGGAAGAGGACAGCTACAGCTTGGAGACTAAAAATAGTTCAGCACTTTATCTTTTCACCATCAGGGTGTTACAAATGACCAAATAACATGTTTTGATGGTAATTTCAAAATTGTTATGATGGAAAAGCATGATTTAGATTATACTCCTTGATGATAGAATCATAAAACAACCTTGTAAATCACAAAAATAGTATAATGATAATATAGATAGATAGATGCAACGTCTCTTTGCAGCTCTCTTTGCTTGCA
Organism: Strongylocentrotus purpuratus; assembly: GCF_000002235.5. Classification (NCBI taxonomy): domain Eukaryota; kingdom Metazoa; phylum Echinodermata; class Echinoidea; order Camarodonta; family Strongylocentrotidae; genus Strongylocentrotus; species Strongylocentrotus purpuratus. The sequence goes on along the minus strand of NW_022145601.1, from coordinate 23,030,261 downwards.
ATTTATTGGTGCTTTTGACCAGGTAGGAACCTTTTTTTCATGAAGAAAGAAGAGGCAAGATCATTGTTACAATGAAGTAATATTCATGTCATTGCATAATCGCATAAACGGTATGTGCAATACTACCCATTGATAAATGATTTGTCCTCTACTCTTCCCATTACTACAGAAATGAAGAAAGAAGAGGCAAGATCATTGTTACAATGAATGTCATTGCATAATTTACAATACCCATTTTATTAATCATTTTCCCTCTACTCTACCTATTTCTACAGAAATGGAAGCAGCTGACAAGCGTCGTCGCGAGCGCCAGGAGGATTCCATCGAGGCCTATGAGGCTGCCTTTGAGCGCATCTCAGAGATCACCAAGGAGGAGGACCTCACTCTCCTGGTCAACAAGTTCATCGAGACAGAGGACAGGAACTTTGCCCTCTTCAACTTCGTCAACGAGAAGAACAACGAGATGGAACTGCTCTCTGACCAGATTGAAGAGGTAGGTCATCTCATTCTCGATTTAGGAAGGACAAGCAAGGGTATATATAAGCCCATTTGTACTAGTTTGGCCAGGAGGGATTAGACCACCCAGGGTGGTCACTGACAGGTGGCTTTCTCATCAACTAAGGTCTCAATTAACATAAGAAAAAGAGGATCATTGGGGACCAATGGTCAACGATTAAGCATTGTTTTCTACATAGAGGGAGCAAGTAGCAACAAGTAGTACAGTTGGGCTTTAAAGCAAGGGGTATAAGGCCAACAAAATCTGATTTTTCTTTTATATTTGTATATTTTGATCATATATACGAAATGGAATTTCTTTAAGGTTATATGAATTCACCTGTCTGTTTATCATAAAGGTGTAGTCTTCGTTCTAGGAAGGATACATATACCACAAAACAAGAGATAAGAAGTTGAGGGAGGGAGGAAGGGAGTGTCATCATGTATGGCACATAAAGTCAGAAACCCCTCGTGAGAGGGAAATTGCTGACTTTAATAAATGGTGTGGTGATGATATAAACTACTCTCTATAGAATACACAATTTAGTAGTAGTAGTAGTAGTAGTAGTAGTAGTAGTAGTAGTAGTAGTAGACTTTATTGGATAATTAAACTTATTTAGCACAGGGCTAATCTTCCACAAGGTCCATCTGGGTACCGGCCGGTATACTGGGGTGTGCAGGTGGACAACTATACCGGGGTTTCCCCTACTTTTATACAAATAGTGCAGTGGGTTCTTAACGTGGAAAGGTGATGCCTCTCCTCTACATGGGGTCTCTATTTAACGTGTCGTCTTATACGAGGGACGGAGTGATTTAATCAATATAAATATCGATACTTACACTGCCTAGATGCAGTTACAATGTTAGATTTGTAACCCATACTTTACCTTTTCATGGAAGGCTAGCACCGGGGTGTAAAGCTATGTTATTTTTAATAAAGAGAAGAAGCAAAATAGTCCGAATTCCTTTATTAGTAATATCTACTTTCCACAATATGAGCTCTCGGGTGAAAACATTTTCAGTATCCAAATCCAAATCATCACTTCCATCATCTTCTTGTCCTTTCTAGATCAAGGAGGAGATGCGCGAGTTTGAGCACCAAGGTTCGGAAATGGAGGCTGAGCGCAAGGCCATCTTGAAGGATCTTGAGGAGAAGCAGGTCACATCCACCAAGAATGCTGATGAAAACGATTCCAAGATCAAGAGCGTCAACAAGATCTTAGACCAGCTCAAAGGAGGTAAGAATTTTTTATTAATAATAATAATATTCAATATTTATATAGCACACATATCCACCATGCAAGGTGCTCAAAGCGCTCCAATATTACCCCAGCTCTGCTAGGCTACCGATTTCTGCTAGGCTAAGGATTACCAATTTTACGATGCCAAACGATGCCAAAACTATCCATTGTAAAAGGAATGTTGATTTTGTTGGTTCCACCGAAGCTCAGTTCATGTATCAATTGTCGTCCGGCTGGAAGAAGGGCGTTAGCGCGCGAGCGACTCAAAAACTATTTCTCGAATTATTCGCATTTAAAGGTTTGTTTTATATTGAAACTGCTTTCCATCCCGAAAATTGGTTTAAAACTTAAAGACTACTAGAAATGTTATAGAAGAACATCATTTTATAAAAGGTTGAGGCGATTTAGTGCTAACGCCCTTCTGCTTAACGCTTCATTTTTTACCTGAAATTCGAGCTGCCCTTCTGCCAGCCAGGCGACGAAATGATACTTATGAGCTAATGCCCTTCTGGCTCTAAACAAAGGATTTGTAAGCTACAGCCACTAGTTAGAGTATGGGTGAATTGCCAATTGGTCTACACCCATCCCGTCTACTATCAACATGGTCTAATAATCATTTTTTCTACTTATCATTTGGTCTAATGATCATTTAGGCTAATAGCCATTTGGTCTTTTGTTCATTTAATCTAATAACCAGTCAGTCTAATTCCCATTTTGTCTAATGCCCATTTTGTAGACTATCCATAAGGTCTAATAAACATATGATTATTATTATTATTATGTTTATTATACTATATGGATAGTAGACGAAATGTACATTAGGCAACCTGGGAATTAGACTATATGAGCAATAGACCAAATGGTTAGTAGATTTATTGATATTAAACCAAATAGCCTTAACCCTTACTGTACTGGGCTATTTTGAGCAGCCTCTGACTGGGGGGGGGGGGGGGCCTGGGAGGCCCCCCCCTATGATCTCGGCCGTCGATTGTCCGATGAACACAAAAATTTGCATGTTTGTAGATATTTACGTAAGGAACAAGATGGTATAATTATTTTTTTCTGAATATGCAAATTTTTGTCGTTAGCCTAATTAATTATGCAAAATGCGCTAATTTTATGCATTTTACAGAAAACGTCTCAAACTCCACTTTTTGAATGTTGAAACTCATTATTTATATGAAACTTCTTTTCTAACACAAAAAAGTTATTTTAATGTAATTAATAATGATAATTTATGCAAATTTTGATGCGATTTTTATTTATTTTTTTTTTTTTTGATGACATGCGCATACTAATTGTTATGTAACCCCTTACAGGTATATCCGATTTCGACGAAAATGGTATCAAAATGTGCGTAAGACTTGAGGGAAAAAAGTCATGAAACGACAATTCAAAATTCCAAGCGGTTGCGGCGCAATCTTCGAAAATGTCAAGGGGGGGGGGGCCTCCCAGGCCCCCCCCCCCCAGTACAGTAAGGGTTAATGGTCAATAGCTTTCATTCACACCTTCGAAATTGCATTCACACCTTCAAAATTGCATTTACACTGCCATTCAACTGATATTTCTGTGATCATCAATTCCAGGTGTGAACTTTCTCTTCGCCAAGACCAACTGTGACAGTTCAATGATCTCCATTATACTTTCATTCACACCTTCGATATTGCATTCACACTACTAAAATTGCATTCACACAGCCATTCAACTGATATTTCCTTGATTCTGCTCATTAATTCCAGGTGCGAACTTTCTCTTCGCCAAGACCAACTGTGACAGTCAATAATCTCCAATATACTTTCATTCACACCTTCGATATTGCATTCACACTACTAAAATTGCATTCACACTGCCATTCAACTGATATTTCCTTGATTCTGCTCATTAATTCCAGGTGTGAACTCCCTCTTCGCCAAGACCAACTGTGACAGTTCGATGATCACGAGCATGCTGGGCAGCGCAGCGGGCGTGACCGATGATACCATAATGCAGTATCTAGGACTGGTTGAGCAGAGAACCAATGAGCTTCTCACCGTGAGCATCTACCATGATGGAAAGAATGCAGAGCAGGTACGCTCCTATCCTTGTAATAATGATAATAATAATAACAATAATATTTGTTTACCCAAGGTAGCCTCCTCAGTATATATACTGTTCTCTACTGTACTCTATTGAATAATCACAGACAATACAGCTACAGAGACTCGTAAAATATAGACTCCAAGGCATTTTGATTACCCTATTGTAAATGTGCATTTGGAAACCAAGTTTGGATTTTGAATTATATGCCATACAAAAGCATTGAAATGTCCCTTTTATTGATCTCATAAAAAAATCTTTGCCATGGTGTTGAAAATTGAATCCTACATTTTTGAGTCTTCAAGATCTTGAAATCCAGTTTGTTTTTTTCTGCAAAATTTAAACTTCATATTCATTACTAATTCGTTGAAAGTTTAACAGAAGGAAGAAAGGCAAAAAGAAAGATTGAAGATTGAAAAAAAAAAGAAGGAAATTCATCAATGATACGGGAAAGATATTGAAATTTGATGCTTTTTTTTCTTCAAAATGTAACTTCATATTCATTACTGATCCGTAAAAAGTATGAAAAGAGAGAAAGAAAGGAAGAAAGAAAAAGAAGAAGGGAAAATCATCAATGATATTGGATGATGGATTAATGGCGTTAAATGTCAGGATTTGTCCTGTGTATGCTGTACCATAAATGGAAAAGGAAGTCTGAATTGCAAAGGAATTTGTGAGCCAGTTGATGAACATTTCCCTAAATCACAATCGATTTAATATTCTCATGGGGTACTTCCTTAATTAGTAATGCACTAGAAGTCATCAGAGGGATAGAAATCTGCTTTTTTTTTCTTCCCCCCCCCCCTGTATGGTACAAGATATGTGTTTAAGGTATTGGCACTGACAAGATGTTAATTCCTTAACCCTAATCCCATCGGGGGGGGGGGGGGGGGGCTTTTTAGGCCCCCCCCCTCGACATTTTTGCGATAAGTCTGAAACGCGAAAAGCTCGCGCCATGATTTTATGTGACTTTTTTGTTTTAAGTCTCGCGCAACTTTTGAGACCAAATTTGCGATGACCGGGTGTGTGGTTACGACGTTACGCGCGTTTGAAAAAAATTTGTCAAGCCAAAAATGGCTCAAAAACGTGATTTCATGTACAAAGTCAATGTGATCAAAATAGCCCAATGGGATTAGGGTTAATGTATGCACAGTGTGTAGTCTTGTGCAGTTGCATTCAAGTTGTCTATCCTTTTAGTAAACCGACATTTATATCAAATTTAATTCTTATGCTTATCTTCCTTCTTGTAGTTTAAGCTGTGGTTTATGTATTCTGGTACATGATATCATGAAGCATATTTTGTGTCATAATTAATAATGAAAGAGGAAACATAACTTAAAAGAAATTCTCATAAAATTTAACCTTGACTCATTCAATGGACTTGAAATGAAAATTGAATACAAATTATACCAGTGAAAGCTACCAGGTATTTGGTTAAATGCAATTCTTAGTATGAAGAAGAAACAAACAAATAAACAAAGATATGTTATTTCTTGTTGACAGGTTGAGTCCAAAGTACCCGGTCTGCTCGGCAAGGGACCCATTGCAGCCCCCGCTCAGCTCAACATTCTCCCACCCTCGACAGGGGACGAGTATGACAGCGATCAGGGCTCCGAGATGAGTGACGACGATAACAGACCGCTCACGCAGAATGAACTCAAACAGAAGATCATGAAAGGGGTAAGTCATCACCTCTCTCTCTCCCCCCCAAAAAAGGTTGTGCATATTTCATAATGTTTTTAACAAGTTTTAAGTAACAGTTGAATTTCAAAGGGGAAATGCGGGGGTCTAACCATTGGCCGTGGTGACAATGGCTCTTTGCCTTATTTTGTCCATGATACAGGGTTAGGAATGCTATTGGGGTTTTAGGTTAGGTTTTATAGGGTTAGGGTTAAGGTTAGGTAGTGTTTTAATCAAGGATGAAAGTCACAAATTTGGTTAATGTTTCCGGATCAGACTTGATTATTATATTAGGTTAGATATTAGATTACTATTCGATCATATCATGTACGCGGATGTAATTGTTTCATGAATGTCATGATTAACCTTGATCATTTCTTTTCCTCCACTCTCTCTCTCTCTCTCTCTCTCTCGCTGTGCAGGTTTTGAAGCGAGAAGAAGCCGCCAAGAAGAAGGGCTTCCAGTACGATCTTTCAGGAGCCAAAGAATTGAAACAGAAGCAGGCCATGCCAGACAAGAAGAGAGGAGCCAAGCATTAAAATGAAAAGTAATAAGAGGTAATAATTATACCAGTTACCTGTACTTGGCCTTATGAGAGGAAACCACTTTAAAATAAACCCTCTCATGAAAGTATATAATATACCCCAGATTGTGAAATGATGAAATATAAAACAAATATCGTCAGGTAATTACTTTGGCCCCTATATGGGTGAACTCTATAATGTAATGAGCTCTCTAATGATATCAATGATAATAATGATGATAATAATGATATAGCGCTGGTATCTGCCAACTTGGACGCTCATGGCGTAAGTGCTCGAATAATTACATTATTTTTATATTGGTAATACATATTAGAGTATACTTGCTATTCTCTAAAAGCTTGGCATCACTCATTTCTTTATTCATTTAAAAGACCCAAGAACATACTGTTAAAAATATCACAACAATACATCCGTATGTTGTATTAGGAAAGAAATTTTCAGGAAATGTGTATTTCTTGTAAAATATAAAAAAATAATATAAAAGATATACCTTGTATGTTACCGCCTTTAGAATTATAAGCATAACCCATAGGAAAGAAATGAGCCTGCCGCATACTCCTGCGGCAGACCTGCCGCAGACAGTCATCTTTTTCACATGCAAATTAGTTTTGCCGCAGACTTGCCGCAGACTTGCCGCATACTCTTTCAGTATGATGAAGAGTCTGCGGCAGGTCTGCCGCAGACTTGCTGCAGACTTGCCGCATACTCTTTCAGTATGATGAAGAGTCTGCGGCAGGTCTGCCGCAGACTTGCTGCAGACTTGCCGCATACTCTTTCAGTATGATGAAGAGTCTGCGGCAGGTCTGCCGCAGACTTGCCGCATACTCTTTCAGTATGATGAAGAGTCTGCAGCAGACCTGCCGCAGACAGTCATCTTTTTCACATGCAAATTAGTTTTGCTGCAGACTTGCCGCAGACTTGCCGCATTTTCTTTCAGTATGATGAAGAGTCTGCGGCAGGTCTGCCGCAGACTTGCCGCATACTCTTTCAGTATTATGAAGAGTCTGCAGCAGGTCTGCCGCAGACTTGCTGCAGACTTGCCGCATACTCTTTCAGTATGATGAAGAGTCTGCGGCAGGTCTGCCGCAGACTTGCTGCAGACCTGCCGCAGACTCTTCGTCATGAATATTCATATCTCATATAGACCTGCTGCAGACCTGCCGCATACTCTTTCCAGTACGTGGCAATAAAGTATGCATGTAGAAGAACCAGTGATAAACTGATTGATACTTCATAATCGATATTGGCAATATCGATATTACCAATTAGGTAATACCAATATATATCGATATTACCAATTAGGTATATTCTATTCTCAATTGTATTAACTTCATCACATTGATCATTTGAAGTGTATTCAAGAGTAACATATAAAGTGACACAGGCTCGTACACATATATATACTAAATATGTATATTGTTTCTTGGTTAGTAATCATAGTTTCTTGGTTAGTAATCAATATATCTATTGCTTAAACGTGAATGTAATTGTAACATGATCAGACAAAATAATTTATTGGTTAATAATGGCAAAAGGAAAATAGAAATCACAAAAATGATGTGCATTGTCTTAATTTGCTTAACAAATCATGATAAATGTATTTTTCTGTCACACGTGTAAAGTAATAATGAATATGCATGAGATGATTGGTTTCAATTGGCCCTATTAGACTTTAATGGGATTTCCTGTGGCAGACCTGCCGCAGACTGTTCCTGTGGGGTACTGGTATGCGGCAAGTCTGGAGCAAAGTTTCGCCCTGCCGCAGATCTGCCGCAGACTGTTCCTGTGGCATACTAGTATGCGGCAAGTCTGGAGCAAAGTTTCATCCTGCCGCAGATCTGCCGCAGACTGTTCCTGTGGCATACTAGTATGCGGCAAGTCTGCAGCAAAATTTCATCCTGCCGCAGATCTGCCGCAGACTGTTCCTGTGGCATACTAGTATGCGGCAAGTATGGACCAAAGTTTCATCCTGCCGCAGATCTGCCGCAGACTGTTCCTGTGGCATACTAGTATGCGGCAAGTCTGCAGCAAAGTTTCATCCTGCCGCAGATCTGCCGCAGACTGTTCCTGTGGCATACTAGTATGCGGCAAGTCTGCAGCAAAATTTCATCCTGCCGCAGATCTGCCGCAGACTGTTCCTGTGGCATACTAGTATGCGGCAAGTCTGCAGCAAAATTTCTTTCTGCCGCATACTTCGGCATACTCTTTGCCGCAGACTTTTAGTCTGCGGCAGGTCTGCGGCAGATCTGCGGCAGGTCTGTGGCAGGTCTGCGGCATACTTTTCTCTTTCCTATGGGAACAAAAGCTTGAAGTTTTCTGTTCTTATTGAGATGAACTTTTACTATGATTCAGAAATTAAGATTTGCTCAGTTTTACTCCTGTAATTATTCATAAACATGTATGTAACAGATATTTATATCATTGTAAAGAGAAAACATTTCTTATTCATTTTTGTTGAATTATGTATTCACATCATTTTGAAGAAGTTCAATCTGTGTATAATGGTTCATTGATTTCAGTTTTGTTTAACTAAATCATGGTTATTTTTGTACAGAAGTTCATGATTGTGTTGAATTTACATCGTTCTTAATATTGAATTTATAAACATTGCTTTACCAATGTTTGTCACATTGGCTAATAAATATTGTATATATTATATTGTAATTCCTCTTTTAGTATTTCTTTTGTTTTGTAAGAATCCGATTGTGTCAGTAGATATATCTTGCATATACCCCCGCCCCCCCCCCCCCCCCCCCACTCCAGGAATGGAGGGATTGCATTCATGTTCCCAAAATCTCTGTTAAAGGGTTACTTTTCACGCAACAAAGTCTGGCTCGTAATACACAAAATATTGGCCCGTATTGACTTTACACACAGGGGAGGGAACATGCATACGCTTACCCTAAATAACACTGAGTGGGAGGCAGGGGGGGGGGGGGGGCATATACCAAGACATAGACAGTGAAGTAATGTACTACTCTCCATTTTATGTTAATCATTTCATGAATTTAGATTTACGATTGCATTATGGCTACATAAACACACACAAGAAGGAACCATGATACAGAACATCAACTTCAACTGCATAACAACTGAAAATGAAATAAGTTTCAAAAAATGGATAATCATCAATTTGTTTAAATCACATTTTTGGGGGATTTTTAATTTGGCTGTTGTGGTGTTGCTCTTATGTGATGCCCTCAGTTGTCAGATCAAGAACACATTGCAGGGCCAGGGATATCCATTTCCATAAGGGAAATGGTTAAGGAAGGAGAACTGAGGAACGATTAGAGAAAGAAAAGGAAGACAAATCATTTTTAGAACGAGATCTACATCTTCACGAAATGTCACTCTTCATGTGGACAACTTGAAAAATCAACAATAAAGGAAGATGTGTGGATGTAGGCCTATCTTTTAATATATAATGGGTTAAACAAAAAAACTTACTCCTATTACTAAAGAGCCATGACTAGTAATTGAATTTTCTCTCTTTACTTTTGAACTTTCCAAATAATGTTGTACGCAAGAGGAATATTTGTATTCACGGCCCACTAATTAAGTGATTAGTTTTGAAAAATGTATGCAGTAGCTTGCTTTCTAATAATTTTATTAATTTCTAAAGTCGACTATCATTATTTATACATGTTCATATGGATATATATTTTTCATTGATTTTTATTGAAGGAACCTATAAACATATAGAAAGGTTTAAAAAACCGCTGGCACTATGTCCTCCACTAGTTCTTAGTAAGGTGTGAGGTAAAATAGTCTAACTTTTGAGACAGATGGGCTTTATATGCACTTAAAATATCCCTTTTGTCTTAGTCTAGGTCTGGGTCTAAGAACAGAAATACCTTCCTAAAGTTTTTTGTTTTTGTTTTTCATGTTGTTCTTTTGGCTTGTCCACTGAAGATGAGGGTGAGACGAAGGTTCCAAGCTGTTGTTTGTTGGGGGACCTTCACGGTTCCGGTGATTTAGTTGCCTGCCCCATTCCTGGCAACTTGTAAATGCTCATGGGAATCACAATGATGGTTATAAAAAAAATGATTTTCATCCTTTAGTTTTGATGATTTGTTCTTCTATGTAATTCTTTTGTATACACTTTGCTATGCTGAATAACTAATAATAATAATAACAAATGTTGAAGTTTATAACCCGACAATCATTAATCCTATTCTGACCAAACATGGGTAAAATATGCACTTGTTGGACTTTCACGTTATTGTGCCGTTGAGGGCCACGTGCCAAGGTCGTGTGTTATAATAAATATCTTGGCAACTGTAATGATATGTACCCGGCCCCCCACTCAGTGTTATTTAGGGTACGCATATGCTCGTACCCTCTTTTTGAAAGCACCCCCTATCTGAGGACTGCCAACATTTCCGAACCCCCCTTTCGCGGGCTTTTCGCGGACTTTTCCTGCCTTGGAGACCCCCTAAATCAGGAAAAATGCTCAATGTACCCCCCTAAATTCGGAATAATTTCTCAGGAGTCCAAAGAGATGAAAGAAAAAAGAAAACACCCCTTTTTAAAGAAATCTCCGGGTGAAAAGTCAAATACACCCCTTTTTTTTTACAATTCTCGGGCCGGACTTTGTCGCACGAAAAGTACCCCTTTACCGGACATTTTGGCAACACGCATGCGGTCATTCCGACCTCTGAGTGGGGGGGGGGGGGGGGGGGGGGCCGGGGATATGTATAGACTGGTAGAATAAATGTTTGGCCTGATAAAAGATATCAAACAACAGGACAGATTTAAATCATTATTTTTGGTAATTGTTATTGTTTTGGCCCCAAAAGTGACCGAATCGACCAAATCGTTATTGAGGGGAGTCAATTTGACCACTTTCTCTAGCATCAGGGTATATTTTAACATAGAATTGGCCCATCAAAGCTCCTTTGCTGAAAACAAGTTTGGAAAAGTTGCCCCTTTAATATCAAAAGTGACCAAACTAAGTCACTTTGTCACTTTTGGCACTTTGCCAAAGTCACCATACCAGTCCCTTTGGGCAAAAAGTGGTCAAAATTACAAAAACGTTGTGAGAAGGGTCAATTATATTTTTTTGAAACAGCGCAATTCCCCCCCCCCCCCCATATAACATAATAATGTACCATGTAAAATAAAATAAAAACTGGTGTCACTAGATGGCGCTGTGAATTGCGAATCCAGCATATTGAAAACAGTAAAAAAAAAACACTAGCAAATCAGTTCACATTTATAGTCAGCATCATTAAAGAAGTCATTGAAGACAATAGCTTAGAGTTTTCTCCACCATTTATTGCCTTTATGCTTATACAACTACAATATGCAAAATATGCATGGTATGGAATTATGTGCTACATAAATATATAATATGTAGTTAAACTATCACGAGAAGTGCATACAATAAACACACGTATAATGAATTTACGTAAATACAAGGGAATATTCATGATCAACATTATCACACCAGTTTTTGTGAATGAAAATGCACCAATGAAAAAACATATACATTGTAGCAAAAGGTCAACTGATTAATAATCTGTATTCAAATGACAAATGAGATCATACAGACACACATCTAAAATAAACTCTAGAGTCCTAGACTACTGTAATAATCAATCCTACACGTCCCTATAACAAAACACCAATGGACATTTTACGTGTCGAGTCGTACATAGAAAATAGCTGAATTGATCTACACTCAACTAGAACTAGAAGAATATAACATGCAAACTGGCATACAAAACCATTCCGGATACCACAAGTATTACAAATGATTAACATAAATTCCCCGTTGAAACAAAAAATATTAGCATACTAGATATAAAAACACGACCACGACACAGAATATCAAAGAATGGGTACCTACATGCAAATACAGTCATGTAGAATCGAGGAACATAAATTCCAGGTATATGGGTTATACAACAAAAAATGTTTAAAGGTATTACAAAGTTTTGGGAAATTTTGAAAAATGGGTGGAGAGTGATTCTTTACAATTTTGACTTATTTGGATGCCCCTGTGGGTTTATTAAAAACACCAGAAATTTTAGCCCCTAAAACACTTCTGCTTTCGAGAAAAATTAAATATAAAGATTTACCGGTGCTCCCGGTAAATTTGGATAAATTTCAAATAGCTCCTATGGCCGTACAATGGTAGCTGCGACCATGAAAGTTTCAGAGTATGTAGTTGTGGTATATAATTTCCGAACGAGAATAGCTAATCGGTCGATTTTAGTCAATAAACATTGTTTAATAGTTTAATTTATATCTTGACCTTGAGAGGGAGCTATTCAACATAAAGTGTTTATTATTTACAATTTCATAACTTTGGAGTCGATTTCGACCGCGACACCGATCACTGAATATTGTAGGATCGTATATGCTTCCAATATGTACATTTGAACCAAATTCATGACCCCATACCAAAACTTTGTATTACCTTTAAAAGTTTTAATTTTCTCATCATAATATTCTCAAAATACGCACTTTATCTAGCATTTATGCAAACAGAAATTTGTATCTTCAAAAGATTAATCCATAATCACTTAAGAAATGTAAAAGTATTATAAAACAAAAAAATAATGCATTTATGTAATTCAAGAATGCTTTATTTGAATTATATAAGGATGCTATAAGGATGTTCAAAAGCATATATTTATCAATAAATTCATTGAACGAAAACAAAGAAGGAACACAAATTGAAGGGAAGGGTGAAGAAATACATAGTGATGAGGCGAAAGAAAGGAGTGAGAAAGATGAGGATAAGATCACTATATATACAACGTACTCGATACGATTAATCCAAATAGTTAAAATGGAGCCAGATGACCAGAAGCAATGGTGTCAGAATGTATCATAGAGCATCTTAAAGTAGATATTCATTGATTTTAAAAGCTAACTTTATTTTCATTATTGCAAAGTTGAAACTTTGATTCGACAAGGTGTTCAAATTTCAATGCTTGGAAACATTCGAAATAAAGATTATTATAAATTACAAAACGCTTAAATACAGCCCCGGCATAGCACCTGAAGAGCTCTCCGAACGCTGCTGAGATGTGTGAGATCATAGTATGGACATGATTTTCACAAGCAGACGATGTCCCATGACATCTCACATAATTATTTTCAGTACCTGTGTTTTCATCTTCTCTTGAGTTCTTTTTCTTACTTCACTATCGTCAGGCTAAATGTATAATCTATTGCATCACTCTAAACCCTGCGCATGGTTTTATTTTGATGACAAATGCAGCGATACAAAAATAAAGGAATCTGTCGCTTGTAAACAAAATAATACGCCATTGTATATTTAGCTACTCACACCACGGTATGTTCAGCGTTTCAAGAGGGAACAAATGCCGTCCTAAATATCAATCCAGGGGTTTTTAATTTGAAAGTCTGGTTCTTTGATTGTTGATATACCAGATCGTAGATACAATCTGAGCATGCGCGGATTGATCTGCGCATGCGCAGATAAAGGTCACTTGAACAAAACTGTAAAACCCACTGAGACTAATACTGGATACATGCTCACGAAAGTTATGTAATCATTATTCATGCATGCACCTGTGATGCATTCTATTGAACACAGGTGGAAGTAATCAATCAAAGAATCACCTCCATGAATTTAGCTGTGATTATTCCAAAAGGCACAAAGTTGGATTTATTTATGTTTATGTGGATATTTGGGGTTATAATTATGACCCATGTGCCAACTACAAACTGGTCTATTAACCCCTATCCTGTTTATTTACGAGCACAATATTTTAAGTATCATAATCTGGTTATACCCCCTTTTGAATGGTTTGAAATGCCATATACACTAAACTCATTATAATTTGACAAATAATAGCTTTGCAATTATGTTCATTCCTTATGGGATGTCGTCCGCTTTGGCAGTATTGGTCCCTCTTGTGACGTCATTAAAACATCGCTATTTTTCTGGCGAATCTCTCGTATATCACAGCCGCTATGCATGGAGGTGGTTGTATTTGTATGTTTATAAATCAACCGATATGTAGTTGACCTAATACTTGTACGATGGCCATCTGTTAGCTTACCAGGTTCTAGTGATACATCAGTTGACATATTTGTGATTTGCTTTGAATTTCCACTTTAAGGTTCAAATTTTCCCGGTCACCCAACTCCTCAAAAGCCTTGCGCTTCGTGCTCGCAATTTCGTACGTTTCACGCCCCCTCCCCCCTTTGGAAAATCCTTGATCCGCCCCGGAAGGGGGTCTTATGCTCAAGTATGTAGGGGGTAAACTGGGACTTGTATCATTAACAGTTGCGATTAATTACAACTTATTTGCAATTGATATCAATCGCAACTATGTACATAAGAGATAGGAGAATGTAAACTTGTGATTTATTGGAGGACTTGCGATTGATAAGACGGGGCCCTGGTTGACTTTGTGGAGCGGTCACGATGTGAATTGGTCGAATTTACGAGAATGAAAGAAGGAGCTAGAACCCTCCTGTTGACTAACAACATGGTCATCCATAATGAACTTTATTCTATTTTAGTCAAAGTCAATTGCCATTCGATGCATTTTCTCTTTTGACGTTTAGGACCTAGATTGTGATAGAGTTAGGCACTTCGCGTGGATGAAGCCAAATATACTTCTCTTCTCTTGTCTCATTCCGTTTGTCGATTATTTCTCCAATGCGTTTGAGTTCAGCTCGGAATCTAGGGGAGAAAATGAGAAAGAGAGAGAGAGAGAAAGAGAGAGAGAGAGAGGGTGGGGAGAATAAGAATATACATGTAATATTTAATGGATATATAGTTTTACTCTACTGACTCAATGGGAAAGGCCAAACTGATGATAATTGGTTTGTTTTTGATAAGATCAGAACAATGAGAGTAACTGATCAGGGAAAGTTTTAGCCAAATGTGTTTAAAAAGAGGAAAGCTTTACATTTTAAAAGTTGTAATCAATGAAACAGGAATTGGCAACTCTGTGACGGTTTTAGGACAATTACCCCCTGGGAAATAACCCCCCCCCCCAGAAAATTACCCCCCCCCGGAAAACTACCCCGCGAGGACAATTACCCCCAGAGAATTAACCCCCGAGGACAATAACCCCCAAGGACATTTAACCCCCGGAAAATTACCCCCCCCCCCAAGGACAATTATTCCCTCCCGCTGAAGACAATTACCCCGAGGTACAACTACCTCCCGAGAACAATTACTCCCCCTCCCCCCCCCCCCCATGAAAGACACGACCATGGATGTACTCTACCTGGAAGTTTTCAAAAGTCTTGCTGCCTCTCTTACTGAGTATTTATCAGTACATGTACTTGTTGATTTTAGTATCATTATAGTTATTATCATTATTAGTATTATTATCATTAATATTATTACCATTATTATCTTTATCATCATCACCATAATCTTTATAATCATCATTGTCATTAAATGCTTAAAACTGGAACTTACTTCTTCAAGGCCTTTTGATAGGTAGCACCATGCATGTACTGCACCTCAAATTCTCCCAGAGGCTTGCTGCCTCGGGTGCTGAGGACCTTCACGAAGACCATGTTGTCCAAGGTCTGATCCTTGTTGGGTAGCTGCTCAATGATGTCGGCCTCCGTGAGAGGAGTCTTGAGAAATAAAGAATATTAATATTCAAAAGTGGTTGTGTAACAATCAAATCAATAACAACATCAACAAAATGATGGAATTAATAACAATAAAAATGTAATTTGATAATGATAACAGTAATAACAATGATAATCATTAACGATAATAAGAATAATAATCATAATGGTGATACAATATTGATAATACTTAAAGTGATAATGATATAATAATTGATAACAATACAGAATTACAATAATAATTATAATAACTATGATAAAGATTAAAAAAAATAATAATAACAACAAACGTCATCATTATAATAATCATCATCATCATAATAAAAGTAGTAATAGTGATAATCATAATCATAATAATGATGGAAATTCAAGTGCCATACTCTTAGTTTGGCACCACCACCAAAGAAATATACTAATGTAATAAAACCCAAGTCTAAAATGCGTGAGTCTGATCGGATGAAGGCTAAGTTACGTGTTTTAAGGTTCAGAGTTGCTTATTTTATGGGGTGAATTTGAAAGGCTTCCAATCTATGGCTTTTAAACAATACAAAATAACTTCGCGTCTCGTTTGATAGCCGCAAATTATTTATCATTTTAATGTGTCTATCTCAGGAGATACATTTCCCAATGGACTCAATCTGCGCTCTCGATCGTTGTTCCATCTCTTACTATACCTTATCCTGGGGTGGTGATCCATTCATCCAGCTGGGGTAGGCCGGGGGGAAACCATAGTTATCATACTGACCGAAGTTCGTTGCAGCATGCCCCGCGCTGAAGATAAAGATACAATCCGTCACAACGGTGGTGATCTCCTCTGCGGTTTTAAAATGGCCATCATTAGGAAGTCCCTAGGAGAGAAAGAGGGAGAGACAAACAGAGAGAGAGAGAAAAAAAACTGGGTATCAGCGAATTTATTGATCGATCAATGGACAATGGTATGCGATAGGTCCATAGATAAAAACGTCAAAACTTCCGCGCTTTGCGCGGGAAGGGGAAACTTAATTCAGACGAGAATTAAGAGTCGAGAACAGTACACCCAATCGTCTGCTTTCTCTAATAATTTAATGAAACGTCAAAACTTCCGCGCCATGCACGGGAGGGGTTAACCGAGTTCGGACAAAGATTAAGAGTCGAGCACAGTTTAACAAATCGTCTACTTTCTCTAATAATTTAATGAAATGTCAAAGCTTCCGCGCTTCGCGCGAGAGGGTGAAACTGAATTCAGATAAATAAGGCTTATTAAGAGTCGAAAACGGTATATCAAATCGTCTGCTTTCTCTAATAATTTAAGGAAACGTCAAAGCTTCCGCGCTTCGCGCGAGAGGGGGAAACTGAATTCAGACGAGAAATAAGAGTCGAACACGGTTTTACAAATCGTCTACTTTCTCTAATAATTCAATGAAATGTCAAAGCTTCCGCGCTTCGCGCGGGAGAGAGAGGGAGAAACTGAGGGGGGGGAGGGGGTCGGGGGGGGGGGGCTGAATTCAGACAAGGATTTACAGTGGAGAACGGTACAGCAAATCTTCCTCTTTTACAGTCGAGAACGGTACAGCAAATCTTCTTCTTTTTATAATAATTTAATGAAACGCCAAAGCTTTCGCGCTTTGCGCGGGAGGGGCGGGGGAATTCATATTGACAAGGGTTAACAGTCGAGAAAGGTACAATAAATCGTCTTCTTTTCCTAATAATTGAAGGAAACGTCTAAGCTTCCGCGCTTCCGCGCTTCGCGCGGTAGCCCTATCGCCCAGACCCCCTAATGAGCGCGCTTCGCGCACTCTTTGAGTGATTCGCCTGCTCACTACCGCCCCTCCCTAAAATGAGATCCTAGCTCCGCGCCTGCATTAAAATATATATCTATGATGCTGACTAAGTTGACGAAATAATTCGTATATTTATGTCATCGAGGAAAATGACCATTTGCGCATACGCAAGTACTATAGATAGTCCGTAGGAAAAACAATTTAGCCTTCGGCCCCGGGTATACAGGGTTAAATTTGTAAATATTGGGACATTTAATTTGGTCGGTAATTGGGGGCTAGTTTTGTCGGTAATCGTTGGCCTCTACACCCCCCCCCCCAACTAAAAAAGGTCTAGCGACGCCTCTTACCATTATACATCATTTTCTAAGTGATGGGACTCAAAATAAAGAGTTCACATCTTCCTGACGAAATACTCAATCTTTATGTTACTACTTGAAAGTGTGTCGTCTTATTTCGGAGTTCATTATAATAAAACACTACAGTTTGCAGCTGTCAGTATTTCGAAATATATGTCCAATTCTTTTACTTTATGGTTGTCAAATTTGGCATGTGCGTGCATGTATGTATGCATGTATAAATTTACGTACATGTGTTTGGGTATGTGTGTGTTTGTGGTGTGTGTGTGTGCGTGTGTGCGTGTGTGTGTGTGTGTTGTGTGTTTGTGCGTGCGCGATCGCGCGCGCTTGCCTAAATTAGTGTGGGCGTGTGCTCGTGCTAGTATGTAATGGCTATCGCCGATCATCCCCCCCCCCACTCCTCGGTACGGATTTACGCCCCTGAAAAAAATATATAGCTCCCATGATTTACAGCTGTTTTTACTGTACAATGGATTTTTACCTTGGCATGATCGTGAGATTCGTGCCAGATGTCCGCATATTTACATGCGGTATACTGCAACACCAACACCAACACCGAACTTGAAATCATGACTTTCCCAATCCCTAGGGGCTGGTGTTGGTGAATAGGAAAATAACACGTAAATCTTCAACACCAACCGCGGTACTTGGTTCAGCAGACGACATTCAACACCAGCCTCAACACAGACTAGCGGAAATACGTCATATTTCCTGAGGTCAATCCCAACACCAGCCTGATTTCAAGTTCGGTGTTGTGGCTGGTGTTGGTGTTCTCACAACACCAACACCAGCTTTCAACACCGATCTTGAAATCACTAGGTCAGTAGCCCCACTTTCTTAAAATCCGCTATTTTCACATTTTTGAAAACTAGATCCGTCTGTTGTGGCTCACGGTTAGGCTCAATACTCATTTAACAATATCAATGAGTTCTAATACGGAACCTAACAAAATTATATTCATAACTTATAATTAACTGCTATTGAACGTGTACATTTTAAAATATTTTTATTTGTACTTGGAAATTGTAACGTTGCTACCGACTTCCGCTTTAAAAATAACAAATAAATCAATTTTTCCAAGGTCTCAGGATAACACCGATCCTTAATTTGTCTCCTTCCTCTTTGCTGCTTTTAAAGTGAAATCCTATTTTCTATCCCCATGTTTATTATTAAGCCTAAATTGTATGAGCGGCAGCTCCGAGCTGGAGCGGCTACACAGAGAAATGCGACGAAGTGATATAAAGCAGGCCTAATATTAATCCTTAAAAGAGTGGATTTTCAACCCTGCCACTTAGAGAGCATGGAGTACCTTAATGTGACCTATGACCTCTCCCTCAAATTTGGGCTTGGTCCCCATGAACCGGATCCATTCCTGCAATTCATGGTCGGCAGCTACCTTCCCGGGAAGATCTGGAAGTGAACAAACATGCATGAGAAATTGATAATTCAGCGATACGGTCTCATTTTATATCTGCTTTGTTTATTGTTAGAACTCATAATCTTAAGACACACATTACTTTATGATATCTCATTTATTATGCTGACGTAAAATTGTATACGGCACATGAAAAAATAATCTCCAGCTGCAACTGAGTTTACAATCATGCGGCGATTAAGATATTTTAGAGGTTCCGTGGTCTAGTAGATTTGTCACTGGAGTGTGAATTACATAATAAACGGTTCGGGTCCTCCGCAGTACTAATACCTTTTTGACAATACATTCAATAATTGTCTCTCCCCACCCAGGCAATAATGGATATCTGTGGGGATCTCCGAAAGCTATTTTGACTTTTTTTGCCATTGACCTGATTTGATTTGATTCGTTTTATTGTCCAAATAAATGTAAATTCTTTTTTTCACATGGTTACAAAGTATATGCCATTGAATAAACGTCGAATAACACATTACTCAATAATCACCGAGTAGGCCTAAGTCATATAATAATTTAAACTTAATCCGAATAGAAGCAACACTAACTTTACAACAGTAAATCATACTTATAAATATGATCACATGATCTCATTAATGACTTTATATTTACAATTATCGACTCTAAAGCTATGGTCACAACTCAGAGCGGCGACCAAACGATTTGTAGCCTGCTCGGTCGCCGCTGGAATTTAGGCATCGCCCAACGATTTATGAAGAAGTCGAGCAGGCTGTAGAGCACTAGCGATGCCCTGTCGACCGGTGATCGCCCATCGATCGGCGGAGCATCTGCTGGTATCTCGTAGGCCAAAATACGCTCGGTGCCTGGGCGGTCGCCGCCCGAGCAACGACCTGATCGGGCGTTACCTGTTAAGCGGTTGTAGGTCAAAGGCTGCCGACCGATTTTAAACTCGCTGCGCAATGACCGACTGATTTCCCAGTGGCGACCGGACGGCGACCGGGCGATGACCACTCGGCAGCTTTTGACCTAGCGGTTTCGATTTTTGGCCTAAACCGCTCGACAGTGAACGGTCGATTAGGTCGGTGCCCGGTCGGCGGACGCCCGGGCACCGAGCGTATTTTGGGCGGCGAGTGCAAATGAGCAGGCGCCGCCCAAATTTTAACTCCGCGCTAAAACTTCAGCGGTGACCGAGCGATGCCCTAAAAAAAAGCGGTGCCCTGGCGGCCGCCGCTCGGTGCCTGGACGAAATTGGTTAAAAACTCGCCGCCCGGCCGCTGAGCAGGCTAATTTGGGGGGGGGGGGGGGGGGGGGGTTGTGACCATAGCTTTAGATAAATCAGTATAGTTGACGTTGAAATCTTTTAAAGGAGCACGTTCCCGCCATTGTAGTTATATCGCTGCTCTAGTCATCGCCATCTTGGTTCCGAAGATCGACTTCTAATTTGCATACAGCTGTCAATCAAAGTACGCGCGGCCTGGCCTTCCTTCGTCAAGCCAGCTAATCGCTGCCGATCCTGACGTTACGAAAGTGGGTAGAAACAGCAGCCGAATATTAGAGCCGAACTGCGATTGGTATTACTTCGGCACATGTATGCGATAATCGGCATTGTGCGGGCATTCGGAACATGCCATCTGCGTATTCTGTTGGTGTCAATAGGCAGCTAACACCGTCCGCCAGCGGGTACGTATTTTGAACGTCCTCTGGAATACGGAGAACATGCCCTTTTAATCGTTGAGGACTGTCGCATCAGAGAATGGGTGGCTGAACGATTCAAACGAGCCGATGAAATCGTTGAGGGAGGCTCACTGGCCGCTAATTTATTAGAAAATTTTGAAGTCTGACTAAGAACAGCGATTTCCAATGCCTTTTACCTATTCACGATAGGGCATGCATTAGGGAACGATTTATCGAATCTCGCCTGGCGCTTGCGTGGTAAACACAAATGTTATCCGTCTTATAAATTAGTCCTCCAGTCAATCGCAAGTTTGCATTCTCCTGTCTATTATGTACAAAGTTGCGATTGATATCAATCGTAAATTTTCATAAGATGGAATCAATATCAATTTTATAGTTGCGATTGATTCAAGGACTTACGATTGATTCGGATCAATATCAACTCTTTGTAAGACGGGGACCAGGAGATCTGTAGAAAGTGAAACAGTCATTCAAAGCTAGGCTACGTTATATATGTCGAGTGAAATTCGTCTCCTCTGAATTAAGAGAGTAGTAGTACGATTGCAACTTCTTTTGAAAATTCAACCTTTAAGGCAATTTCGATGGCCTTTATTTTTTTAATCTGCGAGCAATACAATGGCATAATCTGTTCATGATTACTATAGGATTTCCCGGCCAAATTCGCGAGTTTGTCATTCAAATTCATTTACTTTGCATTTAAGTTAGCGCAGATCAGCTTTGCCATGCCAATTATCATTCAATTTTCCCGATTTTGTATTTAATTTAGGATTTTGGTCGAAGGATTTCATAGATCTGTCATTCAATTTAGAAACTGCTCAACTAGCATTCAAATTAATTGTCACTTGTCGAGGCGTCATTTTTATCATTCAAATTAACACCTGTCTTTCGTATTCGAATTATGCTTATTCAAGTTAGGAATGTTAGGGGGAAAAATGCAACACACGTTTACAGCTTTAAAAAATGCAATTAAATACATGATTTGCTATTGGGGTCTTTTCTGTTATTTAATTTATTAATTTTGAGGACAAAGCATATGTTTGTAGTCAGACATTAGGTAAAGAAGGGCGAAATCAAGGGATATGGCATCTCTGAACGGACATGTTCATATACCCCGGAAAAGTGGGGACACGAAAACGCCTAGTACCCCAGTCACAATATTGTACCCTTCCTCCATAATGAAATTGTGATAAATTTATGATGAAACACAAGACAAACAACTTCCTTACATGAAAATTTACACACATATTGAGACCATCAAGTCTGTAGATGTACAATAAGTCTTTTTTTTTTAACAATCAAACTTAAAGGCTGATGAATATCTGATAAATATAAAAGTATATAAAGAGTATAAATGCAAGAAAATAAAAAAGGATGAAATACACATTAAAAAATGATCTTGAAAGAAAAAGAATGCGCTATAAAAAGTGTTTAAAAAGCGAGAAATGTATATTGACCATTAATTTTAGTGCACAAAGTGTTAATTTGAATGCTACAAATGAATTAGAATGATAAAAGTACACCGTCGCGATGTCAGAAAATCGTGTTACGCTAAATCGAATGACCAAATAGCGAAAGAAGCAATTTGTTCATTAATTGGAATGAAACATACATAGATTCTAACGAAAACTTCATAGATTTGAAATCTAGAAAAAGGAATATAAACCCGAAATATACCCGACAGCACTAAAACCGTCGAATTTGAACGCAAGACAAATGAATTTGAATGACAAACTCGCGAATTTGGCCGGGAAATCCTATATTAGAGGAAGAGTATTGAAATCGCCCTTGACTTGATTTCTAAGAAGCGTTCGCGATTGTGGTTACTGTACCGTAATGGTGGTCCACAACTTCCTTGACGTAGTCGTATATTGCTTCGCGTAGGAGCAAGGCGTCATCACGATAATGGTAGTTCGGTAGCACCTCAGGGTCAGAGACGCCCCTTACAAGAAGGTCAGTCGGAAGGGAGCCCTCTATGTCCAATCGCCATGTGGAGAAGGTGCGTTTGATGATATCTGCCATACCAATGGCTCCGATGGTCATGTTTAAGTCGACGAATTCGCCCGCTGTAAGCAAAGGCGTCATACCTCTGCTGTAAAATAAATGATTTTGTATATGACATATGGTAAAAACATGCCTTGAGGAGTTCACAGTGTAAATAAAAAATGATTAATAAAAGTACTTATTAAATAGAATGGTCCTAATTCATACCTCATCAATAAAATTGTTTTTGATCATGAATCGAAAACAATTTATCGACCAAAACGGTGCTTTATAAACCAAGGAGTGTTTCACAAAGACTAAGACCGACTTTAAGTTGAACTTAACTGTGGCAGGCCATTCATGCAACTGTTTGCTCTCCCCATGCACTGGCATTGGTCTCTCAAGGGATGTAAAAATCGTGGTCACAAATCTACAGAATTTAGCTTTTTTGATAGTTCATCATTGAAGGAAAAAATATTATCTAAAGATCATAATTGAGAGACCAATAGTGCGAGCAACCAGTGGCATGAATGGCCTGCCATAGTAAAGTCCAACCTAAAGTCGATCTTACTCTTTGTGAAACACCTTACACGAGTTGATTCCGCCGTAAATGGCAAATCGTTTACGAGCGGTATGGATTAAACTAATAATCATTTTAGTTGCAATTACATTTACCCGAACTACGGCATTTGCCTTTTTCAACATGCCGAGAGGGACAAGTAAAACACATTGTCCAAGGATTGAGCACCAATGTCCCTGCACCAATGAAGGATCGAATCCCATTCCTCTCGTATGAGAGTCAAGAGCCTAAATTGCCAAATGTGAAGATGTAGCGGTCTAGTGGATACGTCCCACGGAACGGGATTGGATTCCCTGCCTATGATCCCTACTTGGTAAGATTTTTTCAAGGCCTGCACAATGCGCTATACGTACAGTTACCGAGGGTAATTTTATCCAAAGTCCGTAGGAAGCGCAAAGGGACGTTATACCATTATGATAATGCGCTATACTGACAATCTCAAAGACTTTACAGAATGACACTGAAGCAAATTCAATGGCCTCGCGCGTCACCTATTGAAGTGTGTAAAAATTATGATAATGACATCGTAATCCGACATGATTTCTACAGATGATAGGGTATTGGAACTGCCCTACATTGTAGTCTCTTGTTATATACTTAACTATACTTAATATAGTAACGAATTGCTATTATTATTAGTAGTATCGTTGTTAGTATTATGGTTGTGCTTAATTAGTAATCTTAACTTAACGCAACATGAGAGTAATTCTAATCACCTCATTATGTTAATAAAAGTTAATTGTTATTGCCATACATATTTGTAACCACTGCCATGTGGTTCAGGTTCTCTTTATAATCTAAGACTAAGGGAGCAAACCCTAACAGAAAACCATTCCACTGTGACAGCATTGAGGTCGATTGACGATATGGAACTCCCGACATCCTTCGACCAGTCCTGCAGGGTTTTGGTTCACACCCGTCCTGGTTGTCCTCGCCGGTGTGAAACTGCCACCAGTTCCCTGAGAGAGTGCCGTTAGTAACTTGCAAGAGCTACCGGAACTTGCCTACCTTTGCAAGCAGCCTTCATGAAAGTGAAGGCGGTCATTGTCGCTTCTCGACAGACAGCTACTACTTCTATTATTATTATGATTATTATTCCTATTATCGTTATTCTTATCATTCTTATTTTATTGATAATATTATCATAATCAATTGTATTATGATTATATTGTTGCTAATATTTTTGTTATTATCATTATTATTAACATCATTAACAATATACTGTAATGCTCAACATATAAAAGAACCTAACTAGTTGATGGCGAGGAGGTACAAGAAGTGAGGAGCAAGAAGACGGAAGATGGGATGAGATGGAGACAGGGAACGATGCGTTGCTATGACGATGATTTCACCAATGAGATGCGTTAATCCAAGATGGGAAGCCGACTCATGGACGGCAGCATCGCCCAAGTTGAAGTAACACTTGGCCAAGAGCCACGTGTACTCGGGATCAGTCGGGTAGAACACCTGCAATAAAGCAAAATTCAAGGAATGAACAAAGGTGTCGGTTCGTCCTCTTTTTTTTTAAAGGGGGTGGGGGACGCATTAAAGGGAAAGTCCACAATGATGTTATCTTGGTTTGAATAAAAGCAGGAAAAATGAGATAATTACACCAGTGAAAGTTCGAATAATATCCGATTTAAAAAAAATAGGAGAGTTATGAATTGATGAAGTTGTCATCAGTGATACAAAAATTGGCAACACTTTGTGAGCTCCTCTCCAAAGTGCTCTGTACAGAAAATGTCATAAACTTTAATTTTGTTAGTTATTGATAACGGAATAGTCTTGTGTGTCATACGGGGTACTTGGTACTTGGTTGGGTAATCCCTTCGGCAGCTCACTCAAGAAGTTATACTGGGATAAATCAATATACTTAATCAATATACAAAACGGATTTGCAATGGTCATATTTAGGAATAATGTATGACTGAATATTTTCTTAGTACAAGGCAAATTGGATGGGGAGCTCGCAAGATACATCACAGAGGTGAGAATTCGTGTTTGATTGAATTCAATTCCCATAACTTTCATATTTTTACTGGTTTTATGCAACTTTCAAAGAACTGATTCTCTCATTTTTCTACTTTTATCACAACCAAGATAATACCGTTGTTGACTTCCCCTTTCAAGCATTTTCACCACGGCGCGTCAGAGATCGCACCAATCGATGACGCAGTCCTCCGCCATTCAGTATAAT
The DNA here is from genome assembly GCF_000002235.5 of Strongylocentrotus purpuratus. Lineage (NCBI taxonomy): Eukaryota > Metazoa > Echinodermata > Echinoidea > Camarodonta > Strongylocentrotidae > Strongylocentrotus > Strongylocentrotus purpuratus. Next base: position 23,004,684 of record NW_022145601.1, on the reverse strand, counting down.
CCTCACCATCTTTATCAGCCGTACCATCATCCCATTTATCATCATCGCCATCTTTACCGCCACCACCATCGCCATCATATCATCATCATCATCACTATCATGATCGTCACCATCATCACCATCATCATCATCTTCATCATCGCCGTCATAATCACCATCATCATCACCATCATCATCGCCATCACCACTATTTTCATGATCGTCACCATTATCATTATCGCCATCCATGTCCTCACCACCATCACTACCATCATCATCATCATCACCTTCATCATCTTTAAAGCCACCATCATCATCACCACCACCGCCATCAAAGTCATCATCATTATCACCATCATTGCCACCACCATCACACAATCACCGTCTTCATCACCAGCGTCACCATCATCTTCATCATCACCACCACCACCACCATCGTCCATTATCCATCATCATCATCGTCATCATCGTCATCATCGTCATCATCATCATCATCATCATCATCATCACTATCAATATTTACCGGATTGTTTGGAGCTGGGTCTTGATTCAACTGAATAGCGACCGGCATCAAATATTTGTCTTTGTTGACGAAGAAAAGCGCAATTGGTGCAGTGATCTGACGAAGAAAGTAGGGTTTTAAATATGATTGAAAATTTTCTCTCTCTCTTTCTTTGTCTTAAGAAATATGCATTACTTCGAATAAACCAATCCCCATTTGATATGAGATAAGAATCGTTGAATTAAATGTATAAAACATTCACTTCTCGTACCATACAGGTACGTGCTAACATGAAATGTTTCTCGTCTAGGTAACTTTCAATTCTATGGCGTAGGCTTTTTTGACGTGTTTTTTTCCTTGATTCATTTTCAATGAATTCGAAACTTCTCGAAGGGATTTGTAAATTACGCCTATTCAGTCATTTGCTGCTAACCTTTCTTTTTAAATGAATTTTATAGCTATATTTTTTAATACAAGAATTCGATCTATAAATGATATTTTCTTTCATTTTTTTTTTATAGATACCAAAAAAATAAAAATATTAATATATAAATTCAATAAAAATTAATAAATAAACAAATATTACATCGGCAATTTTTTTTTAAAAGACCTGTCCAGTAACAACAAGAAGGGACTAATTCATTACCTTTCGCCCATCTGTACAAGGCAAGTCTTTGAGGAGTTTGAGATCAATGATGAAAAGACGCTTCTTCTCGATGGCTTCCGACACAGTTAGGCCTTCGAGAAGAGGTTCAACGTCCTTCTCGTCCACGGCGAAACTGAGAGGAGGGAAAAAAAACTGATAAACTCTAATTTGTTCTATTCTTCGTATTTCAATTGCCTACAATCAGTATGGTATTATCCAGGCGCGTACGCAGTTCTGGAAATTTTTTGTGTGTAACCCCCCTAAAAAAAACCTAAAACCTTTATTTTTTTTTTATTTAATTATTCCCATGGCCGACCTAAAAAGGTGACCTTAAACGGAGCAAAATGTCAAATTTCCAAATTTCGAGACCAAAAAAAATGTCCTCTTAACCCCGCTTATTCAGCGGCTGGCTGAGTCGTTGCGATTTTTGGGACCAAAAAAAAAAAAAATGTCCTCTTACCCCCCCCCCCCCCCCCCCCCCCCGCTTATTCAGCGGCTGGCTGAGTCGTTGCGAAATTTTCGGACCGATTTATAAATGTTAAAACCCCCCCCTTGAAAAAATCCTGCGTACGCGCCTGTATTATCCTGTAGAAGTCCATCGAGTTCAACCGAAGGGTTTTGAACATAATTTGTGTGTGTGTGTGTGTGTGTGTGTCTGATTGTGTGTACCAAAAATAGCTATCGCATAAGAGTGCGTTTGGGTTGATGTTAACATGGGCATCATGTTGTGGGTTTTGCCCAAATGAAGACAAAATAACACGGATGGTATAGAGGTTATACTCGCGTGATACATGATACATGTAATATGGCGGAATCCTCAAATCCATTAAAAGAGAGTTTGTTAGGAATACATGATCACATTATCATGTTATGCTTTTTTGAATGAACAATTGACGAATAGCTTGAATAAATCTTTAATTTGAATGACGAAAATACGAATTTTAATGCGCAGATAATGAATATAAACTAATTCTGAAAATTTCTAACGATGAAATGCACGAGACACAGATTTGGGGATATGAAACTATATTGTCTGATCAAATCATGACTTCATATATGTCTAGTCATAATTATTCAAAATATGAGTGCATTTGAAGAGTAATAATTCTATTATTGCATTAATAATATATTTTACTAAATGGAAAGAAAATATGTATTAAAAAAGAAGAGAAAGTCATTTGAAACCGATACTATAAACGATCAAAAGTTGATGCAAAACACGTTTACAGTACACTTGAAAATGGCAGTGATTTGATATTCCACCTTGACCCGATGTTCTGTACAATACAAACATGCGGACATAGTTGAATCAAGGTGATTGGTTAACGGTGAAACAATGTTTTTTTTATCTAAAATAAAAATGTCATCGTTACATTCTTTAAAGGCTTCCGTGATTTTGGCACTGAATTGAAAATCACAGAGTGCATAAAGTAGTTTTTTTAAATCCACAAACAAACCATTTCTCATTGATATTGTCACTGAATTGAAAATCACGCCGTATGCCCAGGAACGTAGCACGTGCCCCCCTAAAATTTCCAAGATCGGTTGAACTTTTTAGACCCCTTTTTTTTTACCTCGATCGATTACATGTATGTGCCCCCCCCCCCAAACACCAAACTCTGGCTACGTGCCTGCATATGCCCTATAGATATTTGAACTTGAAGGGTGCATTTGAGTAATTGTAAAAATACACAAAGCCCCCCCCCCCCCCCGACGACACTTTTTATAGGATGGCTAGTCTAAGTTTTACAAAGTCACTGGCATACACTGCCTATTAGTGTTTTTCATTAAACAATTGGAAAACGAGAAGAAAGTAGTTAAAAGAGATATATTTTACGTTAAGACTGAAATGTTAAATACATTGACGTTAAAGAATAAATGCAGACTTACTTGGGGGGTATCTTGGTGCAAAGTCGGATCATAGCCGGGTTGCATCCCGATAGTCTCTGGTTACCGAACTCCTTATCTGACTTCCAGTTTTCCATCGCCTTTTATTAAAAAAAAACACCCCAATCATGATAAATTAGATTAAAAGTGTGTTATCATGTATATCTATCAACAAATACGTCCAAAGGCAAATAAGGGGATATTGCCAATTTGATTCAATGTGTACGGAGTGAAGTCACTGACATTAGGGTCCAGGGTCTCTCTAGCGTAGACAGATTTCTAATATGGAAGGGGGGGGGGAGTCCCCTGGTGGGATAATTCTGAACACGTATAAACAGAACTTGCTCCTGACAAAGAAAGTACCATTACACTGCACTTGAGCTAAAATATGTACCATTATGATCATGATTGAGAGGGGCTGGGCGGGGGGGGGGGGGGGGGGGGACTCTACCCGGGTACAATATAGTGGCCCATTTTGTCAGTTAACACCATGTCCATGGTTTTTATGTTTACCATGGTTACCCTCACTCTCAACTTCATCTACCCACGGACCTTATACCATGATCCTACACTGAACAAGACTGATAGATATACCCTCACACACATCCACAAACCCAAACGCACATACAACCTCCACGCCCACCCACATACACACATGCGCTCTCAAAATGCGAATGATAATAACTAAAAACAGTCAATAGTCCAGTTGCAGACCATTCTCACGCGGACCATCTTCAGGGCGTAACCTAGAGCACGTGCCCCATGTTTTGGTGTCGGGCATATGGAAACGTTGTATCATCCGCTAAATCTGACTTGCGTGCATAGAATAAATACGTTTTCTAAAAAGTGCTTTTCTTTCCAGCTTTGGGGTGCCAGGGAGTCACTTGGGTAACCTTTCAAAAAGTAAAATAAAAAACAAATATATAGCACTTTCTCTGTATTTTATTCGGAAAAAATATATCAATCCAGCACAATGTCGTCTCTTTTTGCGTTGGAGAAGAGCCACAAAAAAAAAGCGAGTTTCAATTGCACTGCGGCGGCTCTCGCAAGCCCTCACTCGTTCCATTGTGGTCAGGCGAAAAAGGACATTGAAATATATAATGGCTTTGAAGTCTGCTGGCTATGTTAAACAAAATATATACTTTTAGCACAACTCTAACAAGCAAATCGTGGCATGTGGCATAAAATATTAATAACACTTACTTTTGGTTTCGGGAAGTGCGGGGGTTTGTAAACGTTCTCCAGATCTTCTAAGGACTCCCATCTCTCAGATGTGAATCCTATCAGTTTGTGCTCAAGCTTAAGTCTCATCTTCAACGCGATGAGATCAAGCTGCGATTGCGGTGAGATAATGATGCGGAGCGTCAACAAGAAAGAGAAAAGAAACGAAAGGAATCGTCTAAATTATAAGAAATTTGGCCCAGTCTTGGTAAAAGTAACAAGCACTGCACACATAAAGATGTTCATGGGACTACACAAACATGCGGCATAAAAATCTCGTCCTCATTTTAAAGCTGTTACTGTTAGAATATGTAAAAGCATTTGAATAGCCATGCTTTTCAGGGAACATTTTTTTCTCTGACGTTCTTCCTCACTTGCATAATAACAATCTTTATCATCACTATACTTAATGCATTCAAGGTTTCTTCAGTTTATGATGTAAGATTAATTTGCCAATTTCGTTGAGTTAATAGAGCTTTAATATCTTATCTTTTATCGTATTATATCTGTATAAACATCTAAATGTTATCCCACCTGCGTATCACTGTTGCAATAAACCTGTACATTGTTAATTATCAAATCTCTATTTTATGTAAAACGAATGGGAATTTTATATCATCAATTAAACTTGTAAATCGTATTTAAATATACACAATATTTTGCAAGTGTTCTATATAATATAATGTGTTATTAATGCAATGTTATGCCATGTACTTTTTACTCGGTAAATTGAACAATTTGAGCGTTTAGCTGCATGTCCGATGATTTTTATTTCAATAAACCAATACAACAATAACGCTCACAAATAATTTTCACCTCTCCCCAGAACTCAACCTTCTCTTTAAGTTGTAAACCCATCTCGTAAAAGAAACAGAAAATAACGTTGGGACATCGAGCATTTGCATGCGCAACCACAAATTGTGGAATAACTTTCCTTTAGAATTGAGGAAATCCCCGTGTTTAAGTACAAGTCTTGTATATCAAAACTAAAGGCACATATTTTCGTTTAAATGTCCGTAATTTTCAGGCACATCAGAGGCTCTTGAAGCGCAATTATTCGCATAGTTTGTGCGCTTTATGAATTTATATTATTATCATTCTTCTTGTTATAATCATTATTATTTGTTGTTATCATTATATTACAATTTATCTTGTCCCTTATTACCTTGTCACTGAAGGAGAACATTTCGTCCTTAGGAAGACTGGCCACCTGAAATACAAAAAGAGAAAGACGAAATATTAAGCGATTTCAATTTGCTCTTATTAAAAAAAAATCATCATAAACGAATCCTGATCATGAGATTGAAATTAATTAAACTTGAGCACTTCAGCTGAAATAAAATGCGTTGATTATAAACTGTTTCTGCGTTTGCCCGTAAACCCCCTGTGCGTTGCAGTAATTGCAGTGTTATTAAGAATTAAGGGTCTCTCAAATTTAAGAAGGCTATAGCTTTTTACTTGAACATTTGGAAGATAAATGTTGTGTAGCAAAGTTGTAGAGTTTTTTTTTATTAGCTTTTTATCATATCAAATTCATTTGGTATAGTTCGTGTTCTCTGCCTGTATGATACTTTTTTTTCCAAATATGTATTTTCGGTATGTAAAAATATGTTCACTTCAGTCCTTTTGAACACAATTTTAGCATTCTACTTTGTTCCTTCGTTAGTGAAAAGTGTTTTATATTCACATATAATTCAATAAGCTTTCCAGCGATACCAAAATCACCATATTCCAATCAGAAGAAAAGCCCATATAACAGATGAGAAAAGCCCCAGAGCTTTTGTGCACTGAGCATTCTTTCAAAAAGGTCCTAGACTAATCAGAGACACAACAATATAAATATTGATTGGACTTCCTAAGTATGCTGTCCCCTGAGCATGTATTATCTTTTCCCGCTTGTTCGTTTCCAAGATGATACAATGGGATTCTTGTAAAACTGATTTTGAAAGTGGATATACTGTACCTGCACTACACAAATCTGGGTAAATATACTGATGCTCCATGTTCAAATTGAAAGATTTGTGAAGTGAATGTATGTAAACAGTATATATGTTTGATCTATTCGGTCGAGATTCAATTACATAATAAATGCAAAGAAAAACGCCAAATTACTCGAAATAGCCAATGACAAGCTATATTATGACGTCACATGTGCCTGCCTTTTAATCCATCTAAATAATAATAAATAAAGTCATTTTTATACAGCGCATAATAATAAATTATCTATGTGCTTTACAACTATTAATTATACAATATATTACATGATTAATCTACAGATTATACGTATGAATTAACAAAAATACATATCATATACAATGATGAAACACTCAGATATAATATAAATGGTATAAACTTATGAACACAATTATAATAGAATAATTACGATTCTATTGTAGTAAGGAAATACATTATTGGACATAAACTAGCACATAATTAACAGACTATTGGATGAACATAATGTCTTCAGAAGTGATTTGAAAGAATCGACCGTCGGGGCATTACGAATATAGGGGGAGGTTGTATCATAGGGTGGGTCCTCGTAGCTGAGGCCTGAGGGATCTTTCGCCGTATTGAGTATGGGTGCGTGGGACTTGTAGAAGACTTTGTTGCTGAGATCGGAGAGTGCGGGCAGGAACATATGGATGAATTATATCACATAGATATGAAGGGGCTTTGACGTGAAGTATTTTGTATGTGAGAAGTAGGACATTGAAGTCTATTAGTTTTTTTTTTACAGATAACCATGCAGTTGAGACGAAGGAGGATGGGTGATAATATGTGCTCTGTCCGCCGGGATTGCTCAATCATTCTGGCTACAGTATTCTTGATGATCTAGATATAATATTATGGCCAGCGACATGTCAGAATTTCCTTAGTTTGCGTGTTAGGCGTATGGGGGTGACTTTTTCTGAAATCCTGATTCTACAATTCTCTATCGAATACCTGAAGAGGGCGCTATACGACTTTTAATCATGGTCATCATGAAATGGATCAAAACGTGGTCATGAATGGTGTCCAAATTTTCTCATATGATATTGTCTGGAATGTGGTTCATTGCGCTCTCAATTGATATTCGTGTTATTGTTAACTTACAATTTCTATGTACTTAAAAAAGTTGTACTATAGAGAATTGTATGACTGTGAAATTATTTTAAAAAAAAAGTAATTGTTATGGAAAAGATCTCCATATTTCAGAAGAAGACTTTTATTAGCAGTAGTCCTCTTTTTCTTTTCTTTTTTCTTTCTTTTTTTCCTTTTTTTCACAAGAAAGCTGTTATTGTCCATACAACTTGTTTTGTTTCAGGATACTTATAAGCTACCCATTGAAATTAATTTATTAGAACCTAAATATATAGAGAGAATATGTTAGAAGTGGTATGGACTTTATAGAGTAGGGGGATGGAGTACTGCAAGTTAACAAAAAGTTACTTAAAATGGTCCGGAAAAGGGGGTTTAGCTTCTTGCGGCGGGCCCTCGGTTCCTTTCGGTGCGCTATGATGCGTCCACGTCTTTGTGTGTTTTTGGTTAGTTTTTGTTTGTGTGTGTGTGTTGTGATGTTTTGTCTTTGTATTAGTGTTGTGTCTTTTTATGTTAAGGTGAAAGGTGCAAAAATGCTATCATTGGTACACTTGTCGATATTTAATGTTCAATTTAATGATCTAAGGAAAAAGAAATGAGGTGTTGATCGTATATACACGTATATTAGAAAATGTAATAATGCATGATGGATAGGAAGAACGATCTGTTGAATTTTGTTTCATTGAATGTTAAGGGTCTTAGAGACGTTACCAAAAGGAATGCTATAGTAAAGTGGAGTAGACAGAGAGGAGATATAATTTTTTTTTCAGGAAACTTTTAGTACAAACGATGTTGAGGATCGATGGGAGAGGGAATGGAGTGGGGAGTGTTTTTTTAGTCACGGAAGCAACCACAGTCGAGGAGTTTGTATTCTGATTTCACAAAAACTGAAGTTGAAGGTATTGAGAAGTGAGTGTGATTCAGACGGGAGGTACATTATTTTAGAAATTGAGGTACAAAACATAAGATACATTATTTGTAATGTTTATTTTCCAGTTCGAGAAAAAAAGCAGGAACAAATAGATTTTTTAAATCATTTAAGTGTTCGCTTAAATAAATTCAATTTAAACAAATCCCTTATGATAATTGGTGGCGACTTTAATATGATTCGGAATTTTGAATGGGATATTTCAAGTAAAGGGAGTATTAGAGGTCACAAGTTTAATTTAGAATTCGAGGATTTCCTTGGAAGGTTTGATATGCTGGATAAATGGAGGAAAAGAAACCTAGATACGATTCAATTTACTTACAGACAAAATAACCCTTTAATTCAAAGTAGGTTAGACTATTGGATAGTTTCAAACGAACTGGAGAAACAAATTGCAGAGTATACCCTCCATAGCTCCTGATCACTCTGCCATCTATCTAGGTTTGTCTTTGGCTGATAATTTTTTTCAGAATATAGGTCCATCTTACTGGAAGTTCAATAATAGTCTGTGTTTAGATGTAGAATATGTTCAATATATGAGAGCAGAAATTAAATCTGTCGTAAATCAGGGGAAGAAAGATATTACAGACGCCAGAGTCCTGTGGGATTTCGTTAAAATGAAAGTTCATGAAAAAACAAAGAAATATTCCAAAGGTAGGGCACAAGAAACGAAGGAAAACCTACGCAAAATACAGAGAGATATTCAGAAGCTTGAACTTTCATTGCTTATTTCTCCAGATAATGATACCTTACAAAATTTAGAGTCAAAGAGAAAGGAACTCAAAGTGTTATATGATCAGAAAGTAGTCGGGTTAAAAGTTAGATCGCGTGCAAAATGGTTTGAAGAAAGTGAAATCAATGAAAATTATTTTAAACAACTGTTGGCATCTAATCAGAAAAAAACATTTATAGACAAATTACAATTAGATGGTAGGAATGAAGAAACATCTGATCCAAAACAAATTTTAAAAGAAATTAAACATTTTTATCATAAACTATACTCAGAAAATGAAAAGATGGATAGGACAGATGATCTCTTTTTTAATATGTCTCACTTAAATATAAGTGAAGCTAGTAAGAAGTCGTGTGATGAGAAAATTACATTTGGGGAATGTACTTCAATGTTAAATAAAATGTCTTTAAACAAATCGCCTGGGAATGACGGTTTGTCAGTGGAATTTTATCGCATTTTTTGGCCTGATATAGGGAACCTTGTTTTGGACTCCTTCAATGCCTCCTTTGAGAAGGGTGAATTGTCCACCACACAGAAACAGGGTGTAATAACAGTAATAAAAAAAGAAGATAAAAACCCTTTATATATTCGCAATTACAGACCAATTACCCTCCTTAATGTGGATTATAAACTTTTGTCTAAAGTGTTGGCGGAAAAAATAAAGAATGTATTGGAAGAGGTGATACATGTAGATCAAGTTGGTTTTTTGCCTGGTAGGAATATAGAAGAAGCGGTTAGAATTATTGACGATGTCATATTTTTCACACAGGTATACAAGGTACAGGGTTTTCTAGTAACAGTTGATTTCGAGAAAGCTTTTGACACTGTCTCACACTCATATATGAATTTCTTACTGAAAAAATATGGTTTCGGCCCATATTTTTGTAGATGGATAGAAGTATTGTACAAAAATGTAGTTAGCTGTGTCATGAATGGGGGCTTTTCCACAGGCTATTTTGAAATAGGCAGGGGAGTAAGACAAGGAGATCCCTTAAGTCCATATTTATTCTTGTTAATCATAGAAACATTAGCAGTGGTTATTCGCAATGAACAAAAATTAAAAGGTATTTTGATAGGCAATATACAGAAGAAGATAGTAATGTATGGGGACGACTGTTCAATTTTTTTGAAAGACACAGAAGACATGAAAATCTTAGAAAAAAATATTAGATTCCTTTTCTCAGGTATCTGGATTAAAAATTAATAGGGACAAAACACAAATTATGAAGCTTGGTTCTTCTGGTCACAGTAATGAAAATTTGACCGGTATAACATTAGGTAAGACGGTTTCTCTGGTAAAAGTTCTTGGAATATACTTTTCTTTGGATATTAATGTTAAAGAAGAAATGAATTATAAGGAAATATTGAGCAAAATAAAAAGATTGTTAGGCTGGTGGAAGCAACGGGATTTAACACTTTTTGGGAAAATTCAATTGGTTAAAGTTTTTGCAATCTCTAAATTACTATATGTGTCTTCTATAATTTCGGTACCACCAAGTGTTTTCAAGGAAGTTGAAAAGATATGTTTTAATTTTATATGGAATGGACAGGATAAGATAAAAAGGAATATTTTATATTTGAACTATGATAAAGGGGGTTTGAAAATGTTGAATTTCAAGTACATGATCTATGCACAGCGTGTAGTGTGGATTAAGAAACTGCTTGGTGGCAATAATGACATGAAATGGAAACAATTTTTTGAATATATATTCAGTACGGTAGGAGGAAAGTTAATATTTCTTTGCAATTATAATCCCAAAACAATCAACATTAAGGCACCCAATATATACTTGGATTTTTTGAACATCTGGAATTATCTAAAGGAGAAGGAATATATTGTAAAAGAAACACATAATGAAAATCAAATTATCTTTAACAATATTTTTATTGAAGGTAGGATAATTCCTTTTAATGCAAAATTGTTTCATGTGAACATTTTTCAAGTTAAACATTTGACAGACGCTGAAGGTGATATGAGATCAGGGGACTATTTTATAAGGAAAGGTCTTAATGTAGACGATCTGTTTTTTCTTAATGATCTATACACCAAATTGCCAGCTGCCTGAAAGATTAAGAGAATTTGCAGAGGGAGAGATGATACTCTAAATGACACTGTTGATCTTTCCAACATTAACTTTATCATTAACAAAACAGTGTATTCTTTTGAGTCTGTCTCTTCCAAAATGCTCTATAACATTTTTATTGCTATAATACAAGATGCATTTGCTTTTAAACATCCAGAGGTAATAGCTTTAAATCTAGATAAGTCGGAAACTACAACATGTTTCTCAATCCCTAGATTTTCCACTCTGGATGGGAAGTTAAGGGAATTTCAGTATAAACTTTTACATAACATCATCTTTTGTAATGATAAATTGTATCTTTTTGGATTAACACAGTCAAATTTATGTTCCTTTTGTAGAAAAGAAGTAGAAACCTATCGTCATATTTTCTTTGAATGTTCTGAAGGGTCCAGAATATGGAATGAGATGGGAAACAGTTTAAAGATGTTTCAGTTTCTTAATATGCAATGGATTGATGTGTTGCTTGGTTTCAGAAAAAATATGAAAGATAATATATTGTTAAATCATGTATTGATTTTGGTCAAATATATGATTTACAGTAATCGTAAAAAAGGAAAGTTCCCATCTAGTAAAGAAATATGTAAGGCTGTAGAGAACTCAAAAAAAGTTGAACATGAAAAAGCAAAATTTAAGGACAAACTGCCAATACATTATCAAAAATGGGAAAATTTTACCCCTTAAGGCAGGGGAACTGATTGTATTATAATGTAATTCCTGTTTCCTGGTCACTCCCTCACTTTCTCATCGATCCGGACACTTACCTGCTATCGTTTTAGCTTTGTTGTTTATATTTTATATTTATATTTTTTTAAATAACGGTATAGTTAAAGACCTCTACTGATACAAGACCCTTATATAGTTATAATAAAAAATGCACCATATCATTATATGTGAATATAACAAATTTTGTTATCATGGTTTATGAAGCAGCACCTTCACCTTATACTTTTTGTTTATATAGGAAAATCTTTGTTCAGATTGCTTAATTTATATTGAATTAATTAATTTGCTTATTATGTTGTAAAAATTGTTCCTTTGTATATTGTTGTATCCAAGTATTACCGTCACCTTTTCCTTTTTAAAGGAATTGGAGCATATTCTGTACACTTGTTTTGAATGTGTACTTAATTAGTTTGGATACTCATGGAAAATATTTTTTAAATATGTCTGTGTTTAAAATGTATGAGACAATGTACTACATGTATGTTTATACTGTAAGAACAATTGTGTTCCTATTCATCATTTTGTATAATTATGAAGATCTGAATAAAGGCAAAAAAGCTTTAAAAAAAAAAAAAATCATCATTTCAAACAAAAAAATCATCATCAATATCGTCATTACACGCGTCAAAAAGAAATAAGAATTTAAAGTGCTTAAAACCCCAAACCAAGTAATTTTCTATACGTTTCAGACAATTTTAAGCGTTTCAAAAATTTCCGCGCGTGCGGGTCGGTGCGCGCGTATTTGTGCGCATAACGTACGTGGAACGGAGAAATTCCTTTCTTTGCATTTTTTGGATTTCTGATACTTTCCTCAACAATACCTGTAAATTTCAGTCAATTTTGACACATAATGATGGAAAATCATAATGATCAAAGATAACAACACGCGCGAGCACACATTTGCAATATTAAAACAAAAACATGCCTATGTTTAATAGGTCATAACATCTATAAGTGCCCGGATAATCCAATTTCTTTTAATAAGTGGATTAAGTATGAGTTGTATATATTTATTCCATACATCTTTTTGGCTTATCGGATTTTCCGATATCATCATATTGCTCGTTCAAGTCAAAACTTTTAATTTTAATTGATTAAGTAATTAACGACAATGCACGTTGGACCATATATCGTTCATCTTTATTCGAATTTCTCATAAATTATTGTGTTGTTGCTGAGGTTATTTTTTAAATTACTTGTGACATTTATTTTCCATTTTGTAGACGGGATCATGACGAAATTTGTGGTCAAAGACGACGAGTCCAAATCAAACTTCAGTTTTTATATGCACTTGTGATGACGATCGAACTCAAATGATCGCAGTAAAATTTTAAACGTCCCACAGAAGTCTGCCGTCACTATAAACGCGTCTTAGATTGGTCTTCTATTGTGCTCGTCATTAATTGTCTTACCGCTGGAGACTTGGAGATGTCTTTTCTCTAACTGCTTTTGATTTTTTTTATGCTTCAAATTTGTCAGATCAAAATTGGATAAAATGACCCTTCGCAGGTCTGATCTTAAATTTATCGACCTTTGATACTCCAGACCTACAGGCAAACGATTTAGATGACATATTTTATGATCCCACGGGCAGTGGAAACTACCTCGCACTTTTGGTCATCTTAACGTGTATTATTTTCTCAAGGCCCCAATTCAATTCCAAATTTCCAACGTTATGTAAATTACACGAGGGTTTGTATCTTTCTACAAAATACACGACAAACAATTAGCCTGAATGAATGCAGGTATTATTCGATGGTCAAAAGTTTGCATAGCGACTTTGAATTAAAGGGAGACACAAATCTTTTCTCAAAGTTTGTTTGTTGATTCAGGGAAGCAGGGTGCGATCCAGCCGGGGGCGATTCTCAACAACATGAAGCAAATAGTAAGCATCTAAAAACTTCAGATGCCTGTTTGATTATAATTTAAATTTGAGTGTATGCCTCAATCATAATTATATAGAGAATATAACCACTTATTTCGCTGAAACGATTCTCCTCCTCCCCGTTCTTCTTCATCTTCTACTTCCTAGTAGTATTAGTTGGAGTAGTAATAGCAGCAGTATCATAATAATCATTGTTATATTTATAACTAGAAATTTAATTCGTCATGGGGACGAATTAGGTGGTCTGTCTTCACTTCTTATGATAGATTTGAGAATGGGAGAAATCATATAGACATGTAAACAATGATGATCAAGATGATGATGATGATGATGAACATGATGATGATGATCATGATAGTAATGGTGATGATGATGAGTTCATTGAGGGTCAAATGAGACATGAAATCATATCTACGATTCATATCCTATCCAAATATGAAAATAAAATTAGGGGCCAACGGGCTACAATGGATTTTGTATAGGCATGTTTTTGCCCATATATGATATGTATTACAAGAGCTCACACTCAAGTACATGTATCTTAAACGGACGCTCATTCCGTTATCAATGTTCACAAAAAGATGAACAAGGTATCAAAATGCTTGGAAAAATGTGCCAAATATGATGACCTGAAAATTTGGCGATTCTATGTTGCAAAATGCCATGACGAGCGAAAACGCGCGCACATGCAAGTGTGCGCGTTTTTTGCGAAATGCTTAAAATGACCTGATTCGTACTCTCGTTTAATTGTTAAGTGATTTTGAGCATTTTAACATTTTAATGCGCGCGTACGCGCGTGTCATGACCTTTATTTGACCTTTGATGACATAACCTGTTGACCCTTGACCTAAAGTATGTGTGATATGAATATGAATGACCTTTGATGACGCGTCATGAAGATATGATGGATAATGTGATTTCACAAAATGGCGCCTGGATGACGTCATGAAGACTTGATGACCTTGGAAATGTTCCTGTCACGTCTTATGACAATGAACTATGACTGTGCCAAAATTGAACGAAATTGACTAAACTGATCTTGAGTTATCCTGTTCACAAAAAAGGGGGTAAAATAAATAAAAACTAGATTTGTAATACTTGTTTGGAACAAGTATAGGTGGGCTGATCCAACAAAAAATTGAGGCAAAATGAAGGGTACATTTGAGATAGCTTTTTTCTCAGCTACAACATACTCGAAGTTCAGCGTAAATGAAGCTAATACGACGTAGAGATTGCTCGCGAAAGACGGGAATGTAGAATCAAGTTTTGAGAAAAAGTCATGTCCCATAGAGAATACACGCAAAATGTGAAAAATTGACATGCCTCCTTTAATCGCAAAAATACGCCATGATGCCTTTGTCAAAATGAAAAATTGTGGAAAATGGATTTGTAGAAAATTGTCTCAGCTAGAACATATCAACATTTTGAAGAAAATCGATCAATTTTTACAAAGATACAATCAACTTTCCAAAAATATGCTGACGTCATAATATGCAAATTGAAATTTTGAGTTCGGAGGCCATTATGATGACGTCATGAGTTAATTGAGGGTCAAATGAGACATGAAATCATATCTCCGATTCATACTCAATCAAAATATGAAAAAATATTTGGGGTCACCTTGCATCCTAAAGAGCTACAATGGATTTTGCATAGGCATGTTTTTGCCCATATATGCTATGTATTACAAGAGCTCGCGCGCACGGAAATTTATGTTTAACGGTCGATCATTCCGTCATTAATAGTCATAAAGAGATAAACATGCTATCAATTTGTTTGTAAAAATATGTGGAATATTATGAAAGAAAAAAATGGCGATTCTATGTTGTGCAATAGTTTTACGCGCGAAAACGCGCACGCATGTGCGTGTGTGCGATTTTTATAAAATGCTTAGAAAGGCCTTAAACGTATACAAAATGATTTTGAGACGATTTTGAGCATTTTAAAATTTTACGCGCGCATTGACGCGCGGACGTACGCGCACGCGCGCGTTATTTGACCTGCAATTGACCGGAAGGATATTGACCTTGATCATGATAAATATAAATGAGAAATACTTTTTGGTTATGAAGATATGATCATGAATTGATTTTCGTAAAATTTTACAAAATGGCACCTAGATGACGTCATCAGTCAAGGTCAAGGTTGAAAAAAATTCTATGCTTTGTACATATGCCTATACATATGTGTGCCAAATTTCAAGGCATTTCATCGAGCCATTTTCAAGTTATCTTGCTAACAAAAAAGTGGTTAGAAATAAGAAAAATATTTAATAATAAATAATAAATAAATAAAGGCAATTCTAACGAAATTATAAGGTGGTCTGTACGTTATACAGCCCACCTGATAAAGAAATAATAATAATAAAGAAGAAAGAAAATTCTGACGAAATCATTAGGTGGTCTGTTGACAACAGCCCACCTAATTATAGTAAATATCGTAATTATAATCATTATCATAAAGCTTATTTTTTATTATCATTCTTATAGTTATTTATATTTTTCTTCTGATCATATTTATCGTATACACAATACGTCATGTGCCAAGAATTTATTGCTATGATACATCCAAGATGTCTACCAAAACTGTCAATTCGTTCCTTAAATATTATCAAGCCAAAAGAAGGAACATTAGAATTTCTATTTTAAATTGAAATAAATTATATAGGAGAAATAAATAGAGAATACAATCATGATTTTGGAACTAGGGGATTAACATGGACATAAGGCACTTGTTTAGATGACCACATTATCTCTTATTCATTCTACCTCCAATTTTTCAGACTGTTTTCAAAACAATATCATGTTTGTCGATCATAGTCGTATGTAGCTTGATGTCTCATGGTAATTTAATCACTCTAAGCAACAATTTCTGAATTTTAGCGACAATCGTTCGCCATGCATTGCTGCTCTTTAATACTATTATGACGTGCAGTAACAAATTGAAATCTCAGAACTCATAATAAATTCATTTAACAGTTGATTCTACTTGGTTGATTCTATTGTTCGGATTATTTAGCAGAACGAGATAGAAATTGACATTCTCATGGCTAACGACTTTGCCTTAGTAGTTGTTCATCTTCTCTACAATGCTATTTGAACAATATTTGGTGACAAAAGACGGCATTTCTATGTAGCTTCAAAAGCCACATGATAGGGGTTAATTAACAATCAAAGAAACCAGACTTTCAAATTAAAAAACCCCCGGAATGATATTAAGGACGGCATTTGTTCCCTCTTGAAACGCCGAACATACCGCGTAGTGTGCAGCTGAATATACAATGGCGTCTTATTTTGCTTACAAGCGACAGATTCCTTTATTTCAATATCGCTGCATTTGTCATCAAAATAAACCAAGTGTGGGGTTTAGAGTCAGGCAATAGATTATACATTTAGCCTGACGGTAGTGAAGTAAGAGAAAGAACTCACGAGAAGATGAAAACACAGGCACTGAAAATGTGTGAGATGTCATGGGACATCGTCTGCTTGTGCAAATCATGTCCATAATGGATCTCACACATCTCAGCAGCGTTCAGAGAGCTCTTCAGGTGCTGTGCCGGGGTTGTATTTAAGCGTTTTGTAGTTTATAATAATCATTACTTCGAATGTGTCCAATCATTGAATTTTGATAACCTTGTCGAATCAAAGCTTCAACTTTGCAATAATGAAAATGAAGTTATACAGTCACGATATAATTTCATTTTTTGCATTGAATTAGACCGAAATCTCCTTAACATCAGGTACTCTAGTATTTTGCAGTACATGTAGGTTTATACATGTGTAAGACAGTTTGTGTCACAAAAATGCGCTATTTATTCTTGTTTTTTGTATTCCTTCTTAATCGTTCTTTCTTTTCTCTCTATGTTCCTTTTAAACGTCGCATTGTCATTTTGACAATGACGCGGTTATTTAATAACAATTGGGACTGCATGACCGCCACAGAACTAAAACTACGATTCCTGAAGGGGAGGTCCACCCTAATATCAAGTTGTTTTGTATTTAAGCAGAAAAATTCGTTTATTTAAGAGAAAAGGTTAGTGAAAGTTTGAGCTAAAACCGATTAAAAATAAGAAAGTTTTTTTAAATTTTAAATCAGCCATGGGCTCATTTTCTCACGCGTTGCATCTTTAGAAATAACATTCTGGGGTCAAAGTATGCATATACAAGATACACCTTGGCTTTGCTTTTGCTTCAATGGAGGTGAATTGATTAAATTTCTTCATCTACCCGAACAAATTGGCAGGATACGTATTGCAGTGGTAAGTTTAGAAAACAGGGTTGGCATATTTCCCGCTTCGGAGGCTTATTTCCCGGACGCCGGGAAATAAGCGGTGTTTACCGGTATTTACCGCTTTTTACCGGTATTTACCACTTTTTACCGGGAAATATTGGGAAATATATTTTTCCACTCACTTGTTCATAGGGATTGTCCAATTTTGAACATAATAACAATGGTGGTGAGTATGGTTGCTCTTGTGTGTACTATTTTTGTGTGTGTGTGTGTGTGTGTGTGTGTGTGTTTGTTCTTGTGTTTGTCTATGTCTGTAGTTAGGTAATGCTGGAAAAAAATACAGGAAAAAGATACCAAATATACACCTAATCTAGATATGATGTTCTTCATTAAAGGGAACCAAAACCTTCATACTAAGTTACTTTTATTGTAAAGTTTAAGATATTTGAATAAAATCAGTGAAAAATTGAACAAAATCGGGCAAGGAATAAGGAAGTTAAAGCTTTTTAAAATGACTAGTCACTAGAGGGCAATATTCAATTTGATGACATCATTTGTGGACAACTCTCCATGCCTTTTGTACATCAAATTTCACAAGTCTTTCGTTTTTTCCTATTTATTTGTGTTCTTGATCAGATTTCATAACATGTGAAGTAGAATATCATTTTGCATTTTATTATCTCAATCACAAGAAAGAAGGAAAAACATGAAATTTGATGTACAAAAGGCATGGAGAGTTGTCCACAAATGATGTCATCAAATTGAATATCGCCCTCTAGTGACTAGTCATTTCAAAAAGCTTTAACTTCCTTATTCCTTGCCCGATTTTATTCAAATTTTCACTGATTTCATTCAAATATCTTAAACTTTACAATAAAAGTAACTTGTATGAAGGTTTTGGTTCCCAGTTGCTAATTACCATATTCATGAATACCTATTAATTAGCATATGCACAAAATGCCATTTGTTTGGGTGTGTACAATTTTGTATGCAGTGAGGATTTTATAAATCTGTTTGTGTGTTCCTACTATGAGTATTGTGCTGCTAATTATTTCAGAACAATATTTTCAGTTATGAGGCTAAAAAAAAGTAAAATTATGAATAAATAGAGAATTAAAATCATATTTCCCGTTTTTTACATATTTACCGGACGCGCATCTTATTTACCGGACGGTATTTACCGGTATTTACCGCCGGTAATTACCGCCACCGGTATTTACCGCCCAACCCTGTTAGAAAAGGAAAATCAGATGTGACTTCTAAAAGAGTAACCAAAATGAAGAGAATGTAAAGACAAGAAACAAAGAGCATTCGGCCAGTAGACAGGTTATGTAATATTTGCAGAAGCTGAATTCAATGCCATTTTACACGATTTGTTTTTCTCTCTGTATTTCTCTCTCTCTCTCTCCCTCTTTCTCTGGTTCGAAGGAGTTTCCTTATTGATTTTGAACGTTCATAAATCAACGTTTACTAGGGGGATCGCAATTCAGAGCATTTTTATCGATTGGACTGCGAGTCAGAGATAGCTTTGCGGAAAATTTAGAGCATGAACCAATGCGGTCATTAGTTTACTTGTGTTTAGTTTGTCAGAAAAGTAAGCATATTTGACTGTTACAATTTAAAGACAACGAAGGTAATTTGACGACAAAATGCAACGGGTTGATACACCCCCCCCCCCTCCTATCACAAACAAGGGACGCCCCTGGTCAGCTGGTCTCACTGAACAAATTCTTTTTTTTTGTCCTCGAAAATGTTTTTATTTT
This sequence comes from Strongylocentrotus purpuratus, assembly GCF_000002235.5. Taxonomy (NCBI): domain Eukaryota; kingdom Metazoa; phylum Echinodermata; class Echinoidea; order Camarodonta; family Strongylocentrotidae; genus Strongylocentrotus; species Strongylocentrotus purpuratus. The sequence continues at coordinate 22,985,025 of NW_022145601.1, read as the reverse complement.
AACCCCCCCCCCCCTTGAGCGCCAGAGGGGCCCAACCCCCCCAAAAAGGTAAAATCACGTGATTATACATGATTTTTTTTTCTCAAGGGGGGGGGGGGGCGGGCCCTCCACCCCCTGGATCCGCCAATGAGGAGGGCGGCACAACTCACCCGCGACACTTTTAAAAATGAATCATGCATGTGCCTACACATAGAAACAAAGTGTGCGCCATAAACACTTCTTTTGCCCCGTTTCAAATTTAAGATTTAGAGCACCTTAAATATGGGCGGATCCGGATTTTCCTATAAGGTGCACAATTCAGAAAGTATGGTTAAAGATCATCATTTTTTTCGGGGGCTAAAATGTGTAAAGGGAGCATACTTTAGTGTGGGTTTGTGTTTACCACTTGGGTTTCAAAAGAAGAAGAGGGGGTGCAAGGATTTGTTGTGGCCGTGGTTGTGATATCCCCGGGGGATATCACCCTCCCCCCTCATTTGTCTTCCGAAGATTTTTCGACTCCCCCTCCCTACTCCCCATACAAGAATATAACTTGAAAGGAAAAGAGAAAACGCTTACCATGATCATTCCCGTTGCCTCTTTGAAAGCGGGAACATAAATGTCTCGCTTCCTTTGGAGCTCTTCCTGTCGTTGGATCACGTTTTCGTCGTCCTGAGGGAGCACCGCGTCGTCCTCCTTCACCTTAATCGGACATCCAGCTCGAACCCATCTATGAATTGGGAACATGTGGACCTGATTGGTCTTCTCGCTCAGCACCCTGACGAATTCACAGTACCACTCGTCATCGTGGAAACCAAACTTGTCCCGATGGATCTCCAGATAGACAGGGTCCCCAAAATTCCCATCCCCAATCGCAATCTGGAAGCTATCTAGCCGGCCGGACTCGAAGTCGTTGCTCAGGAGGTTGTCGAGCTGGCACTTGCCGGACCTGAGCCCGTTCTCATCTTGAAAGACGACCGAGATTGTATCGTCGGTGCCCATGCCCAGACGGTCACCCGTTTTCACGTAGAGGGTGAAATTCTTCTTCGAAAATAGGTTCCACATGTTGGTAAAAAAAAATGTTAACTAGAATTTGTTATTTAACTCATATTCTGCCATGAGACTGCTAGCGCGCTATTGTTATAGTGCTCTGTGCATGCGAGCGCGCTATCGATTGAATGCCACGTTCATGCTAGCGAGCCACCGCTACTCTGCTTTGTGCACGCAAGGGCGCATATGTAATAACAGTCATTGTTCATGCCCATGCCACCGTGCTGAGTACTTTTGCAGCGGTATTGAAAGTACCATCGCGTGCATCAGATTATCGGCTTTGGATTACGCGTCTTTGTATACAACAGTCAGAGTGGATTTTCTCGAGTAATTTAGCGATTTGTTTTTGTAAAGATTTAAATAACACGCGCTTGAACCAACCTTAAAATTAACTTGGCACACAGGAGATTTGTGGCTGGCACAATAGGGATTAGCACTGTGGCATTGGGTGCATTGTATGGGTGGCAGCTTAAGAGTTAAACGCGATAATGTCATGAATACGAACGAACGCCGACGAAGGAAAGACACCTGAAAGTAATATTCAAAATATACAATCGAACACCCGGACCTCTCATAAAATAAGAAATTCTTGACCTGTTGAAAAAACTTTCCGATCTACGAAATACACGGAGGTTGGTTTTGCTAGCTGAACGTGACAGCGATTATGTCATGTACAACCTTGTGCTCTGCTCTTTATATCACACTTCACCAAGTTTTAAGCGTACACTTCTTTTTTTACGAGTCCCAAAAAAATCGCAACGACTCAGCCAGCCGCTGAAATGGGGGGGGGGGGGGGGGGGGGGGGGGGGTAAGAGGACACTTTTTATTTTTTATTTTTTTGGGGGTCTCGAAATTTTAAAAAATTGACATTTTGTCCAGTTGGGGGGAGGGGGGTAAGGTCACCTTTTTAAGGTCACCTATATGCATTTTTTTTTTTTATTATTTTTTAATGTTTTTTAAGTTATTTTTAAAAAAAATATTTAAAAAAAATCAAAGGGGGAGGGTTTTCCAAAATAACATACAAAAAAAAATACACTTAAAAAAAAATCGAGGGGGGGGGGGTTTAACCCCAAACCACCCCCTGCGTACGCGCCTGAGGCTGACGTACACTTGCAAAGTGTAGCCAAGCACATGTCGATGAAGTCGATGACTCAGAATAAAAATGCATTAATGGTAAATGTGAATATTGCACGGAGATTACATAATGATCAAAGATGAGAATGAACATGAATAAATGCGATGAATAAATAGAGCTTACGACCAGGGGCGTAAATCCCGGGGGGATGGAGGGGGGGGGGGCTGCATCCCCCTGGCTTGAAGTAGGGGGGATGGCCTGTACAATCATCCCCCTGATATTACAAACAAAAAGAGAGAAAAAAAGGAAGAAGAAGAAGAAGAGAAAAATGTGATTGTTTCAATTTCAGCATAATGCATGAGAAATGAGTTATTTTTTTTAATGTATGTATAACTGTATAGCCTACACGTATACAGTATGTCACGATCATTAAGAGTAGTTGCGCGACGTGCGCGAACAAGCACTTCATAAACTTCAGAATAATTTTTTTATTTTGCAAGGTATTATTATAGCCCAGACGTAAAGTGCGCCTGCGCGCGAGCGCTTAAAAGGTGCAATCATGTACAGTAGATACTCCGCTCCCCCCCCCCCACTTAGTGTTATTTAGGGTACGCGTACGCTCGTTCCCTCCCTTTGAAAGCACCCCCCCCCCCTTCGCCGGCTTTTTGCTGGCTTTTCCTACCTTGGAGACCCCCCCAAAAAAAAACAAAAAAAAACAAAAAAAAAACAAAAAAAAAATCAGGAACACTGCTAAATGTACCACACCCTCCTCCCAAATTTCAGGTGAGCTCTAGTCGATCGTGGGGGACTGGGGGCCAATGCTTTTACTTTTCAAAATGAAATAATCCTGAATGAGCTTTCAAAGCTAGCAGGAATTTCAGAAATTTGATCCCGGGATTTGATCAATTTTTCTATGATATTCAAGATATTTTATAATCTCCTTTTTACATTTCTCAGGAGTCCAAAGAGAGACAGAGACGCGCGAGAGGAAGGGAGGGGGGGGGGGGGGGGGGAAAGGGAAAACTGAATTCAGATGAGGATTAAAAGTCGAGAACGGTACAACGAATCGTCTTCTTTCTCTAATGATTTAATGAAACGTAAAAGCTTCAGCGCTTCGCGCGGGCGGGGGAAGGGAAAAACTGAATTCAGATGAGGATTAAAAGTCGAGAACGGAACGAATCGTCTTCTTTCTCTAATGATTTAATGAAACGTAAAAGCTTCCGGGCTTCACGCGGGAGGGGGGAAGGGGGGGGGGGAAGGGAAAAACTGAATTCAGATGAGGATTAAAAGTCGAGAACGGAACAACGAATCGTCTTTTTTCTCTAATGATTTAATGAAACGTAAAAGCTTCCGCGCTTTGCGCGGGAGGGGGAGGGGAATGAATTCAGACGAGGATTAAGAGTCGAGAACGGTACAACAAATCGTCTTCTTTCTACAATGATTTTATAAAAAGGTAAAAGCTTCCGCGCTTCGCGCAGGAGGGGGAAAGGGAAAAACTGAATTCAGATGAGGATTAAAAGTCGAGAACGGTACAACGAATCGTCTTCTTTCCCTAATGATTTAATGAAACGTAAAAGCTTCCGCGCTTCGCGCGGGAGGGGAGGGGGAACTGAATTCAGACGAGGATTAAGAGTCGAGAACGAAACAACGAATCGTCTTCTTTCTCTAATGATTTAATGAAACGTAAAAGCTTCCGCGCTTCGCGCGGGAGGGGGGGGGGGGGGAACTGAATTCAGGCGAGGATTATTTTCGAGAACGGTACAACGAATCGTCTTCTTTCTCTAATATTGTTTGTTGTTTGTTGTTTGTATGTGTGCGTGTGTGTGTGTGTGTGTGTGTGCGTTTGTGTGCGTGTGTGTGTGTGTTTAGTTTTGTTTGTTTAGTTTTAAAGAAATGATACAAAAATTGAGAAGATTATCGTACTTTTATCAAGAGTTAATATCACACACATTTTTTGTTTTTCCTGATAATTTATGGTATATAATCGTAGTGTATATTAAATATAAAGTGAAGCCCGGGTTTCTCATCGTTGTTGGGTATGTGGAAGGCGAGGTTTGATTTTTGTTCAACTTCGTCTCCATAATGCCTTACATGTTGAATATCGGAGATGAAGTGACAACTTTGAGTTTCTTTTTTAAAATAAAAGATTCTCAGGCTGATGGTTTGTTTGGCAGGGCTTGTTTATTATTGCTCTGTCAGCGATCTATTGGTATGGAAGAGATGAATTTATGTTCATCACTCACTCATGTGGAATAACCTCTCTCCTAATGTACGTGTTAGTGTGTCCCTATTGTCCTTTAAGAGGCAATGCAAGCTTCTCAGTAACCAAAACGCCCTCTGACAAACACTCTTTTTTTTCCTTCTTCTTCTTCTTTCATTTGCAATATTTATGCTTAAACTTTTTTTTTTTTTTTTTTTTTTTTTTTTTTTTTTTTTTTTTTTAAATATTTCATATATTGTATTCGTATTTCTTGTTGTAATTTTAGTTACTTTGTATATCGGTTTTATTTGTATGTATACCATATTAATGTGCAATGTTTTACATGTTTTTAATTGTATAGACAGGGCCCCTTGGAAGAGCAATACTCGTTATTGAAAGGGCCACCCTGTATAAAGAAGACTTGAATAAATAAATAAATAAACTAGAAATTTAATTCGTCATGGGGACGAATTAGGTGGTCTGTCTTCAAGTCTTATGAGAGATTATAATATTTACTATATTGAGAAAGGGAGAAGTTATATAGACATGTAAACAATGATGATCATCATGATGATCATGATGATGATGATCTTGATAGTAATGGGGATGACGATGATGATGATCATGATGATCATGATGATGTTGATGATTATCATCAACAGACCACGATGACATCAGACTGAACAAAATTAGAGAACATTTAGATAGCGTATAGTCTCAGCTACAACATACTCAAAAATCAACAAAAACCAAGCAGAAATAACAGCGATATTGCTCGCAAAAGACAAGAATGTAGAATCCAGATTTGAGAAAAAGTCATCTCCCATAAGGATTACACGCCAAAAGTAATGGATCTAGTGATAATAGGGTAATAATAAAGTAAATATGGTTGTTTATTACATTATTTGCAATTGTACGTGTTTTAATATTCAAAGGAGATGGTAGAGTGAAAGGTCAAAAAGAAAAAAAAGTGAAGAAAAAAAATTGTTGGAGACGCCCGGACTCGAACCAGGGACCTCGAGGTCGGAAGTCAAGTGCGTTACCGATATACCAAAACATTTCCCATAGAGATTACACGTAAACGGAAAATGGAATTATCAAATCCCACTTTGTATGTGAGATATGAGCATGATCCCGGCATCTGATCGAGAAATAAAGGGCACACTCGTGATAGCTTATTGTCTCAGCTACAACACACTCAAAGCTCAGCGTAAACAAAGATAAAACGACGGAGATATGGCTCGCGAAAGACGAGAATGTAGAATCCAGTTTTGAGAAAAAGTCATGTCCCATAGAGAATACACGCAAAATGTGAAAAATTGACATGCCTCCTTTAATCGCAAAAATACGCCATGATACCATTGTCAAAATGAAATATCGTGGCGACTGCTTTTGTAGAGAATATTCTCAGGTAGAACATATCAAAATTTGAAAGAAAATTTATCAATATTTACAGAGATACAATCAATTTTCCAAAAATCTGCTGACGTCATAATATGCAAATTAAAATTTTGAGTTCGGAGGCCATTATGATGACGTCATGAGTTAATTGAGGGTCAAATTACACATGAAATCATATTTCCAACTCATGCTTTTTCCAACCATGATATAAAAGTTGGGATCAATTGATTATCTGAAGAGCTATTTTGATTCTTAAAATGTCATGTTTTTGATCAAATTTGCATTATATTTCCCATAGCAGCACGCGCGGATTTTGAACTTTGACGCGCGCTCACGGCCTTATGAAAGGTCAAGGGTGACTGAAATTAATGTCAATTGTCATTTACGTAAAGAGGAATCTAAATCATGTAAAAAAAAATGAATTTGACCTTTTCCGCGCGTCGTGAGCGCGCGCAACGCGCGCGGGGACACTTACGGACGGAAAATTTTGAAATGCTTAAAATGACCTGATTCGTACTCTCCTTTAATAGTTAAGTGATTTTGAGCATTTTTAAATATTGACGCGCGCGTACGTGCGCGTCATGACCTTTTTGTGACCTTTGATGACATGATTTGTTGACCCTTGACCTGAAGTATATGTGATATGAATATGAATGACCTTTGCTTATGCATCATGAAGATATGATGGATAACGTGATTTCACAAAATGGCGCCTGGATGACGTCATGATGACCTGATGACCTTGAAAGGGTTACTGTCACGTCTCATGACAATGACCTATGACTGTGTCAAAATTGAAAGAAATTAACACAACCGATCTTGAGTTAACCGATGAACAAAAAACGGGGAGAAATAAAAATAAATAATAATAATAATAAACTAGAAATTTAATTCGTCATGGGGACGAATTAGGTGGTCTGTCTTTAATTCCTATGTTCATGCTCATCTTTAATTCAATATTTACTATATTGAAAAAGGGAGAAGTTATATAGACATGTAAAGAATGATGATCATGATGATGATCTTGATAGTAATGGTGATGACGATGATGATGATGATGGTGATGTTGATGATCATCAACAGACCATGATGACATCTGATTAAAAAAATGAGGGGACGTTGAGATAGCGTATAGTCTCAGCTACAACATACTCAAAAATCAACAAAAATCAAGCCGAAATAATGGCGATATTGCTATCAAAAGACAAGAATGTAGAATCCAGATTTGAGAAAAAGTCATCTCCCATAAGGATTACATGCAAAAAGTAATGGATCAAGTGATAATAGGGTAATAATAAAGTAAATATGGTTGTCTATTACATTATTTGCGATTGTACGTGTTTTAATATTTAAAGGAGATGGTACAGTAAAAGGTCAAAAAGAAAAAAAAGTGAAAAAAAAAATTTGTTGGAGACCCCCGGACTCGAACCAGGGACCTCGAGGTCGGAAGTCAAGTGCGTTACCGATATACCAAAACATTTTCCATAGAGATTACACGTAAACGGAAAATGGAATGATCAAATCCCACTTTGCAAGTGAGATATGAGCATGATCCCGGCATCTGATCGAAAAATAAAGGGCACACTTGTGATAGCTTATTGTCTCAGCTACAACATACTCGAAGCTCAGCGAAAACAAAGCTAAAACGACGGAGATATTGCTCGCAAAAGACAGGATGTAGAATCCAGTTTTGAGAAAAAGTCATGTCCCATAGAGAATACACGCAAAATGTGAAAAATTGACATGCCACCTTTAATCACAAAAATACGCCATGATACCTTTGTCAAAATGAAAAAGTGGGGCAACTGCATTTGTAGAGAATTGTCTCAGCTAGATCATATCGAAATTTGGAAGAAAATCGATCAATATTTACAGAGATACAATCAATTTTCCAGAAATCTGCTGACGTCATAATATGCAAATTGAAATTTTGAGTTGGGAGGCCATTAGGATGACGTCATGAATTAATTGAGGGTCAAATGAGACATGAAATCATATCTCCAACTCATGTTTTTTCTAACCATGATATAAAAGTTGGGGTCATTGGACTATCTGAAGAGCTATTTTGATTTTTAAAATGGCATGTTTTTGATCAAATTTGCATTATATTGCCCATAGCAGCACGCGCGGATTTTGAACTTTGACGCGCGCTCACGGCCTTATGAAAGGTCAAGGGTGACTGAAATTAATGTAAATTGTCATTTACGGTAAGAGGAATCTAAATCATGTAAACATTTTGAATTTGACCTTTTTCCGCGCGTTGTGAGCGCGCGCAACGCGCGCGGGGACACGTACGGACGGAAAATTTTGAAAAGCTTAAAATGGCCTGATTCGTACTCTCGTTTAATAGTTAGGTGATTTTGAGCATTTTAAAATTTTGACGCACGCATACGCGCGCGTCATGACCTTTATGTGACCTTTGATGACATGACCTGTTGACCCTTGACCTGAAGTATATGTGATATAAATATGAATGACCTTTGCTTATGCATCATGAAGATATGATGGATAACGTGATTTCACAAAATGGCGTCTGGATGACGTCACGATAACCTAATGACCTTGAAAATGTTCCTGTCACGTCTCATGACAATGACCTATAACTGTGCTAAAATTAAAAGAAATTGATTAAACTGATCTTCAGTTATCCTCTGAACAAAAAAGGGGGAGAAATAAAAATAAAGAATAAATAAATAATAATAAAGAAGAAAGAAAATTCTGACGAAAACAATAGGTGATCTGTTTTCAACAGACCACCTAATAAATAAAGAAAGAAAATTCTGACGAAAACAATAGGTGATCTGTCGAAAACGACAGACCACCTAATAAATAATCCCCATCTACCTCCCCATTAATGAAGGCTGCATGGAGGAGATTTCACGTGCTTTCAACTTGGGGATACTATTGGAAACGACAGGTTTAATGTGGAAGTTTGGAAAGGAAAAATAGAAGAGAAATGATAAGAGGGAGAAAGGGGAAAAGAAGGAAGAGGGGGAAAGGAGAGGAGAAGGGAGGGAAAGAGAAGGAATAAGCGAGGAAATAATTAAGGAAAGTACCAGTTATAAGTTATAAAGTATTGTTTATGTTTACTACACATTAGCCAATGTGAAATTTTTGGGCTAAACTAGCCTGTCACGTATATGACAATGGTGGTTTTTTTTTTATTTTTTTAATTATTGTTCAAAAAGAGGAAGAAAAGGATGTATATACATATATACATATTCTGTTCGTTTCGTTAGTTTTAAAAAAAATGATACAAAACTTGAGAAGATTATCGTACGTTTACCAAGAGTTAATATCACACACATTTTTTTTTTTTTTCTTTCTTCAGTGTATATGAAATATAAAGCGAAGCCTCGGGTTTCTCATCGTTGTTGGGTATGTGGAAGGCGAGGTTTGATTTGTGTGCAACTTCGTCTCCATAATGCCTTAAATGTTGAATATCGGAGATGAAGTGACAACATTGAGAAAAAAGGGGGATTTTTCAGGCAATTTTTTTTTTTTTTTTTTTTTTTGCCAGAGGTTGTTCATTAATTGTTCTAACCAAAGCAATAATAATATTTTAATAAGATTGTCGCGCCAAGGGCTGTTGGTTTCAGTTCCCTTTTCTAAGCTTTGCCACTTGTGGAATAAAGGGGTTAAGTATGTGTAGGAGTGAGGTTTCCAAAATATTTCAATGGTGCCAGGTGGTGTTGTTTATTAAGGGGGCTAAAATGCTTGGGGACCGGTCCGGATACATTCCCTGGTGCTATTTCGAATTGGCAGTAGTGTTTCATCATTTGTTTATCATTTTGTGACGCATGATATGCAAATTATATAACTTGGTATTTAAAAAAAAGAAAACAAAAAGAATTGTAGCAGGATTTGTATTACAACCCTAAGCATGCATGCGTGAAGTGAGAAGAAACATTTCCCTCAAAACATGCTTAAACAGTATATTGACTATTTCATTATTTTATAACGCAAATCTATGTAAATTCAGATAGAGGGGTAAATGTATTGATGGTCTGTTGGGGATCTGTTCTCTTTCACGATTTTTAAGTACTTTGTTGTAACGCCTATTTATGCAAAACATAATATCTGGGTAACACGGCTCTTGGTATTACAATGAGCTTTATTGCAAGGTACTTTCCATAAACCTTGCTGGTCTGTTGGGGATCTGTTCTCTTTCACAATATTTAAGTACTTTGTTGTAACGCCTATATATGCAAAACGTAATATTTGGGTAACACGGCTCTTGGTATTATAATGAGCTTTATTGCAAGGTACTTTCCATAAACCTTGCTGGTCTGTTGGGGATTTGTTCTCTTTCACGATATTCAAGTACTTTGTGGTAACGCCTATTTATGCAAAACATAATATCTGGGTAACACGGCTCTTGGTATTACAATGAGCTTTATTGCAAGGTACTTTCCATAAACTCTTTTGAACGTCCGCTTTCTTTCACGATGTATATTGCAACGCCTTTATACAATGCCATAGTATCTGGGTAACGACGGCTTTTTTTAATATTACAATGAGCTTTATTTCGATAACGCTTTCTATGTAAATTCACATATCTTAGTAAATGACTGATACATATTTAAAACTTTTTCTGTAAAGTGAAAACAATTCGAGTATCTGGATAATGGTCCGATCTGTTCACCCAGCCAAAACTATTTTGTTTTAAAGCCAGGTGGTGGTGTGATGTTTTGAGAGGGAGGAACGTGTTGGGATCCGGTATGCATGCTTGCCTATCATTATGTCGGGCTGACGTTTGGTGTTTTTTCGAGTTGTCGGGAACGCCCTTTAGGAGTTTTTTTTACGGAGTGCATACAAAACGATCAGGTGTGTGAGCCTATTCATTCATGGGTGAGGCTTATTATGCAAATTATAGAACTTGGTAAATGATAGCATGATGGGTTCGGTTTGCACGAACAGTTTATTAGGTTGCCGAACTGGTGTCGTTTGGGGGAATTTGGTTTATTGGGATCGTGTTTTTATTTTTAATTAGAAGGTGCGTATTGTAATTAGGTACGCGGGCCGGTCAATTCACTGTAATGCATTTTAGGAAAATCATTTAACTTAGTTATGACGAGCGGGTTCCGTAATACAATTCAAGGCATTTGTTAAGGGATAAAAGCTCTTTGTATTTTTTTTTTGTTTTTTGTTTAATTAGATTACGGTTATATAACAATACAACGTATTTCTCATCGACTTGTGCAAGAAGAAATGTTCATTGGTTTATTCTGTCATTGGTCTAGTTAAATTGACAGGGAAAGGGGGAGGCTCTTGCTCTCGGATGTTTACGTACACCGAAGAGCAGATTTTGGTTGTTTTGTGTGGGGGTGTTGTGTGTGTAGTGAATATGCTTGTGTGTATGAATGCGTTGGGTTGTGTGGTACGGGGTGGATTCTGCTTGCATTTTTTTATATAATTCGACGATAAGTATGCATATATGTTTGGCTGCAGATAGTTTTTTCTATACATTTGCTCACGGTGGAAATAGATTGTGTGGAAGTTTCTTTGGAGTTTATCGATGTAAGGTTTTGGATACAATTACACATAAAATAACATGGCAGTGAAATTATCTTTCATGACATTAAATGTTAGAGGAATAAGAGATAGGTTAAAAAGAGTGAATATTTTTGAATGGTGCAAAACTAAAAAGAATAGTATAATTTTCTTACAAGAAACATATAGTACAGTAGAGATAGAAGAGCGGTGGAAACAAGATTGGGGAGGGCCAATGTTTTTTAGTCATGGGTCAAACCATAGTAGAGGGGTTCTTATTTTATTTTCTAATCATTTAGATTTTGAAGAAAAAAAAATTAAAGTAGATGAAGAGGGGAGATACATTATTTTTAAAGGTGAAATACAAAGGGTTAAAATGCTATTGGTTAATGTTTATTTTCCAACGAGAGATAAAGAAACTTTACAAATTGAATTTTTGAAGAAGTTAGATGAAAGTATTTTTGATCAGTGTGATCGGGACTATTTAGTTTTATTAGGAGGTGATTTCAATAGTATATTGGATGGAAAATTAGATTATGTGGGGTCAAAAACAACGGTGAAATCTCGGGTTATTGATTTGATTAAGAAATTTTTAAATAAATACGATTTAGAAGATATATGGAGGAAAAAAAATCCGAATGTAAAGCAATTTACTTTTCGACAAAATTGGCCGGTGGTGCAAAGCCGTTTAGATTATTGGTTTATACCTTGTAGTGTTGAAAAATTGGTGGGTACGTGTGAGATTTTGACATCTATTACGCCAGATCATTCTGGCGTTAGGCTAGAATTTAATGATCTTGTTGATAAGTTTGTTTTTGGGAAATCATATTGGAAATTTAACAGTAGTTTATGTATGGATAAAGATTTTGTTGAAGAGATGAATAAGGAAATACAGGAATTAAAAGCTGAATGGTCATTACAGATTTTGAATAAATTAGTATTTTGGGATTTTTTAAAGATGAAAATGAGAGAATTTATTATAACATACTCGCGGAAAAAGGCAAAAGCAAGGAGGGTTGAAATAGAACTGTTAGAGAAACAAATCAAGGATTTAGAAGGCGAACTGGTAGTGGGACCCACTAAATATATTGTTGATTGTATTGAGGAGAAAAGGGATAAACTAAATAAATTGTATGATTTTTCTCGACAGGGCATTAAAATAAGATCAAGAGCACCTTGGTTTGAAGATGGAGAAAACAATACGCAATATTTTGAACAGTTGTTAAAATCGAATAAAAGGAAAAGTGTAATTAGGGAGGTGTACAAAGAAAATGGGGAAACTACTAGAGATAAGGAGGAAATTTTAAAGGAAATTAAACTATTTTATAAAGATTTATATTCTTTAAGGGCTGATATAAATCAAAACGACCCTTTCTTTTTCAATGATATTTCAAAGTTAAATGAAGACAATAAGGAAATCTGTGAAGGTAAATTAACTAAAGATGAATGCTTGAAAGTTTTAAAAGAAATGAAATTGAATAAAACCCCGGGAAATGATGGGTTAACAGTTGAATTTTATTATACTTTTTGGCCAGCTTTGGGTGATTTGTTAGTAGAAGTATTGAATGAAACATACGAAAGGGGGGAATTAACGGCATCTCAAAAACAAGGGGTAATTACCTTAATTGAGAAGGAAGCGAAAGATACTCTCCATATAAAAAATTATCGACCCATCACGCTTTTGAATGTAGATTATAAAATTGTATCTAAAGTTCTAGCAAAAAGAATGAAAGAGGTTTTAAATGAAATAATTCATCATGATCAAGTTGGATATATAAAAGATAGAAATATTGGGGAAGCTGTACGATTGATAGATGACATGTTATTTTATTCTATGCATTATGGGGAACAAGGGAAAGGGTTTTTGTGTGCAGTGGATTTTGAGAAAGCTTTCGACTCTGTATCTCATAGATATTTATTTCAAATATTGAAATTGTTCGGTTTTGGAAATTCATTTTGCTCTTGGGTAAAATTATTGTATAAAGGGATAAGTAGTTGTGTTATGAACGGTGGTCACTCCACGGGGTATTTTGAAATAGAAAGGGGAGTAAGGCAAGGGGATCCATTATCGCCATATTTGTTTTTGGTTGCCATCGAAATTTTGGCGCATGCAGTAAGGAGGGACAACGGTATTAAAGGGATTACATTTGGAAAATCTGAAATTAGGCAAGTGTTATATGCAGATGATATGACAATATTTTGAAGGATATTGATTCGGTTAGAAGGTTGCAATATATTTTTGAATCATTTGAAAAAATTAGTGGTCTTAAAGTGAATAAAACAAAGACACATTTTATGTGGATGGGTGAGGATGAGAACAAACCTGATGGGCCTTTATTTGGAAATTTGGTTAAGGAAATACATATTTTAGGGGTTAGTTATTCATTAGATCGAAGTTTAAAAGATGATTTGAATTATAAAAAAATTCTAAGTAAAATAAAAAAATTGCTTGTATGGTGGAAACAAAGAGATTTAACTATTATGGGTAAAATACATTTGCTAAAAACTTATGCGCTTTCAAAATTAAATTATATTTCATCTCTCGTTATTGTCCCTCATTGGGTATATAAAGAAGTTGCAAAAATTTCATTTGAATTCATATGGAGGGGGAAAGATAGAATTAAACGGGCAATAATGTATCAGGATTATGACTTTGGAGGATTAAGAATGATTAATTTTGAAATGTCCGTTAAAATACAGCGCATAATGTGGATAAAACGTCTTTTATATGGAGAGAAAAGTTTGGGATGGAAATTGTTTTTTGATCATTGCTTACAGTTTGTGGGTGGTAGATTTATTTTTTTATGTGATTATGATTTAAACAAGATTAAACTCGTTTTAGATATTCCACCATACTATATGGAAATGTTGCAAGCATGGCAAGAGACAAGTAATTTAAGATATTTGGAGGGTTATATTAATCCAATTATTTTTAATAATCAGAATATATGTATAAATGGAAAAAGTATATTTGATAGATACTTGTTTGAAAGAGGGATTGTTCAACTGAATCATTTGGTTGAGAAAGGTCATGTTAAGCCTGTTAAATATTTTATGAACCTCGGTATGAAAGGTAATAATTTGCTTATGATTATTGATATTTATGATGCGATACCCAGGTTATGGAAGGATGATTCAGGGTTAATAGAATTCCTCGAGGTTGATTTGATAAGCTTTAATACTTATTTCCATATTTCTAGTAAAAAAATACAGTTTGTGGATGTGGGTTCAAGAACAATCTATGATTATTTCATCAAAGCACTGCAGCGAACGTATGATTTGCAGGTAAGGGATGGGCAAAATGATTATGATTTTATAGATAAAGAATTAAAAGAAATATTTGTGAGACCAAGAATTACTATACTCATTAGAAAACAACGTGAATTTCAATTTAAATTATTGCATGGAGCCATATACACTAATGAGCATCTTCATAGATTTGGTTTTGTTGGTGATAATTTATGTTCGTTTTGTAAGCAGGAAATAGAAACATACAAACATTTATTTTTATCTTGTGGGAGCGTTCAAAGGTTATGGCAGGCTTTAATACAACTTTTTGAGTTAGATGAAATTAAAGATTTAGAATGGCGAGATATATTTGTTGGGTTGGTAGGTAGTTCATATAGAATAAAAATGTGTAATACTATCATTTTCATGGTGAAGTATGTTACATTTATGTCAAGATCGGGGGGGGGGGGGCGAGTACTAACTTTAGAAAAGATGAAAAAAAGCATTTTTAAGTATAGGGATGAGGAAAAGAAAATAGCAATTAAAATGGGAAAGCTAGGATCACATTTTTTAAAGTGGGAGCAGCTTAAGATTAATTAAGATTTGCTTTCTTCTCCACCGTGAGCTTGTTAAAAGCGTAACTCGATTTTGCGGCCTGGATAACTTATTTAGTATATTTTTCTTAAGTTGAGAATGTTGGCAGACATCCACTGAGTGAGTACTGTGTGTGTGTGTGTGTGGGGGGGGGGGGGTGGGTGGGTGGGTGAGTATGTGTGTGAGTGGGTGAGTATGTCTGTGTGATGTAGGGGGCAGGGAGGGGGCAGGATTGTTTCAGTAAAATTATCTCCAGATTTGTTTTTTTTTTGTAATATATAAGTAAATAACATTTACAATTGACATATTATGTTTAGGTACTTATACGTTTACTTTGTTGTTAAGTTATATTATACTGCAAATAAGTTTGTGTTTAATTATGTTTATGTAAAAGCATCAATATTGAACACGTTTATTTTATTCAATTGTATGTCATGGTTTGTATTACACATCTGGAGAAATAAAACAAAATTGTTAAAAAAAAAAAAAAAAAGTGTTGTGTGTTCGCCGTAGTAGTAGTAGCTGTCTGTCGCGAAGCGACAATGACCGCCTTCATTTTCACTTTACAGCTGTTCTCCATACAGCTCGCTGGCCTGCAGCAGTTGTCCAAGTCTTGGTTTCAATTTGCCTCCGCTTAAGGTTCCTCTTGATCGTGTCCTTGTAGCGAAGCCGTGGACGACCAATCCCTCTTTCGCCATCGGGTAGTTGCGAGAATAGTACTTGCTTTGGTAACCTCTCAGAGGGCATCCTGATGACATGGCCTGTCCATCGTAGGTTCTTCCTGATGAGCAGGTCCTCCATAGAAGGAAGGTTTGCTCGCTCTAGTACCTCTTTGTTGGTCACCTTGTCCTTCCAACTGATTCTCATGATTGCTCGAAGGTGTCTCATCATGAACGCGTGAAGTTTCTTTACTTGACTTGTGTAGAGAGTCCAGCTTTCCGCACCGTATAAGAGAGTGGATAGGACGATAGCCCTGTAGATTTTGCACTTCACTCTTGTTGAGACATGATGGTTGTTCCATAGCCTGGTTCGCAGTCTTCCAAAGGCACTGCTGGCCTTTGACATTCTTTTCACCAGCTCAGAGTCGATGCGTTCGTCTTTGGATATAGTGCTGCCGAGGTAAGTGAAGTCATCTACCTGGTTTAGGGCTGTCCCATCCACTAGGATCTCCTCCTCCTCTCGGTGGTCTGTACCTGGTTGGAATAGTACTTCAGTCTTTTTGATGTTTATTTGTAGACCGAACTTCTTTGATGCTGATGAAAATACATCTATAACATGTTGCATCTGCTCTGGTGTATGAGAAACAAGAGCACTGTCATCTGCAAAGAGGAGTTCCCTCACGAGAATCTGTGTAGACTTCGTCTTAGCTTTGAAGTGTGCGACATTGAATAGGTCGGCGTCTTGACGTGATTGTATGTAAACGCCTTCCTCAAAGTCCGCAAAGGCCTCCTCCAGCATCGCCGAGAGAAAGATGGAGAACAGCGTAGGGGCCAACACACATCCTTGTTTTACACCGTTACTTACAGGGAAGCTATGGGATGTTTCGCCTGCTTCCTTGACTTTAGCCATCATACCCGTATGTAAGGACTCTACCATTCCGGTGAACTTCTCGGGACATCCATACTTTCGTAGTAGTTCCCAAAGACCTGTCCTACCAACAGTGTCAAAGGCTTTCGTGAAATCGACAAAAACCACATAGAGGGATCGGTTGTGCTCAATGCACTTCTCCTGTAGTTGTCTGAGGCAGAAGATCATATCTACTGTGCTGCGGTTGTTCCTAAATCCGCATTGCGTCTCCGGCAATATATCTGGTGCTATGTGGGTATTCAATCTGTTCAGAAGGATCCTGGCAAAAACTTTCCCTGCTATTGACAATAGCGATATTCCTCTGTAGTTTCCACATTGAGTTCTATCTCCTTTTTTGAAGATGGCGACAATATTAGCATCCTTCCATTCCTGAGGTACGGAGCCTTCTGCCCATGCTTGTTGTATCAGCATTAGTAAACTGTTGGTTAGTGTGGCTCCTCCGTGCTTCCATATCTCGCTTGGTATCCCATCCACTCCGGGTGCCTTGCCATCACCCAAGGAGGCAATTGCCAGGTTTAGCTCTTTTCGTGTTGGAATATCATCGAGTGCAGTAACTACAGGTCGCTGGTTGATCCTATCACGCGCTGCAGGCTCGATATCTCCTGGCTGGTTGAGTAGTGTCTCAAAATGCTGCGACCATCGTTCAAGCACCCTTTTGTTGTCTGAAAAGGTTGTGTTACCGTCCAGGGACTTGAGATGAACTGTACTCCTAGTCTGGGGGCCCCAGACTTCTTTCAGTCCAGTGTAGAAGGACTTCATGTCATTATTGTCTGCGGAGCGCTGCAGGTCCTCTGCCTTTTTCTCCCACCAGGTGGTTTTCATTTTCCGTGTGTACCTCTGCAAGTGTCTGCAGGCTTCCTTGTACGCGGTGGTGGTTGACCTGGTGCTTCTAGTCTGTAATACACGTTGGTGAGTTTCATTCCTTTTCTTCATGAGTATCAGAAGCTCGGAGTCTTCTGGGTCAAACCAGTCCTGGTGTTTTCGCTCTGGTTTACCGAGGGTGTTGCTCGCTGTGTCATATACTACTTTGCTGAGTGATGCCCAGGTCTGATCAACTGTCATTCCCTCTTGCACTCCCCAAGTCGCCAGAGCTTTCTCCATATCTTGCTCTAGCTTTAGCCGTTGTGTGTTGACGTGTAGCCGGTCTGTGTTCAGCTTTGCAAGTTTAGTAGCTCCTTGCTTCCTACGCTTTGAACGTAAAGCAAATGCAATCTTTGATCTTAGTAGCTGGTGATCGGTCAAGCAATTAGCTCCACGCATAGTTCTTGTGCTGTGAACAGCAGTTCTTGTGTGTTCGCCGTAAGCCTGTATAAAGCGTAACTCTATTTTGCGGCCTGGATAACTTATTTAGTGGGTGAGTATGTGTGTGGGTGGGTGAGTATGTTTGTGTGATAGAGGGTGAGTATGTTTGTGTGATAGAGGGTGAGTATGTTTGTGTGATGGAGGGGGCAGGGAGGGGGCAGGGAGGGGGCAGGATTGTTTCAGTAAAATTACCTCCAGATTTGTTTAAGTTTTTTTTTTGTAATATATAAGTGAATAACATTTACAATTGACATATTATGTTTAGGTACTTATACGTTTACTTTGTTACTAAGTTATATTATACTGCAAATAAGTTTGTGTTTAATTATGTTTATGTAAAAGGATCAATATTGAACACGTTTATTTTATTCAATTGTATGTCATGGTTTGTATTACACATTTGGAGAAATAAAACAAAATTGTTAAAAAAAAAATTAAAAAAAAGTTCGCGAGCGCTTGCGTAAATTAGTGTGGGCGTGTGCTCGTGCTAGTATGTGATGGCTATCGCCGATCATCCCCCCACTCCTCGGTACGGATTTACGCCCCTGCTAACGACAATAGTAGAAATGAAGTCGAAAGTCCAATGAAGATGAATAGAGTTGAGAACGAAGGAAGGGGCTCACGCGATGAAATATGCGGAGGCTTGAAGGCGGAGATGCAGCTTCGTATTCGTGGCTGAAGAGCAGTGAAGGATCTCGACGCTGACGCTCGTGATCATATTGCTCCGATTGTCTCATTTTCGCTCGCGTGAACATTGCCAGCACAAACCACTGACCTCTACCTCCTACACGGATCATCGCACATTCCCATTCACTATACGTTACGTACTAAAAGGCTGTATTGTCTGACCGTTCATGAATATTCATGTTTTTGCTAAACTCGGCAAAATGTTTGCTTTTACTAAATGGAAAAATTACGGTGGGGGGTTGGATGAAATGGACAAAACGAAATAGGCAGAAGTGATCTATGATAATTCATGCTTTTTATGTTTCGTGTGCTCGACCTATAATCTTCAAATCGCTTGGTAAACTGAGTCCAAAGTTAGACTTGTTTCACATGTGTATTATAGGCAATGACGAGCTTGCAACCTATTTTGAAAAATTACGGTGGGTGAACTTTCAAAAGTCAATGAGACATGAGGGCTCCAATGAAAGAGCTAGTGATAACGTACGTCGGGGTGGATGTGCTTTTCGTTTAAACAAAAAATGAATTTTTAACGATTTTTTAAAAAAACGTCCATAGGCTAACATGTTAGGCTGCTGAATCTGACCATGCTCTGACGATAGGGGGCGTTGTGAAATGAGACTAAACGGAGCCATATGAAAGATGATGAAGAAGCTCTCAGGCGAGAAGAGAAGAGAAGAAAGTGACGCTCGACGATGAAACAGTGAGTCGTTGATGTCGGAGGCCAAGGTAGAAAATGCAGACATCAAAGCCGGCATTGGTGCTGAGCAGTGAGTCGCTCGATTGATGCGCCGAACTTTGATGATGAATGTTTAGATGAGCTGCGGTGGATCGAGCTCATGTGGGTGAAAGGCTACCGGTGAAGAAACTGGCAGCTCCCAGCGGAGAATCAGGCGCCATGTCGGTCCTGATTAAACTGTTCCACTGGAAGACTGCAGCCAGATGAACACGGCAGAGAAAGAGTTGACGTGCCGTAGAAAAGACGAAAGGCACAGAAGAATACAGCCTGGAGAGGAAATTATGGAGACGTCTTGACTCGACCAAGATGAGAGCGGGAGTGGAGTAAAACCTCGTGGCGTTGAAAATACGCGGGGTGAACAGTGCGGAACCACGATGCGCGATTGGAAAGAAATACACACGTGGCCCGAATAATGAATATAAATAAGTAGCGTGATGGAAAATAACTGTGAACATGAATGTACGGTACAAGTAGGGCGAATGTAAGAGCCGCTACAATTTAAAGAAAGATAATGTCATATCGGCAAAAAGGTTCAAGAAAAGAATAGACGGAGAGGGGGGGGGGGGGGGGGGGGTAGTGAGCACATTTTTTTTTTTTGATCCTCAAAAAAAAAATCAATTTGCACCCCCCCCTTGAGCGCCAGGTAAAAAAAAGGTAAAAATCACGTCATTTTACATGATTTTTTTCTCAAGGGGGGGGGGGGGGGGGGGGCCGGGCCCCCCGGGCCCCCCCCCCCTGGATCCGCCACTGGACGACACTCCCTATTTATTCC
This sequence comes from Strongylocentrotus purpuratus, assembly GCF_000002235.5. Classification (NCBI taxonomy): domain Eukaryota; kingdom Metazoa; phylum Echinodermata; class Echinoidea; order Camarodonta; family Strongylocentrotidae; genus Strongylocentrotus; species Strongylocentrotus purpuratus. Next base: position 22,964,924 of record NW_022145601.1, on the reverse strand, counting down.
AGATAAGGATCAGGAGGCAACTAGCAATCCAATTGCACCTACCACAGATCACACGCAAGCGGAGGCTCATGCCACAGCTTCTTCGGTTCCATCTGGGGAAGAATACATAGTAAATGATCCCCCCCCCCCCAAAAAAAAAAGTGCAGACGCGAATATTACTGTTTCGCCGAGCGATGATTTTTGCTTGGTTTAGATTTTCTCTTTTTTTGCTGTTATAAGCTACCATAGGTTAGGTTCGGCACTGTCGCCATGTTCTTCAGTCAGCACAGAACGCAGTCAGAAATGTAGTCAAGTTTGACTAGTTTCCCAGTTAACCCGTCAGTTGTCATAGAAGTATTCCCGACGAAGTTTTGTCCCGCCACAGAAGTGAGTGTTTAGATTAATATAAACGGGAATGTGAACTCTTAAAACGGAAAATAAGATAGATTCAAGTTGAACTGTAAAACGGACTCTAAAGAACTGTAATTAACTCATTTGCATAATGCACGTGTGGCATTAATTCCAAGATGGCTGCACCTAAAATGGCCGCGCCCATGACACGTACTTTTCGTCATGTATTTTTCCAGTTAAATGATAATTGTCAAAACAGAATTACAATATTAGGCAAATATTGTTTTATGTCATTTATAGAGTAAACAGTGTATATATGTATAAGTCCTAAAGATAAAGGATGTTTATATTTGTGCATGCTAGAATCTTGGATTTTATGCAGTTTGTTTGGGTGACAAAAGTTGGTCTGTGGAATTTGATTTAGCTTGCTTAAAAGTTGCAAGACACCATTTATTGACTTGGTGAAAGGTTAAGCTTTGCACCTCTGGCATGGTATTTAGAGTCAGAATTGAAGACGGTGTTTAATCATTTTTAAGAGTTAATAATGTAACTTGAAAGGCTTGCTGTAGTGCATGTGTGGATTACAGGAGTAGATTACAGATGTAAATTACAGGTGTAAATTACAAGTTTTGCCAAATAGTTTATTTTGTATTGAAGTGTAATCTCTAGATTATTACTGGGAAGTTTTATGCAAGTCAGATATTTAAGTTTAATTCATCAAACAGGGTTAAATTGTATGAAGTCATTTTATAAGACAGTTTTTCTTAGGCGAGCATAAATATGCAAATTAAGCGCCTGTCAAAGTCAGTCGAAGGTCATATAGTATATTTAAAGTGACAATCTATTATTGAGGTTTTTTAGAACGAATTTATTCTGTGAAGAAATATGTGAATAATCAAGCTTGTGTATGGATGCAAGATAAAGATGTTTACAGTTATTTTTGGTTTATGCAAAGTGGAAGTAATCTGTTTAAAGGAGAATCAGCTCATTTTGAGAAACTCTGAAAATATGAGTTCATCAAAGTAATGCATATTAGAGAATGCATAAGTTTTGTAGCCATTGGTTACTCTGAGTTTTTGATAGTTAAAGGACGAGGTCAAGATTGACAGTTTATAGAACAAAAGCAAATGTGTTTAAATGAATCTTTATAGATTCAGTTACTTGGTTTGTTCAGATAATTTGGATTATATATTGCATTCTTGTGTAACATGAATGATATACTAAATCTGTCATTGTTATTTTATCTGTCTTTACAGATCGAATAAATAAGCTTCACAGCTTAATATCTCCATTTACGGCTGGACTCTCCAACTTCCATTTTCCCTTTCTTCAACTATTCATTGCTATCAACAGTCTAGACTTCTTAGCATTTATTGTTTTCGTGATCAATAACTTAGAACACGAACATACACATTCAAACAGAATACGACTCGTAATAGAAGCAGCAAAATCTTGTATGGGACTTACCAAAATTCTTCCCCAAATGATATACGAGAGACTAGCAACTTCTAATGAATGATAGAGAGAGGGGGCAGAAACCAGTTCCGTACGGCATGTGGCGTTGGCAACACAAATATCATGAATATTGCTCGTTTACCTTTTATTTTATTTTATTGGTTTTCTCGATACTATTCGAAATTATCTGCCAAGACCACTATGACCCTCGCACTGACCACCATAGTAATCATGTTTTAAGATATTACAGTGGAACTCGCAATCCATGAATGCTCATGGTTTTGATTTTTATGCTAGTATAATTAAAAATGTTTCTATACACGAGAAACCTGGAATTATGTGTATACAAGAAACATGGTATGATGATTTCAATCTGGTACATTTTCCTAACTACCATTTGGTTAAAAAGAATAGGCGCGGAGGCCTAGCTATATATATATATATATATATACACTCGTCTATAACATTTAGAGTGCTGAACGTCCCCGAAGATAGGGAGTATCAGGTTGTAGACATCTTTTTACAAAATCGTATTTTTTTCTCTCATAAATTTCTACAACACATGTAAGAAAATCATCACCTCTTTGCTGGACGAAATTATGGTGAATTGTAAAGAACAGGTTATAGTGTGTGGTGACTTCAACTCCCATAATCCACTGTGGGGTAGCACCAGTTTGGATGTAAACGGTAAGACTCTGGAAGATTTTATGAACAAATATGATCTAGTTTTACTTAATGATTGTACTCCAACCGGAATGGCTCCTCATAGTGGGGGTCTATCCTGTTTGGACCTTACGTTCATGTCTAAGGAACTGAGTGGTCGTACCCAATGGTCGGTCTCAAGACATAATTTTGGAAGCGACCACTTTGTCATAAGTTTTAACATGTTCTCAAAAATACAGAATAATTTTGAAACAACACAAAAACAAAAAACAGTTATGACTAGAAGACACACAAACATAAACTGGGAATTTTATGAGATGGAAATGGGCTCACACTTCGAGGATATAAGAAAAAAGAGCTGTGATTTAGACATCCAAGGAAAATACGATTTATTAGTAGGTACCATGCTAGCTGCTTTTGATAAACAAATGAAAGGGAGTAAACCCAAGCATACTGACAAATCGCCGGTACCTTGGTGGAACAAGGCGGGCTAAAAATAGATTGATGTATAAAACATTTCTTTATAATGACTTTGAGGCCATTTTCAGAAAAGCGAAAAGGGAGTATTGGAAAGACTACTGTGGAAAGTTAAATCGATTGGTGAACATTAGTTCAGTACGGAAAAGGATAAAAGGTATGAAAGAAGGTAGTAAATCCCAGATACCTAATTTGATTATGGACAGTGGAAAGACTATTGCGAAGTCGGCAGAAGAAAAAACAGCCATTTTCCTTCAATGTTTCAATTTTATAAATTCAAGCGTAGATAAGAAAGAATTAGACAGGAGGAAAAGGAAAGAGGATATACTTAAAAACATCATTAAAAATACAAACGAACTTGAAGACAATGCGCTCAACGATAATTTTAGTATAAGAGAATTGGAAATTGCAATCTCTATAATAAAGGACACTGCGCCAGGTAAGGATGACATACAAGCCAAAATGATATGGAATCTATCAGATAAGTTAGTTAACACTGTCTTAGAGTTATTCAATGAAATATGGGACCTGGGCTTACTGCCAAGTCAATGGGCAGAAGCGATACAAATTCCAATTTTAAAGAAAGGAAAGGACGCCTCCAATCCACTATCATACCGACCAGTTTCCCTTACACCGGTACTAGGAAAGGTTGATAAAGAACAGAATGACTTGGTATATGGAGAAGAATAATATTATTACCCCTATCCAGTCCGAATTTAGGAAAAAAAGAAGCACTGTTGATCAAATAATAAGGCTGGAAACGGATATACAGAAAGGGATGATTAACAGAGAATATACGGTGGTACTTTTCTTAGACTTGGAAAAGGCATATGATATCGTATCGAAACCTCATGATATTAATTCCAACCAGCTCTAACACTAAATGTCTAAAAAATAAAGAGTAACGAGCACATTAACCCCCATAATCTTGCACTTCGCCAATAACAAAGGCCAAGATAAATCTTTATCTCACACACTGGGCAAGTATCAGAATCACAGAAACGTAGAGCAGCAGAAGTGAGAGCAAGACGCCCTCACACACAGCCTGGCGGAAATCATCGGAATCGATGGATAGCGCCGATAAACCCAACAACAACAACAACAATCCAGCTATCAAATCCACCAACAGCTGACCATATCAATGCACAGTTCTCCTCTAGTATTCCAAATATTACGAAATGTTACGCAACGCCGTCTGCTTCCCGAAGTTCTCTATTTACTCTGTCGTACAAATATGCAGGCATCGAGCTTTGAAGACATGCGTGGCACCGAACAAATTAGGTCATGTTCAGTGAAGATGTATTTAGCTATAACATATAAAACACAGAATTCCCGACATATGACCAATGAAACTTTATTTTGGTTATCAAATGCTTTGTTCGTGCTCGGATAGCTCTACTGAAGACGAAACCATTTCAACCAGCAAAATCGACCAAGGAAATCGTGAGTTGGAGCGAATGTAAGGTTTTCATCATCATGATTGACATTTACATTTGCCGAAAATTTCCGAAATTTGTTTATAGCTAGGAAGATAGTCCAAAGGTTCATCTCCCTAAAGAACTAAATAAAATTGTGTTGTTTGTTAGCGCATTTGTTGAACGATGGTTAGAAGTTGTCGATTCATCACCACTTTTCACCCCAATTACGGGCCGGCAACGCATAAGCCGCCGTGCTCGCTGGCCTGGGCTGTGGGTGGAACGGGAGGACTTAGAGCCAATAGGGAGCTGTAAGGTCTCGGAGAGGGGTTAAGGGGATTAGGGTGGGGGAAACAAAAGACGCGCGGTGCCACGGATGGCTTCAAAGGGACCTCTTGGACGTGATCTCCATTCATTACAGCTTCTTGGTTCAAGGACAATTATCCCCTGGGCGATCACCCCAGTGTGAAATTGATGAATTGGGTGATGAATCATGTAAATATAAGTCGCTACCAAGCACATCATGTGTTTACAAAAAGGTGCCTCTCAAGCCTTTCGGTAGAATAAACGGACTCGTTAAAAAAACAACAGCATATTAAAAGGGCAATATATGGGCCATCCACACCGGCAGCAGACGGAACAAAAATGCACATCGTCTGGAAAGGCCAAGAACGTGGCGTCACGTTGGCGGTTTGACTGAGTGCAGTCAAATGCGTCGCTTTTCAAGTTTTCATCAAACTGTCCCAGTTTGCAAATCGCGTGACGCATCCGCTGGACCCCTACGCAACAGGTTTTTGTATTTATACGAAATATTAATTTCTCCGGAATGAATGAACAGTAAATCATTGAAACCGGAAATACTTGATCGGTAATTTTTACTCTGCTATAATTTGCAGCATTTAATTGAGTACTCAACCTGTTATGACAATGTTATACTGAGCTCAGATATTGGTACATGAGTACATGTTGCTGTAATTTCGCCAATGATTCATTATCTTTGCATCAACCATATTTAACCTATACTTGCATTTGAATGCCGATGGCAGCAGCTGTTAACGTATTTCAGTTAATAAACTTTGTTCAACTTTATACTTCTAATCTCTTCTTTTCTTCAGTTCTCTGTTGAACGGACAGCTCGTTTTTTATTCCTTTCAAGAGTTTAAATTCTGGCACACGGAACTCCTGGGCCCTATATATATTTATATACTGTCTTGTATTTAAACTATTGTATTGTATTTATTTTCCGTGAATAAAAAAAAAAAACATCAACAAAATATAAATTTACGATCATCAAGACACACTTCTTAAAAAGGAAAACGGAGGGATGGCCCTACTCAGCGTTGTTAGCATAACAATGCTTTTTTACAGAGTTTTACACGAGTAGTGCATACAATTCCTGTAGTTAAATTACATGTATGTAACATGATTAATGCAGAAAGGTGAACACATTAAAGCAAGCAGATAACAAATGTACGTAAACACAAGGGAATATGCATGATCAACATGTCACACCATATTTTGTGAATGAAAATACACAAATTAAAAACATACACATTGCAGAATAAGGACAACTGAGCAATAATGTGTATTTAAATGATTAAAAATATCATACAGACACCCATCTAAAATAAATGCTACTGTTACTATAAATCCTACACGTCCCTATAAACAAAAACATACAAATAACATTGTTCATGTCGAGTCGTACAGAGAAAATAGCTGAATTGATCCAACCTCAACTAGAAGGATATAATATGCAAACTGTCATAACAAAAACCATTCCAGAAACCACAAGTAGTACATGATTAACATAAATTCCCCGTGGAAACAAAATTTCTTACCATACTAAATATAAAAACATGATCATGATACAGAATATAAAAGAATGAGTACATACATGCAAATCCCCGTGGAAATATTTTGTCTAGCATACCAGATATAAAAACAAGATCGTGACACAGAATATAAAGAATGAGTCTATCTATCTAAGTATCTTCTCCCGGTTCGGAGGTTGATTGCAACATCTCTCCATTTCACTCTATCTTCTGCCATTCTGGTGCACTCTTGCAGTTTTAGTCCACTCCAGTTCTTGACATTCTCTTCCCAGTTGATTCTGGGTCTCCCTCTCAGTCTACTTCCTTCCACTTTTCCTTCCAAAATACTTCCTTTAAGAGGCTTTGGTGCCTTTTTAACATGACCAAAGTATTGATTTTTCTTTCCTTAATTAATCCTACTAGTGCAATTTGTTTACACCCTGGCATGTGCAATATCTCTTTGTTGGTTTTCATTCGTTTCCAGGATATTTTCATCATTCTTCTGTAAATCCACATTTCAAAAGATGTTATTCTATTTTCCATGGCCTTGCCAAAGAATGAGTGCATACAGGAAAACCTCTTGGAAACACAAATTCTTAGCGTACTAGATATAAAATCATTACCATGACACAGAATATATAAGAATGAGTACAAACATGAAAACCTCGTGGAAACAAACATTCTTAGCTTACAAAAACATGACCATGACACAGAATATAACGAATGAGTACATGCAGTACATGCAAATCCCCGTGGTAAAAACAAAATCTTAGCATATATACTAGATATAAAAACATGACCATGCCACAGAATATCAAAGAACGATGTAAATGCATGTATAATCAAGGAACACAACGTTTGTTTAAATTAAAGGTTAGGACTTGAAAAACAAACTGTTCAAAAGTTAGAATTTTCTTAACGTATATCTAAATAGACATTTTCTAACATTTACGCAAGCAGAAAATCGCAAACTTGTGTTTCACGAAGTCTCTATTCTGTGTACATGTGTATCTTCAAAAGATTAATCCATAACCATTAAAAGATCGACTATCCACAACGAACTTTATTCTATTTTTACTCAACAAAGTCAACAGCTATTTGATGTATTTTCTCTCTTGACATTTAGGAGCTAGATTGCGATAGAGTTAGGCACTTCGCGTGGATGAAGCCAAAGATACTTCTCTTCTCTTGTCTCATTCCGTTTGTCGATTATGTCTCCAATGCGTTTGAGTTCAGCTCGGAATCTAGGGGAGAGAATGAGAGAGAGAGAGAGAGAGAGATAGAGAGAGAGATGGAGAGGGAGAGGGGAAAGGGGTGGGGGGGAATATGAATATACATTAATGGATATATATTTGTACTCTATTGACTCAATGGGAAGGCAACCCTGATGATAATTAGTTTGTTTTTTATTAGATCAGAACAATTAAAGTAACCGATCAGTGAAAGTCTTTAGCCAAATCTGTTTAAAAATAGGAAAGCTTTATATTTTGTAGTTACGATCAATAAAAACAGGAATTGGCAGCTCTGTGACGATTCTAGGACAATTACCCCCTGGGCAATCATCCCCCGGACAATTACCCCCCCCCCCCCGAGAAAAATAACCCCCGAGGACAATTATCCCCCTTAATTTAGTGAACAAGCAGGAATAACAAAGGAGGAGACATTTTCAAAATGATAACAAATTAGAACTAGAAACGATTTAACGTACTGTATACCGGCACCTCGCCACCTAATATTACACAAATAGTGAATGATCATGAGTGCAATGGTACTAGATTCTGCACATCTCGTCTTTCACCAAATCTTAAAATTGCAGAAAGCTCTGAAACTTACTTCTTCAAGGCCTTTTGATAGGTAGCACCATGCATGTACTGCACCTCAAAGTCTCCCAGAGGCTTGCTGCCTCGGGTGCTGAGGATCTTTGTGAATACCATGGTGTTCAAGGTCTGATCCTTGTTGGGTAGATTCTTGACGATGTCTGCCTCCGTGAGAGGAGTCTTGAGAAATAAAGAATACTAATATTCAAAAGTGGTTGTGTAACAATAAAAACAATAACAACAGCAACATAAATGATGGAATTAATAACAATAAGAATGTAATTTGATAATGATAACAGTAATAACAATGATAATCATTAACGATAATAAAAATAATAATCATAATGGTGATAAAATAGTGATAATATTTAAAGTAATAATGATATAATAATTGATAACAATTCAAAATTACAATAATAATTATAATAACTATGATACTGATAAAAATAATAATAATAATAACAAACGTCATCATTATAATAATCATCATCATCATAATAAAAGTAGTAATAATGATAATGATAATCATAATAATAATATTGATAGAAATTCAAGTGCCATACTCTTTAATAGTTTGGCACCCCCACCAAACAAAATATACTCATGTAATAAAACCCAAGTCTAAAATGCGTGAGTCTGATCGGATGAAGGTTAAGTTACGTAATTTAAGGTTCAGAGTTGCTTATTTTATGGGGTAAATTTGAAAGGCTTCCATCGGCCAATCTATGGCTTTTGTTAAACAATACAAAATAATTTCGCGTCTCGTTTAATAGCCGCAAATTAGCCGCATTTATCATTTTAATGTGTATATCTCGGGAGATAAATTTCCGAATGGACTTGATATGCGCACTCGATCGTTGTCCCATCTCAATCTTACCTTATCCTGCGGCGGTGATCCATTCATCCAGAGAGGGTAGGCCGGGGGAAAACCATAGTTATCATACTGGCCGAAGTTCGCTGCAGCATGAGCAGCGCTAAAGATAAAGATACAATCCGTAACAAAGGTGGTGATCTCTTCCGCGGTTTCAAAATGGCCATCATTAGGAAGTCCCTAAGAGAGAGAGAGAGAGAGAAAAAGAAAAATGGGTATCAGCGAATTTATTGATCAATCAATGGACGATGGTATGCGATAGGTCCATAGATAAAAACGTTTCTACTAGTATAAACAAAACATTAGGCATAATTCCTATGAGCGTTTTTATTTCATCTTTTAATATTTTTATTTGTCAAATACAGGTCTAAAAAATCTTTAAAAAAAACTCTGAATCTCATTATTTCAGTAAAATAATACCATGCCTTTAAAACTTGTTTGCCCCTTTTCATGACATTATTTCTGAGAGTCATTAGCCCCATTTTTATTTAAAATGAGCTATTTTCACATTTTTGAAAACAAGATCCGTCTGTTGTAGAGCACGGTAAGCCTCAATACTCATTGAACAATATCAACGAGTTCTAATACGGGACCTCACAAAATGAATCAACCGCACATTTTTAAATATTATTATATATTTATACTTGGAAATTATAACGTTGCTACCGATTTGATCCGCTTTATCAACAACAAAAATTTGTCTAAGGTCTCAGCATAACACCGATACTTAATTTTTCTCCAACATTTTTGCTGCTTTTAAAGTGAAATCCTATTTTCTATCCCCATGTTTATTATTAAGCCTAAATTGTATGAGCCGCTACTCAAAGCTGGAGCGGCTACAGAGAGAAATGCGACGCGGCGCTCTAAAACTGAAGTGATATAAAAGTCATATTAATCCTCAAAAGAGTGGATTTTCAACCACGCCATTTGGATAGTATGGAGTACCTTCATGTGACCTATGACCTCTCCATCAAATTTAGGCTTGGTCCCCATGAACCGGATCCATTCCTGCAATTCATGGTCGGCAGCTATCTTCCCGGGAACATCTGGAAGTAAACAAACACGCATGAGAAAATAATAATGCAGCGATACGGTCTCATTTTATCTGCTATATTGTTAGAATACGTAATCTTAAGACACACATAAGTTTTTAATATCTTATTTATCATGCCAACGTAAAATTGTATACGGTACATGAACATTTTATCTCCAGCTGCAACTGAGTTTACTATTCTGCGGCATTTAAGATATTTTAGAGGTCCCGTGGTCTAGTAGATTTGTCACTGGACTGTGAAACACACGATAAACGGTTCGGGTCCCATTCGCGGCACTAACACTTTTTGACAATACATTCAATTGTCTCTTCCCACCAAGAAGATAATGGGTATCTGTGGTGATCACCTGTTTTTGCCATTCTCCTTATGTTAAGGAGTAAAATGATCGACTCTTAGATAAATCAGTGCAGTTGACGTTGAAATCTTTTAATCGTTGAGGTCTGTCCGGGATCATAAAGGGTGGCCGAATGATTCAAACGAGCCGATGAAATCGTTTAGGGAGCCTCACTGGCCGCTGATTTAATATAAATTGTTGAAGTCTGAATAAGAACAGGGATTTCCAATGCCTTTTACTTATTAACGATATGGGATGCATTAGGGAACGATTTATCGTCATAATTAGATGAGAGAGAACATTTATTGATCATTCATCTGTGATATAGAAATTATTTGTCCCTTGGTTAAGAATAACAAGGATCATGTCACAACACAATTAAAGAAAACAAAGACGTACGTGTGCAATGACGAATGTTCATTATGTGATTATTATTTTCTCTTAAATACAAAAACAAGGTTTAAAGAAAGTTATAAATCTAATTTGTGCCAGACGAAAATACGGGAAAAGGATATTGATTTCATCAACTAAATAGTACTCTATAGCGTATGAGTGAACGAAATATTTATATCTATTAATGATTGATTCACATCACAGTCCTCCCCCCCTCCTACACATACACTATCGCCTCACAGTAGAACATTGGGCACAAACAAAACACTGAATATCGCCCGACGCTTGCGTGGTACACACAAATGTAATCCAGGGCCCCTTCTTATAAAGAGTTGCAATTGATCCAAATCAATCGCAATTAGTCCCCCAGTCAATCGCAAGTTTGCAGTCTTCTCTCTCTAAAGTACAAAGTTGCGATTGATATGAACTCTTTATTAAGATGGGGCCCAGATCCGTTCAAATTAAATCAGTCATCCAAAGGGTGCGTTAGATCGTTCCTGATGGCAAGTGAATTTCCTCTCCTCTGAATTAAGACAATACCAGTCACGAATTCTTTGAAAAACTCAACCTAAGGCAATTTCGATGGCCTTTCTTTTTTTAAAATCTGCGAGCAATACAATGGCATAATCTGTTCATGATTACTATTAGAGGTAGAGTATTGAAATCGCCCTTGACTTGATTTCTAAGAAGCGTTCGCGATTGTGGTTACTTTACCGTAATGGTGGTCCACAACTTCCTTGACGTAGTCGTATATTGCTCCACGTAGGAGCAAGGCGTCATCACGATAATGGTAGTTCGGTAGCACTTCAGGGTCAGAGACGCCCCTTACAAGAAGGTCAGTCGGAAGGGAGCCCTCCACGTCGAATCGCCATGTAGAGTAGGAGCGTTTGATGACATCTGCCATACCGACGGCGCCAATGGTCATATTTATGTAGGTAAATTCGCCCGTTGCAAGCAAAGGCGTTAAACCTTTGCTATAAAATGAATGATTTTGAATAAAATATATGGTAAAAACATGCCTTGGGGGTTCATAGTTAATTTCTTAAAAGTCTGTGTAGTCTTTTGTTATATACTTATAGTAACGAATTGCTATTATCATTGTTATTATTGTGATCATTATTCCTATTATCGTTATCCTTATCATTATTATTTTATGATAATATCATTATCATCAATAGTATTATGATTATATTGTTGTTAATATGTTTGTTATTATCATTATCATTAACATCTTTAACAATATACTGCAATGCTCAACATATAAAAGAACCTAACTAGTTGATGGCGAGGAGGTACAAGAAGTGAGGAGCAAGAAGACGGAAGATGGGATGAGATGGAGACAGGGAACGATGCGCTGCTATGCAGATGATTTCACCAATGAGATGGGTGGATCCAATGTGGGAAACCGACTCATGGACGGCAGCATCGCCCAAGTTGAAGTAACACTTGGCCAAGATCCACGTGTACTCGGGATCAGTCGGGTAGAACACCTGCAATAAAGTCCACAATGATGTTATCTTGGTCTTAATAAAAGCAGGGAAAATGAGATAATTACAACAGTGAAAGTTCGAATAATATCCGATTTAAAAAAAATAGGAGAGTTATGAATTGATGAAGTTGTCATCGGTGATACAAAATTGGTGTAAGCGGACACTTTTTTTTTTTCATCATCATCATCGCCGTCATAATCACCATCATCATCACCATGATCATCGCCATCACCATGACAACATCACCATCATCACTATTTTCATTATCGTCACCATTATCATCACAAAATCACCGTCTTCTTCATCATCATCATCATCATCATCACTATCAATATTTACCGGATTGTTTGGAGCTGGGTCTTGATTCAACTGAATAGCGACCGGCATCAAATATTTGTCTTTGTTGACGAAGAAAAGCGCAATGGGTGCAGTGATCTGACGGAAGAAAGTAAGGTTTCAAATATGCATTGCTTCGAATAAACCAATCCCCATTAGATATGAGATAAGAATCGTTGAATTAAATTTATAAAACATTCACTTCTCGTACCATACAGGTACGTGCTAACATGAAATGTTTCTCGTCTAGGTAACTTTCAATTCTATGGCGTAGGCTTTTTTGACGTATTTTTTTCCTTGATTCATTTTTAATGAATTCGAAACTTCTCGAAGGTATTTGTAAATTACGCCTTTTCAGTCATTTGCTGCTAACCTTTCTTTTTTAATGAATTTTATAGCTATATTTTTTAATACAAGAATTCGATCTATGAATGATATTTTCTGTAATTGTTTTCATAGGTACCAAAAAAAAAATATATACTAATATATAAATACAATAAAAATTAATAAATAAACAAATATTACATCGGCAATTTTTTTGAAAAGACCTGTCCAGTAACAACAAGATGGGATTAATTCATTACCTTTCGCTCATCTGCACAAGGCAAGTCTTTGAGGAGCTTGAGATCGATGATGAAAAGACGCTTCTTCTTGATGGCTTCCGACACAGTTAGGCCTTCCAGAAGAGGTTCAACATCCTTGTCGTCCACGGCGAAACTGAGAGGAGGGAACAAAAACTTATAAACTCTAATTTGTTCTATTCTTCGTATTTCAATTGCCTACAATCAGTATGGTATTATCCTGTAGAAGTCCATCGAGCTCAACTAAAGGGTTTTGAACATCTTTGTGTGGGCGTGTGTGTGTGTGTGATTGTGTTTACCAAAATTAGCAATCGCATGAATGGTCTGTTTGGTTTAATGTTAACATGGGCGTGTGCAGGATTTTAGGATAAGGAGGGGGGTGAAGCATGATGCTGTGGGTCTTAGTACAGCTATGAAAGCAAGCGGGGTGAACTCAGCGGCCAATGGCGGGGGTCCAGGGGCATAACCCCATAAGCTCATGTGTTTCCAGCGTTTTAAAGACCCGGATACACCTCTCCTCGCATAATTCTTCTCCCACTTTTCAGAAAAGTTTTGCTCCAAATGAAAAAACACACTGATGGTATAGAGGTTATACTCGCGTGATATATGATACCTGTAATATGGCGTAATCCTCAGATCCATTAAGAGAAAGTTTGTTAGGAGTACATGATCACATTATCATGTTATGCTTTTTTGAATGAACAATTGACGAATAGCTTGAATAAATATTTTATTTCAATGACGAAAATACGAATTTAAATGCGCAGATAATGAATATAAACTAATTCTGAAAATTTCTAACGATGAAATGCACGAGACACAGATTTGGGGATATTAAACTATATTGTCTGATCAAATCATGACTTCATGTATGTCTAGTCATAATTATTCAAAATATGAGTGCATTTGAAGAGTAATAATTCTATTATTGCATTAATAATATATTTTACAAAATGGGAAGAAAATATGTATTAAAAAAGAAGAGAAAGTCATTTGAAACCGATACTATAAACGATCAAAAGTTAATGCAAAACACGTTTACAGTACACTTGAAAATAGCAATGATTTAATATTTCACCTTGACCCGATGTTCTGTACAATACAAACATGCGGACATAGTTAAATCAAGGTGATTGGTTTACAGTCAAACAATGTTTTTTTTCTTCTAAAATCAAAATATTATCGTTATATTCTTTAAAGGCTTCAGTGATTTTGGCACTGAATTGAAAATCACAGAGTGCATAAAGTAGTTTGTTAAATCCACAAACAAACCATTTCTCACTGATATTGTCACTGAATTGAAAATCACGCCGTATGCCCAGACACGCAGCCACGGGGGGGGGGGGGGGGGGGGGGGGGGGGGGGGAGGTTAAGAGGACACTTTTTTTTTTTTCGGTCTCGAAATTTGCAAATTTGGCATTTCGTCCGTTGGGGGGGGGGGGGGGGGTAAGGTCACCTTTTTAGGTCAGCCATTGGCATATTTTTTTTTTTTTTAAATAAAAAACAAAAAAACAACAAACACCACAAAAAAGGGGGGGGGGGGGTTTCGCTAAAACATACATAAAACATACACATACAAAAAATTCAAGGGGGAAAGGGGTTTAACCCCAACCCCCCCCCCCCCCCCCCCCCCCCTTGTGTACGCGCCTGCACTGAATTGAAAATCACGCCATATGCCCTAAGATACTTGAACTTAGAGAGTGCATTTGAGTAGTTTGTTAAAGTAGACACACGAAGAATCAAAAGTGTTTTAAATTGATGCAAAACTCATATCATTGCGAAGGGGGAGCCTTACTGATCAAATACAACAACTCTCCTCTTCAAAATATGTTTGGGGCCCGCAGTAATTAACTCTTAAAAATGTTAGTTTTGAGATCCAGATTTTCTGCCTTTAGCGGTAATTTGTAGAGCGTCAATATTTGTGACGTCAAACACGGGACACGGCTGGCTAGCTGGAGACTAATACACGCGCGACTCCGGTACCGAGCTGTTTGTCCAGTGTGTGACGTCACTATTCAGAGCTCGCTACGCTCGTGTGTTTGGCTTACGTTCGGGGCGCTTGGGGGTCTGAGAAGGGTCTTGACAAATTGCATTTTACGCCTTTCCATGATATCTATATGATTTCTCAGCAAATTATTCGTGTTTTTCAAGAGAAAATCTTTCCATCCATTTATAATTTGTTCTAATTATCAGTTGTTAGTGAATATTCTTTGTGTAGCTCCTTTAAATCCACAAACAAACCACTTCTCACTGAGCTTTGCATCTGCGTGAAGATGTACACTCGCGAGAGTTTTGTGCAAACATTGAATAACCCGCGAGCTATAACATGCACGACGCTCAGATTCCTAACATACTTTACTCACCTTTTGGTACCTGAAACGGACGACGGAGAGCATATTGCCTTTCCTTCTTTTCGTTAAGTAAAAACAAAATTTCATCGTCATATTCTTTAAAGGCTTCCGAGATTTTTTCACTGAGTTGAATATTACGCAAAGCCCCTGCCCCCCCCCCCCCCCCGGACGACACTCTGAAAGGATGGCTAGTCTAAGTTTAACAAAGTCACTGGCATACTCTGCCCTATTAGTGTTTTTCATTGAACAAATTGAAAAACGAGAAGAAAGTAGTTAAAAGAGATATATGTTACGTTAAGACTGAAATGTTAAATACATCGACGTTAAAGAATAAATGCAGACTTACTTGGGGGGTATCTTCGTGCAAAGTCGGATCATAGCCGGGTTGCATCCGGATAGTCTCTGGTTACCGAACTCCTTATCTGACTTCCAGTTTTCCATTGACTTTTATTGAAGAAAAAAACCCTCAATAAATTAGATTAAAAAGTGTGTTATCATGCATATCTATCAACAAATACTAAATATGTAACGTTATGATCATTATTGAGAGGGGGATTCTACCCGGGTGCAATATAGTGGCCCATTTTGTCAGTTAACACCATGTTCATGGTTTTTATGTTTATCATGGTTACCCTCACTCTCAACTTCATCTACCCTCGGACCATACCATGATCCTGCACTGAACAAGTGATAGATATACCCTCACACACATCCACAAACCCAAGCGCACATACAACCTCCACGCCCACCCACATACACACATGCGCTCTCCCCAAAATGCGAATGATAATAACTAAAAACAGTCAATAGTCCAGTTGTAGACCATTCTCACGCGGACCATCTTCAGAGCGTAACCTACAGGCTAAGAGCACGTGCCACATATGTTGGTGTCGGGCATATGGAAACGTTGTATCATCCGCTCAATCTGACTTGCGTGCATAGAATAAATAAGTTTTCTAAAAAGTGCGTTTCTTTCCAGCATTGGTTTGCCAAGGAGTCACTTGAGTAACCTTTCAAAAAGTATAATAAAAAACATATCAATCCAGCACAATGTCGTCTCTTTTTGCGTTGGAGAAGAGCAAAAAAGCGAGTTTCAATTGCACTGCGGCGGATCTCGCAAGCCCTCACTCGTTCCATTGTGGTCAGGCGAAAATGGACATCTATATAAGTAATACGCTAAGGCTCCTGAACCCTCCCCTCGGGGTCCCGGTGCCAGGTGCCATCGTCCGGGGAGAGTCTACTCTGTGGAATTGGCTATACTCCGCCCGAGTTCCTCCTCCGTGTCGACGTCCAGGGCGAAAACAGACGCGATATGCATAATGCAGGATATGCGTGACGACAGAGATACCTCATGGATATTCAACATTACATCCGTAGACACACGACCGATGACCATCCACTCACATTAAAGGTAATACAAAGTTTTGGGACATTTTGAAAATTGGGTGGATAGTGATTCTTTACAATTTTGATATATTTGGATGCCCCTGTGGATGTATAATAAGCACTAGAAAATGTAGCCACTAAAACACTTTTGCTTTCGAGAAAAATTGAATATAAAAATTTACCGGTGCTCCCGGTAAATTTTGATAAATTTCAAATAGCGCCTACGGCCGTACAATGGTAGCTGCGACCATGAAAATCTCAGAATATGTAGTTGTAATGTATAATTTCCAAACGGGATTAGCTAATTGGTCGATTTTAGTCAAGAAACATTGTTTTATAGCTTGATTAATATCTTGACCTCGAGAGGGAGCTATACAACATAAAGAGTGTATTATTTAAAATTTCATAACTTTAGACTCAATTTTAACCGCGACAACGATCACTAAATATTGTAGGGTCGCATATGCTTCCAATATGTTCATTTGAACCAAATTCATGACCCCATACCAAAACTTTGTAATACCTTTAAGTTGCGTATTAAATGCACGATGCACAGGGTCGGGATTACCCGAGTAAAGCATCTTTCTATAGGATGTGCTTTGTTGTAGCTAGGACGTGCTTTACATGTAGTAGCTGCACAAGAGATAAACGGGGCTTCCCGTCGACGTCCAAACTTAGAGACCTATTTCCATCATGATTGCCGCGATTTTTATATAGTTTTCGTGAATGGAGGTATGAAATCAAAGCTTATTTTGTGATTATTACGGGCATGTATACTCAATTTTGATATTCATTTTCTAAAGGAACGTCTTCACAAGAAAACCATTGGACTGACAGTTCAGTCGCAAGCTGCCTTCAGTCAACACACAGTGCAGCTGCGCTGCTCGGGAAGCTCCAACACCGGCACCGCGCACCGCAGGCGTCGGAAGCGCCGGTGTTCGAGCTTCCAGGAGTTACGCTGAAGTATGTGTAAGTTCAGCTGAGCTGAGCTCGAGTCGAAGAGATTTGACACTTTGAAATTGTTATCTGTTGGTTTGCATCATTATTGCCGCGATTTCAATTTAGTTTCGTGAATAGATTTACGAAACCTGAGCTTAGAATTAGTAGTATTATTACAAATGTCTAGGTTTTTAAACGACTGTCTGATTTTCTTGTGAAAATTTTACTTTGAAAAATGATTATCGAAATTCATGGTCAGAAATAATCACAATCTAGGGTCTATTATGTTACAGTACTTGCATCAAATCAATGCATGAAAACTTAGTTATTGAACTAGAAAAATGTGTTTGTTTTTTTTTTAAATAGGCAATTATGAAGTAGGAAGCCTGAAACCTTAGCCTACTAAACAAATCTCAACAAAGTGTAGGCCTATCCTTTTATGAATTAATGAAAAAGTAGCCCCAGAAAAAAGAGCCCCCGAAAGTTGAAAAAGTAGCCCCCGAAAATTTGAAATGGAGCCCCCGAAATGAAAAACTTAATTTTTGCCTCTAGAATCCCGCGGATTTCCGCGGGTCCTGAGTTGAGTGTATATATAATATAGGCGTGGGGTCCACGGGTTTCAAGGGGCCATAAACCCCCAAAAGCTCGGGGGTTACGTTCTTCAAAGTTGGGGGGGGGGGGGGAGAGATCAGATCGCAGCGAGTTGAGTGTATATATAATATAGGCGTGGGGTACACGGGTTTCAAGGGGCCATAAACCCCCGAAAGCTCGGGGGTTTTAGGCGTTTAATTAGGGTCAGATGAGCATATTTTTAATACTTTATTTGTGACACTTGCGGGTCACTAATTGGCGTGGGGTCAATACGTAGAGTTGCGTAGTGTTGCGTACCACCTACGCTGGTCTACGTTACTATATGCTGAGGGACGGAAAGGGGTACGCAAGATGAACGAAAACAATTCAACATGTTTAATTTTTTTCGCGTACTTTAGGCGTAGAAACTTGACGCAGAAAGTACGCCTTTTTTCGCAACACTACGCTACATGCCTACTCAACAGTACGCTACCCTACGCCAGATCGACAAAGCATTAAAAGCTTTCCACACAGTAAGCAACCATAAGCAAACCTGTACGCCAGCCTACGCATAACCTACGAAGGGACTATTTTCCCATTAATACGCAGCCTAATTTCTGCGTAGTCGGTACGCCACACTACAG
Organism: Strongylocentrotus purpuratus; assembly: GCF_000002235.5. NCBI lineage: Eukaryota > Metazoa > Echinodermata > Echinoidea > Camarodonta > Strongylocentrotidae > Strongylocentrotus > Strongylocentrotus purpuratus. The sequence goes on along the minus strand of NW_022145601.1, from coordinate 22,946,003 downwards.
AACTCTACGCAGTTCCAGTGGCTTAAAGAATAACTACCGGTACATTTGGATTGTTTTTTTAATTTAATATAAGGCCAAATTAAAAAAAAAACATGCTTATAGCGTCCGTACATTTTCCCTGACATTCGGGCTATTTTTCAAGATGGCGGCCGACAATTTTTATTTTTTATTTTTTAAAATCAGAAATACATTTTAGCAGTGCTTTTCATGTTTTTTTTCTTTCAGAAAAAAAATTCAAAAAAAAAAAAAATAGGAGGCGGCCCCCAAAAAGGAAGCGGGCGGGGACGCTAAACATGTATATTTTTTAATGGCCTGAATGGCAAATAAAGTTCTTGGTGGTTTTAATTTAGACAGTCTCTATATATCTATTTACACCCCCGTCCCCCTCTAGAATCCCGCGGATTTCCGCGGGTCCTGCTAGTTGAAATATATAATGGCTTTGAAGTATGCTGGCTATGTTAAACAAAATATATACTTTTAGCACAAGTCCAACAAGCAAATCCTCTATATTAATAACACTTACACTTGGTTTCGGGAAGTGCGGGGGTTTGTAAACGTTCTCCAGATCTTCTAAGGACTCCCATCTCTCTGATGTAAATCCTATCAGTTTGTGCTCAAGCTTAAGTCTCATCAACAACGCCATGAGATCAAACTGCGATTGCGGTGAGATAATGATGCGTAGCGTCAACAAGAAAGAGAAAAGAAACGAAAGGAATCGTCTAAATTATAAGAAATTTGGCCCAGTCTTGGTAAAAGTAACAAGCACTGCACACATAAAGATGTTCATGGGACTACACAAACATGTGGCATAAAAATCTCGTCCTCATTTTTAAGCTGTTACTGTTAGAATATGTATAGACATATGAATAGCCATGCTTTTCAGGGAACATTTTTTTCTCTGACGTTCTTCCTCACTTGCATAATAACAATCTTTATCATCACTATACTTAATGCATTCAAGGTTTCTTCAGTTTATGATGTAAGATTAATTTGCCAATTTCGTTGAGTTCGGGAAAGTCACCTAGTTAAATCAATATTGAAACTTAGCTTTAACATCTTATCTTTTATCGTATTATATCTGTATAAACATCTAAATGTTATCCCACCTGCGTATTACTGTTGCAATAAACCTGTACATTGTTAATTATCAAATCTCTATTTTATGTAAAACGAATGGGAATTTTATATTATCAATTAAACTTGTAAATCGTATTTAAATATACACAATATTTTATAAGTGTTCTACATAATTTAATGTGTTATTCATGCAATGTTAGGCCATGTACTTTTTACTTTGTAAATTGAACAATTTGAGCGTTTAGCTGCATGTCCGATGATTTTTATTTCAATAAACCAATACAACAATAACGCTCACAAATAATTTTCACCTCTCCCCAGAACTCAACCTTCTCTTTAAGTTGTAAACCCATCTCGTTAAAAAAACAGAAAATAACGTTGGGACATCGAGCATTTGCATGCGCAACCACAAATTGTGGAATTACTTTCAGTTAGAATTGAGTTAATTCCCGTATTTAAGTACCTGTAAATCAAAATTAAAGGCACATATTTTCGTTTAAATGTCCGTATTTTTCATGCACATCACGGGCTATTGAAGCGCAATGATTCGCATAGTGTGTGCGCTTTATGAATTTATATTATTATCATTCTTCTTGTTAAAATCATTAATATTTGTTGTAATATCATTATATTACAATTTATTTTGTCCCTTATTACCTTGTCACTGAAGGAGAAATTTTCGTCCTTAGGAAGACTGGCCATCTGAAATACAAAAAGAGAAAGACGAAATATTAAGCGATTTCAATTTGCTCTTATTAAAAAAAAAATCATCATAAACGAATCCTGATCATGAGATTGAAATTAATTAAACTTGAGCACTTCAGCTGAAATAAAATGCGTTTATTATAAACTGTTTCTGCGTTTGCCCGTAAACCCCCTGTGCGTTGCAGTAATTGCAGTGTGTATTTTCTTCTGCGTTAAGAATTAAGGGTCTCTCAAATTTTAGAAGGCTATAGCTTTTTACTTGAACATTTGGAAGATAAATGTTGTGTAGCAAAGTTGTAGAGTTTTTTTATTAGCTTTTTATCATATCAAATTCATTTGGTATAGTTAGTGTTCTCTGCCTGTATGATACTTTTTTTCTAAACATGTATTTTCGGTATGTAAATATATGTTCACTTCAGTCCTTTTGAACACAATTTTAGCATTCTACTTTGTTCTTCGTTTGTGAAAAGTGTATTATATTCACATATAATTCAATAAGCTTTCCAGCGATACCAAAATCATCATATTCCAACCAGAAAAAAAGCCCATATAACAGATGAGCAAAGAGAGGAGATTTAGCAAAGGCCCCAGAGCTTTTGTGCACTGAGCATTCTTTCAAAAAGGGGCTAGACTAATCAGAGACACAACAATATAAATATTGATTGGACTTCCTGAGTATGCTGTCCCATGAGCATGTATTATCTTTTCCCGCTTGTTCGTTTCCAAGATGATACAATGGGATTCTTGTAAAACAGATTTTGAAAGTGGATATACTGTACCTGCCCTACACAAATCTGGGTCAATATACTGATGCTCCATGTTCAAATTGAAAGATTTGTGAAGTGAATGTATGTAACAGTATATATTTTTGATCTATTCGGTCGAGATTCAATTACATAATAAATGCAAAGAACAACGCCAAATTACTCCGAAATATCCTATCCCAAGCTATATTATGACGTCACATGTGCCTGCTTTTTAATCCATCTAAATAATAATAAATAAAGTCATTTTTTATACAGCGCATAATAATAAATTCTCTATGTGCTTTACAACTATTAATTATACAATATATTACATGATTAATCTACAGATTATATGCATGAATTAACAGAAATACATATCAAATACAATAATGAAACGCTCAGATATAATATAAATGGTATAAACTTATGAACACAATTATAATAGAATAATTACGATTCTATTGTAGTAAGGAAATACATTAATTGACATAAACTAGCACATGATTAACAGACTATTGGATGAACATAGATGTCTTCAGAAGTGATTTGAAAGAATCGACCGTCGGGGCATTATGAATATAAGGGGAGGTTGTGGGACTTGTAGAAGACTTTGTTGCTGAGATCGGAGAGTGCGGGCATGAACATATGGGTGGATTATCTCACATAGATATGAAGGGGATTTGACGTTAAGTATTTTGTATGTGAGAAGTAGGCCATTGAAGTCTATTGTTTTTTTGACAGGTAACCAGTTGAGACGAAGGAGGATGGGTGATAATATGTGCTCTGTCTGAAATGAAAAAACATCATAATCAGATTCTCTGACCCTCAAAACCCTATAAATATATAATCTATTATCATACAAGCGCTTTTCCTTTTGGAACTACGCTTGACCTTTAACTCAAATGGCGGCCATTTTGGATTTGCCCAGTATGGCAGTCCCAGAGAGCGCCCTTCTTGGCGTCCGGCAGAAATCGTAATAGTATGGTATAATCTACCTTTGGGCCAAATTTGGTGCTTTTAGAAGAATCTGCACCAAAATATCCCTAACAGCCCCCACTACAAGCAGTGAATCTGAATTTGCTTCCTAAACATGCTAAGGAAGGCTGTTTAAGGACTCTGTCATTGTTTACTGTAGGGAACAATGGGAGTTTTGGAGGAAAAAAAGTTTAATAGATAACAAAGAACCTTCACATTTAATAATTTCGGGCAAATAAAAATCGGTCATTTCATGGGTGAATTTGATCATAGTCGGACAAGAATATTAGGCCTACCGAGTCGGGCACAACAATTTTTCGACTTAGGTCGAACTTTCGAAATTTGATGTGATTCAATTTATATTAAATGCTAATTCTGTTTCCTTGACTTATCACCTATATATAGTGGTATATTCAATGGCAGATCAAATAGCAAGGATTTTTTTTCTTGTCCTCTTACCGAGTTGTTTTATTTCACATATTTCACATGTTTCACATTTCATATATACACTGTTGCTCATAACGGTGGAATATTTTTGTTTATCCCAATTTATGGAATTATTTTAAAAATAATTTAAAAATACTAGATCTAGATAATAGTATACAGTCTCAGATTTTATTGAATAATAATTTGCCAATATGTGTTTTGCGTGACTGCTGAAGCATGTATATTATGCTACTATGTTTATCAACTAGGGGACCTATGCCCTTAAGTCATAAAGGACAGTAATGAGGATTAATGCCTCACAAAAGGGCTCTGATATAGCACATCGACACGGTGTTGATCCTGGGGCCTCACAGTTACGAGGCCATTGCTTTGTCACTGAACCATGACTGTACGCAGCGGGGGCTATGGTAGGGGGCAGTTTCCATAAATTAAAAAAAAAACAGAAAATGCAATAAATTTTCAATAATTTATTGCATTCTACCCCGGTCCCCAACATAAACAAATCCTCTTGACGGCCATGCATTATGGCTCAAGGCATGGGCACACAGAAGATTTTTTTATGTTGGGGACCGGTGTAGAATGCAATAAATTATTGAAAATTTATTGCATTTTCTGTTTTTTTTTTAATTTATGGAAACTGCCCCCTACCATAGCCCCCGCTGCGTACGGTCATGGTTCAGTGACAAAGCAATGGCCTCGTAACTGTGAGGCCCCAGGATCAACACCGTGTCGATGTGCTATATTAGTGCCCTTTTGTGAGGCATTAATCCTCATTACTGTCATTTATGACTTAAGGGCATAGGTCCCCTAGTTAATAAACATAGTTGCATAATATACATGCTTTAGCAGTCACGCAAAACACATATTGGCAAATTATTATTCAATAAAATCTGAGACTGTATACTATTATCTAGATCTAGTATTTTTAAATTATTTTTAAAATAATTCCATAAATTGGGATAAAAAAAATATTCCACCGTTATGAGCAACAGTGTATTTACATCAATTTACATTTTAACATAATAACAAAAAAAGTATTTAAATAAATTTAGTTATAACCTTAACATTTCTTGAAAAATGTCTTTGTATTTCGCCAATAAAAAACTTTCTTTATTTTCTAAGGTAATATCGTAGTTTTAATTTGAAATCAATGAACAGACTTTTACTATTGTACTCTTTTCCATCGCACCGAACTTTAATATACGTTATGTATATTATGTATTTTCCTAAAATTAACAAGAAGTTTATCACAAATTTTCCCCTTTTTTCAATAAAATAACCTATAACTAATGCTTTTTCATTAATTTTTATTTGTTCAGGAAAGTAATTATAATATAAATTTTCAATAATTTTCCAAAAACTCTAACCTTGTTACATTTTAACAAGATATAAAAAGTATTTTCTGTTTCTTTACATATATCACACTGGTCATTTTTCATTATACGCCATCTGCATGAATTATGTTTTGATGGAAATATGTTATGCAATATTTTAAAATTAACTTGCTTTATCATATTATTTCCTATTTGTTGAAATTTAAAATGGAATACATTCTGCCATTTAAAAGAAACAGGTAAGTTCAAGTAATATTCCCAGTAACGTGTAACATTGGGTTTTTGAAGTTTTTGTTTCAGGAGGGATAAATATTAATGTTTCGTCTTGAAACTAGATATATCAACAAAATCTCCTGTAGCTTCCTCAATTAAATTTGAATCGTTTTGTTTACTAATTAATTCAACATTCTGTAGAACGTATAATTATTCAACCAATAGCATGGGAAACATTTCTTCAATTTTGCATATTCGAACTCAAATAATAATTGATCAATACCAACTTTTCTATTTAACATAAACGAGTCTTTCCAAACACCATTTGTAATCACGTGCTTTACGGCCACCGAGCGGCGGCCGCGAAGGCAACGCTCGTTTTTAGGGCATCGCTCGGTCGCCGCTGAAGTTTTAGCGCGGAGTTAAAATTTGGGCGGCACCTGCTCATTTTTCACTCGCCGCCCAAAATACGCTCGGTGCCTGGGCGGTCGGTCGCCGCCCGGGCACCGACCTAATTGCTGGGCTATGCTTAATTCCAGCAGCGACCGAGCAGGCTACTGATCGGTCGGTCGCTGCTCTGATTTGTGACCATAGCTTTAGTGCCTAATTTTGTTTTAAAGTTGTCAACTGAACATTACGAACAAAATTGTCAATATATTCTTCTTTTTCGGTATTACCTTTTATACGATACAAATCTTTGTAATAATTATAAATTTCGAATGATATCTTTTCCTGTTTAACAAATTTCTTTCCTAACTTTTCTATACAATCAATTTCCTTTTTTTATACCATTTCTTTTTTCAAGCTGCAAGAAATGACGGGTTGATTTTCCCCTTCTTCTAACCGTTTTCTCCTGGAACGGATGAAGGCTCCTTTACATTTTTCAATTAAAAAATTATCAACCTGATTTTGAACATCTTTTAACTCTTGCATATTTTCTTCAGTGGGATTCCTATTTTACTTCCTTTTGCAATGAACGGTATTTCTTTTCTAAATCTTCATAAATCACTCTTTTCTTGTTACTAATTTCTTTTGAATATTTCATTGAAAATTCTTTAATTTTCACTTTACAAATTTCCCATTTCATTTGTGCACATAACGAATCATTCAATTTAACCTTTCTAATTATATTCGAGATATTTTCTTTATACACTGCATCATTTAACAATTGGTTGTTTATTTTCCAATAACCTCTCCCACGTATTTCCTCTGAAGTTTCTACTTTCAAAGAGACCGCATTATGGTCACATTTGATAGCAGGTCTAATATCTGTTGAGAAAAGAGATTCACATACTTGGCGAGAGACGAGCCAATAATCTAGACGTGAGAATAATTTTATGGAATTTTATAATTAGCGTGGAATGATTATTGTATGTCTGTATTCCAGTATTTTATGATATTGGTATGCGGGTTCAAATTCATCTGGGTCTCTTGTATTGACTACATTTATCATGTTTACAGGGGTGGAATTAAGATATCCTGTTATTTAATAAAGGATTAGTCTTTTTGATAAACATCGAGCCCTCAAGCCTCAAGGACACTCACCTAATCCCCTACCCCCCCCTTCCACCTTCTCAAAGACCTGATTTCAAAGAATGATGTGCCGCAAAAGCAATAGCTAAGAAGATTGATACGAATGAAAAGATGAGATTGAAAGAATACTAAAACCCAGAGAATTTCTTTTAATTCATTTGGGAAAAACGTTTGGGGGTCGAACCCCCCCTCGATCTACCAATTTTTCAAATTTCGGGAGAAAAAAAGTGCTCTTAACCCCCCCCCCCCCCCCCGCTTATTCAGCGGCTAGCTGAGTCGTTGCGAAATTTGTCATGAAATCATGGACCCTTCAAACAAAATTGTGCTCTACTTTCATATTCTACTGCACGTATCAGTTTATCATGTTATACAGTCACGATATAATTCAAGGGGGGGGGGGGGGGTTCCAAAAATTTCGCAACTTCTCAGCCAGCCGCTGAATAAGCGGGGGGGGAGGGGGTCAGGTCATCTTTTTTTGGTCATCCATTACGTTTTTTTTTTTTTTTTATTTATATTTTTAAACGCTTTTTGTTCCTTTGAAACGTCGCATTGTCATTTTGACAATGGCGCGGTTATTTGATAACAATGGGGACTGCATGAGGGCCACAGAACAAAAACTACAATTCCTAAAGGGGAGGTCCACCCTAATATCAAGTTTTTGTTTATTTAACCAGAAAAATGAAAGAGAAAAGGTTAGTGAAAGTTTGAGCTCAAACCGATTAAAAATAAGAAAGTTTTTTTAAATTTTAAATCAGCCATGGGCTCGTTTTCACAAGCGTTGCATCTTTAGAAATAGCTTTGCATTCTGGGTCAAAGTATGCATATAAAAGATACACCTTGGCTTTGCTTCTGCTTCAACGGAAATGAATTGATTATATTCCTTCATCTACCCGAACAAATTGGCAGGATATGTATTGCAGTGGTAAGTTTAGAAAAGGAAAATCAGATGTGACTTCTAAAAGAGTAACCAAAATGAAGAGAATGTAAAGACAAGAAACAAAGAGCATTCGGCCAGTAGACACTTTCTGTAATATTTGCAGAAGCTGAATTCAATGCCATTTTACATGATTTGTTTTTCTCTCTCTATTTCTCTCTCTCTCTCTCTCTTTTTCTTCCTCTTTCTCTGATTCGAATTAGTTACCTTATTGATTTTGAACTTTCATAATTAAAGCAACGTTTACTAGGGGGATCGCAATTCAGAGCATTTTGATCGATTGGACTGCGAGTCAGAGATAGCTTTGCGGGAAATTTAGAGCATGAACCAATGCGGTCATTAGTTTACTTGTGTTTAGTTTGTCAGAAAAGTAAACATATTTGACTGTTACAATTAAAAGACAACGAAGGTAATTTAACGACAAAATGCAACGGATTAACTCTCTCCCCCTCAAAAACAAGGGACGCCCCTGGTCTCACTGTTCATTGGGCCAAAAAAAATCATTTGCTTGTTCTCGATCGCCCGCTTGTTTTTTTCGGCCCGCTCGTATTAAAAAAGAAATTGGAGCAATTTTAAACGCATGACATTCCATTGTATGCATTTTGCAAGGATCAAAATGCGTCCCGTTGCCAGTTTGGTCTTTCAGTACGCTATTCTGTATTTATTAAGTTGCCATTTTTATTTTTCAATGTCAACATGCCATTCATTCAAATCAGGTTCTGGTAGTTCTTAAACTCATTTTTAAAAGGTGCTGTATTTTAAAGCCAAAATACTTTCTGTGTCGGTTTTGATATTCATTGTACATATGTTATAAAAGATGATATTAAACTAGTCTTTGACCATACTAAAGTGGTTTATCGACTTCCTTTGTTTAGATGCTTGACATCCCAATGATTTTTTATATTTTTATATTGAAAAAAAAAAAATCCGCCCGCCGTCCCATATACTTATATACCATATTTTGGCCTTACCTATGTAATAAGGAGGGTGGGACAACTCACCCGCGACACTTTAAAAAATGAATCATGCATGTGCATGCACAGAAAAACAAAGTGTGCGCCATAAACAATTCTTTTACCCCGTTTCAAATTTAAGATTTAGAGCACCTTAAACATGGGCGGATCCGGATTTTCATATAAGGTGCACAATTCAGAAAGTATGGTTAAGATCATCATATTTTTTTAGGTGCTAAAATGTTTAAAGGGAGCATACTTTAGTCATGGCCCTGGGAAGCGGGGGTGCTTGGGGTGCTGCAGCACCCCCGGAAATTATTCAGGGGGTTCACAGCACCCCCTGAACAATTTTTTTGGTATGATATATTTAATGTATATCAATAATATAATTATTGTCCCACAGCCAACAGACACAAATGACGCTTTTTCCTTTTCTTTTTTGTTATAACTTCTATCACAAAATCCTATAACATGTATCCCTAGCTGGCACGCGACCAGTGAAATGTCAACGTGAAAGCTTTCGCGCTTTGCGCGGGTGGAGGGGGTGGGGAAAATAAATTCAGACTAGGATTAAGAGTCGAGAACGGTACATCGAATCGTCTTCTTTTTCTAATAATTTAATGAAACGTCGAGGCTTCGCGCTTTGCGCGAGAAGGGGGCAACTGAATTCAGACTGGGATTAAGAGTCTAGAACGGTACAACGAATCGTCTTCTTTCTCTAATAATATAATGAAACGTGAAAGCTTCCGCGCTTTGCGCGATGGACGAAATGAATTCAGACAAGGATGAAAAGTAATACCGGTAATAAAATGAAACGTCAAAGCTTCCGCGCGGGGGGGGGGGGGGGGGGGAACTGAATTCAGAGAGGGACACGATACAACGAATCGTCTTCTATCTCTAATAATTTAATAAATCGTAAAAGCAAACGCGTTTCGCGCGAGAAGGGGGCAACTGAATTCAGCCAACGATTAAGAGTCGAGAACGGTACAACGAATCGTCTTCTTTAACTGATAATTCAATGAAACGTCATAGCTTCCGCCTTTGCACGGGAGGGGGGAACTGAAAAATAACTTAGTTCCTGGCCCCGGGTTTATAGGGTTAAATTTGTTGACATTGGGACATTGGCATTACAGATTAAGACCAGTTATGGTCATGCGATTGCATTGTGAAAGAAACGTTGTGGAATCGATCAGAAAAGGTTAATTATCTAGCATATAAGTGTGCACTGCAAGGTTCTGGAATCATCAAAATGATAAGAATTGTTAGCACAGTCTTGGTAAAGTTACAAGCATTAAACACAGAAAGATGTATATCGGACTAGGCGACACGTGCGTGACACGTGCGCGATATCTATCAGGTCCAAATAGATGGAACAATTTACCAAATATGTCAATTAGTAGGCGGTTTCTCGTCAACATTTGTATTCACACGTATTAGCCAAAACATATTTTTTCACCTGATTGGTATAATAAGAGCTTCCATTTCATTTTGTGAGAGGGGGCTTTCCAAGACTGGTCTTTACCTTTAATATATTTTGTCGGTAATTGGTAGCTAGTTTTGTTTGGTAATCGGTGGCCTCTACACCACCCCCCCCCCCCCCCCACTGAAAAAGGTATAGCGATCGACGCCCCTAATAACATTTATACACTCGAGACACTTTGGAAGTACCGGCACTAGCGTACTGGTGGGGGGGGGGGGGGGGGGGAGGGCGCCAGCCCCCTCCCCCCCCCAATAAAATTAAACCATGACTTATTTTCAATTTCATACAATTAAGTGAGTTATAAATGTTCGTGATATCACATGATTTTCAACAAAATGCGCGTTTCTCCATTTCTGTTGCACTAATGGGCCTTAGTGGCCACTAACGGTAACGCTAGTTAGTAGATAACCGTAGATCCAGTTTAGCGAAAAGTCTGGATACCCGTAAGACCGGCCTGCGTATTTTTTATTTACACACTAGCGAGGGGAATTTTTCGATTAATTCCAATGAAACCGCTCGCGGAAAGCCTAGACTGTATTTTAAACCTTTACACGTACGTACTGTACTGATATCTTGACAATGTAATGAAATTGTTTTGTCGATGGGTGTTGAGTGTACATGTGTGTGTATGTTCACGCTCGCTGCGCTGATTTCTGCTCTCATATTCAACAGCAAATTGCAAAAATAAATACAAATATTTTTGTTTAATATATGTAACTGCTCGGAATCTGTTATTGTGTTCAAATGGTTGGAGTGGTATCAACTATGAATAACTTGTTTCAACCATACTTTTTCCACAGGACGTCCCTCCCCTTCTCTCTCTCTCTCTCACTATCTTTCTCTCCCTCATAACTCTTTCATCTCTCTCTCGATCTCTCTCTATCTCCCTACTCTTTTTTATTTGGATGAATCGCTATGACGTTTGAATATAAATATTAATTATTGAGTGGGCTTATTTTGCTTTCTAATGGATCCCTACAACATGGCAGATCCACTGAGGGGCCTGGCAGAGCAGAATCCCAGGATGTTCTCGAGTTTATTTGACTTTCAAGAGAGAAATTTTTTTTTTAGAGAAAAAGAGGTTATTTCTAAAATGAAATGAAAGGGCTCTTGAAAGTCAAATGGCCCTTTCATTTCCTTTTACAAATAACCTCTCTTTACCTCTTAAAGACAATTTTATGAGATGGAATGTTCAATCTGAGGGCTTTTTGTGCTCTTTGAAAAGAGCACACAATGGGGGCAGTGCAATTTAAACTTCAAGGGATGGATTATATAGTTTTTATCGCTCTTGAAAGTCAAATAGCCCTTTCATTTCTTTTTAGAGATAAACTCTTATCCATCCCTTGCTATTTAAATTACGCTGCCCCTATTGTGTGTTCTTTTTAAAGAGCACAAAAAAGCCTTCAGATTAGGCAGCAATTAAGTAGCAGAAAACGCCCTTAATACTGGACACAACATAATTTTTTTTTTTTTAAATGCGCCATCAAATTCTTCATTTACTCTTTTGTTTTGGCGCTATAATAATTGAAATCATTGAACTGGTCCGTTGTGTTCGTTTCTTTTCTTTTGTTCGAAAATGTTGTAACTTAATTCATTTTGTTTCGATTTGGATCGTTTGTTTTCAATATGTTTGTTAATTTTGTATTTATGTTGTAGGGCCTCCACGGAAAACAGTATTGAACTACTGATGGAGCCACCCTACTAAAAAAAGACTAATAAATAAATAAATAAATAAATAAACATTCATTAGAATGACGCCCACATCATTGAGTTTGAAACGCACTTCTGGTCAAGAATGGTAGAAGAATCATCTGCATAAAAAGGATAGGGATTATTGCTATACATTGTTACCTTTCTTCGCTCCAGTGATCTCAAGGCAGCAGACAGCAAGAAATTGTGTAAATAATAAAAGGTCCAAAGGAGTGGTTGTTAGAAGCTTTAACTACATAAAACTCACTCTCTCTCCAATTTTGTCTTTGCCGGCAGTCTTGGGGAGGAGCCCCAGGAAGTTCTTGAATTAAAAAAAAAAGGAAATTCAAATTAGTCGTCACAAGCGATATAAATTGTGGGTTCCTCCTTGAAAGTCACAAAGCCCCTTTCATTTCATTTTAGAAATAACCTCTCCTTCTCTCTTAAAGACAATTTTATAGAACTTCTGTTTTCGTATTGTTGTACTTTCGTCCGCAGACTTTTTAGGCACATATGTCGAGCCAACTCATCGGAAATGTGATCTGTAAGTGTAAATTTAAGTTTCATGTTCTTCCTTTTTTTTTCTCTCTGTCTCCCTCTCTCTCTGTCTCTCTATTTTCCCTCCATCCTCTATATTCTTCTCTTTTTAAATTATTATGTCTTTCTCTTCTCATGTTTTCCTTCCATCGTTCTCTCTTTTTCCCATTTCCATAAAAGAATACAATTTTCTCACTTATGATGGCAAAGCCATATCAATATGGCTATGTCATCATAAGTGACATTACATATGGCATGTGTTCGTAATTTGTTATGGGCGATGTACTTTTAGTTGTTAATATGACCCCCTGTGAATAAATATCTGTTCCATTATTTTAAAAATCCAGAAAAATCGACACTTCGAGTTATTGTGTGCACAAATCAAATGGGAATTATCCTTGGAGTGTGTGACATGCGTTACGAGTACGTGTGACATCGCACATAAATGCCAGTTGGAGATTCCCCATCTAATTACATGTATTGATCTCGATAAAAACAAATATATAACTTTCTCATCAATGCTATTTCCGATTTTTCTAATACTTACACTAATCTCCAATTAAAAAAAAAAATACTTCGTCTACTAGCTTCCTCTCAAGACAACATTATATAAAGGCTATCTCGCGAGTCATCTCTCGATTTCAATCACTTTTTGCTTTCCTCATCTCCCAATCTCTCTTGCTTTAATATTGCCCCCCCCCCCATCTCCATATATTCCAGTTTATGCACTGTATCTATTCTACAAGTACAGGTAGATGCAAATATTACCAAAAATCCATTATATAAATCACTCTCAGGATACAGCCAATTGACGAGAATTGCTTAATTCCTCATTTTACATTTATCATTAATATATGGTTTTCAATACAATGGCTATGGTGATGAGATGTCTAGGTAAAGTGTTGATGTGTTTGTTAAAATTTATTACCATGATGCACCTTTTTGGTTTAAAAAAAAAGTATATTTGTTCATGCCTTTACATACCACAGTAGAAATCAATATTTTATATTTGATGCAGAATAACATTAATATTTGAAGATTATAAACACAAACAGGTTCCATAACCATTCAAGTGTTCCAAGAAAAAGTTAAGCAAACTTTGTCCTCGGTGTAAATTCACACTAGCACTAGCGAGCTCTCCGATCCAGTCTAGACTCTTCACTTTGTGGATCGGGGGGGGGGGCAAAATGCCCTTGCCCCTCTCCCCCTCCTCCCCCCGCCCCCGCCAAAAAAAAAGAGAGAAAGAATGAAAAGGGAAAGAGGAGAGCTAAAAGGGAACAAAAAAGAGGAAGAAGAAAAGAAAAGGGTGAAAAGAAGGGGAGATCAGTTGCGATTAATCCCGCCAACAACATGTCGATCGGGGGGGGGGCGAAAGACCCTTGCCTCACCCCCTAGCAAACCTAAAAGAGAGAGAAGGAAGGGAAGGGAAGGGTAGGGGAAGGGGGAGGGAAAGGTAAGGAAAGAAAGAGAGAAAGAAGATAGGTAGGGGAGTTTAGTTGCGATTTTTCCCGCACACAAGATATAGATCGGGGGGGGGGGGGGGGGCAATGGCGTACTGATGGGGGAGGGAGGGGGCTTGGGGGATAGATGCCCCCCAAATAAAATTCAAATGTGGTTTATTTCTAATTCGATACCGGTGATTTACAAATGTTGTTGAAATGACATAATTTTCCGAGATCTTTCCTCAATCTTAAGTAAATTATACATTTTTGTATGCGTTTGTTGGGAAATGGCAAATTCCTGAATAAAGAAGGTGACCTGCCTTTGTCACAATTAAATTCAAACGTGGTTCATTTCTAATTCGATACCGGTGATTTACAAATGTTGCTGAAATGACATAATTTTCCGAGATTTTTCCTCACTTTTTAGTAAATTTTATGCGTTTGTTGGAAAATTACAAAGTAAATTTACAGTCAGGCAGGAAATATGCTTATTTAGAGGCCTACATGGCAGGGCCCGCAGAACGACGGGGCTCGAGCTCCGCTCCCACTTTTTTGGAAAAAGTATACTAAAGAGAAATAGAAAGAAAGAGAGAAAGAAAGAAAGAATAGTGACCTGCCAGTGTCACAAAATAATGAGGTATCAAAATATGCTCATTAGACCGTGATTAAATGCCTAAATCCCCTGAGCTTCCGGGGGCTCTGTCCCCTGAATTCCACCTAGGGCCCTACGGCGGGCCCCTGGATGCTTAACTAATTTAATGCCTAAAAACCCCGAACTTCTTGGGGCTCCGCAACTGGACCCCACGCCAATTGTGTCCTGCCAGTGTCAAAAATAAGGTATCAAACAAAATTGCTCATCTGACCGTAATAAAACGCCTAAAACCCCTGAGCTCCCAGGGGGCTCTGCCCTTGGACCTAACCAATGGCCCTAAGTCAGGCCCCTGGATATTCATCTGACAGTAATTTATTGCCTAAAACCCCTGAGCTTCCGGGGCTCCGCCCCCTGGACCCCGCTCCAATTAAGGACCTGCCAGTGTCACAAATAGGGTATAAAAATATGCTCATCTGATCGTAATTCAATGCCAAAAAACCCTGAGCTTCCGGGGGCTCCGCCCCCTCGACCTAACCAGGGGGCCTAAAACGGGCCCCTGAATGCTCAATGACCGTTATAAAATGCCTCAAATCCCTGAGTTTCAGGGGGTTCAGCCCCCTGGACCCCACACCAATTAGTGACCTGCCAGTATCATGAATAAGGAATTAAAATATGCTCATCTGACCGTTATAAAATGCCCCCAAAAGCCCTGAGCTTCTGGGGGCTTGGCCCTGGACCCTCACGTCAATTAGTGTCCTGCCAGTGTCACAAATAAGGTATCAAAATATGCTCATCTTCCGGGGTATCCGCCCCCTCGACCCCACTAGGGGGACTAACGCGGGCCCCTGAATGCTCAATGACCGTTATATAATGCCTCACATCCCTGAGTTTCAAGGGGTTCAGCCCTCAAGACCCCACGCCAATTTACACTACGCTCTACCTGATCGTAAATACTTTAGCCTCCCCCCACCCACTTTGAAAAACGTTCAGCGGGGCCTGCATGTAAGAGTGGGGTGATGCGGATTGTTTTGTCTGCCAGCCCAGGTGATGTATCAGGCCAAACCACCATCTTTGTGCATTGTGCAGCAACGGAGCAAATACGTCTCGCGAAGTGACAGATTACTTTTCTCTAACTTCTAACCGATCAGAAGGCCTCGTTTTTTTTCCAGGAAGTGCCGGTGGACATTAATACGCCAAATGTGGTTCTCAAATTGCAAAAGATCCCTACTCTTGGAGGGGGTAGAAGAAAGCAAATTTACGTCATGTTACTCCAGGAAGTGCCTGAAAATACGCCTAATGTGGTTCTAAAATTGCAAATGCTTCCTACTCTGGGAAGAAGAAGAATATATATATATATATATCTCAGCACCCCGGTGAAAAAAAATCGTTCCCGGGCCGGGACCTGACTTTAGTGTAGATTCGTGTTTACCATTTTGGTTTCAAAAGAAGACGAGGGGGTGCAAGGATTTGTTGTGGCCGTGGTTGTGATTTCACCCTCCCCCCTCATTTGTCTTCCGGAGATTTTTCGACTCCCCCCCTCCCTACTCCCCATACAAGAATATAACTTGAAAGGAAAAGGGAAAACGCTTACCAAGATCGTTCCCGTTGCCTCGTTGAAAGCGGGAACATACATGTCTCGCTTCCTTTGGAGCTCTTCCTGTCGTTGGATCACGTTTTCGTCGTCCTGAGGGAGCACCGCGTCGTCCTCCTTCACCTTAATCGGGCATCCAGCACGAACCCATCTATGAATCGGGAACATGTGGACGTGATTGGTCTTCTCGCTCAGCACCCTGACGAATTCACAGTACCACTCGTCATCGAGTAAACCGCACTTGTCCCGCCGGAGCTCCATGTAGACAGGGTCTCCAAAATTCCCATCCTCAATCGCAATCTGGAAGCTATCTAGCCGGCCGGACTCGAAGTCGTTGCTCAGGAGGTTGTCGAGCTGGCACTTGCCGGACCTGAGCCCGTTTTCATCTTGAAGGACGACCGAGATTGTATCGTCGGTGCCCATGCCCAGACGGTCACCCGTTTTCACGTACACGGTAAAATTCCTCTTCGAAGATTTGTTCCCCATGCTAGCTAGAATACGAAGGTAAGCCGACGAAGGAAAGACACATGAAGATGATATTCAAAATATACAATCGAACACCCAGACCTCTCATAAAATAAGAAATTCTTAACCTGTTGAAAAAACTTTCCGATCTACGAAATGCACGGAGGTTGGTTTTGCTAGCTGAACTTGATAGCGATTATGTCATGTATAACCTAGTGCTCTGCTCTTTACATGGGCGTAAATCCTTACGTAATACCTATTGTTCAGGGGGGTGAATGAAGATCATTCCCCCCCCCCTGAACAATAGGTATTACGTAAGGATTTACGCCCATGGCTCTTTATACATGTCACACTTCACAAAGTTTTGAAAATTTCGAATAAAAAGCACGCGCCCCCTCCACCTTGGGGCCTCTTGTTTTTTTCTTCAATAGTGCCTCGTTAAGATTGAGGATCCCTAAATCCGGGGCATTGGGGTGTAGAAATTGTGGTCAGCAGTTCTAAGATCCTTTTTATAGCGTGTCGATCAAATGACAATATTTTATATGAAGTATCCTTCATTCAACTGCATCAGAAAGGGTTCAAGGACAATTATTCCCTGGGCGATCACCCCAGTGTGAAATTGATGAATTGGGTGATGAACAGGGCTCAAATTAATTTTTTATCCACGGGGGCTCTTTTTTATACAAATATCCATTGAATTGGTACCTATGATACTCCTCAATTATTTGCTATGTCATCATTATCATTTTAATCAGCATTTTCCGTCTTACAAATTTACAAGCTACATAGCTGTTACTGACTTTCATCCCGTGATGACATTCTTTCGTTTCTTCCCGTTCTGCAGATTTTTTCCTCCTCATTATTGGGAGCAACCTTTACATTCTTTCTTTACTGAGCCGCGTAGCGTCGAGGCGATTTTGTGTGTGTGCTATTTTGAACAGGCGCGGATCCACGGGCCGATTCTATCGCCCCCCCCCCCCCTAGCCTCCCAAACCGGTAAAAAAATAGGATAGTAACGTAAATTTTACCTTAAAAAAAAAAAAAAAACGCCCCCCCCCCCCTGACCTGCCAGTGACACAAATGCGTCATCAAAATATTTGTGCTTCTCTGACCGTAATTGAATGCCTAAAACCCCTGAACCCCCCCCCCCCCACACACCAATTTACGCTCGTTACCCTCTACCTGATCGTAAATACTTTAGCCCCCCCCCCCACCACTTTGATAAACGTTCCGCGGGGCCTGTGTATATAATATATACGCATACAACACTGATCTTTATGATGTCTTTAACGTGACATGTCTTCTTCTCCCCTTGCAAACGAGAAAGAAAACAAGGTCATTAAAAGGGATTAAGCGACAAATAATGATTGTGATTCAAATTGATGCGAATATTTGTTTGAATAAGCACTGCTATTCACCCGAATCTTCTTTGTAAAAACAAATCTCAGCCATGCTTACTGAGTTGAGACGTTCCATTCAATGTAAAATACTCATTAAAGAATACACATCTCCTAATCTGAAAGACATAGTGATCTTCACTATGAACGTGACGGACAAAGAAAGCGGACAAAATATACAGTTCCTCAGGTAGACAAAGGAACATCCCTTCACTGCTATTATGTAAAACTGTGTAGAACAGGTGAATATGCATGTGACACCTGTTTTACACATTTTAACATAATAGCAGTGAAGGGATGTTCCTTTGTCTACCTGAGGAACTGTATATTTTGTCCGCTCTCTTTGTCTGTCATATTCATAGTGCTTACAACACAGTGGCAGAATTGCATGGCTGAGATTTGTAAAAGTCGTTTTTACAAAGAAGATTCTGGTGAAAAGCATTAATTGCTTATTAAAAAAAAAATCCTTGCATCAATTTGAATCACAATGATTATTTGTCGCATGATCCTTTTATTAAATAAGCTTGTTTTCCTTTTTGATTGCAGGGGAAGGAAAAGCTATGTCACGTTAAGAAATCATAAAGATCAGTTGTATTATGCGTATGTACATATGATACCAGAACAAAATGTTGATTATCAGAACGTCATTTTGGAATACCTCTATACAAATACCACATTGTCTTTAGCCCGTATCAGTATTAGTATGAGCCAATAGGGACTTTTAGATTTGCACGTTGACAGCTTTGACTGCAACGTGTGACGTCATTTTAAGGCACTGCGCATGCGTCACGTCGTCTCAGTCGGCGATCGAGAGGGCGTCAACCTTGATTTTCCTAAATCTAGTACGGTACTTGAATCTTGAATCTTGAATTTGTTGCACCCAAAAAGCTACGTTGACAGCTGTCCAGGGTGGAGTAATAGTGGTAGTGTGTGAGTGCGTGATGCGTGCAAGTAAAAGAAGCCAGACATTGTGCAGAAGAAGACATGTAAACTGGAGAGTACGAAGAAGTAGGGTGCATCTGGTGAGAACATTAATGTCGGCTTCATGGCTTCCCTCCCTACAGGGCCCTGGTGGGCATGCCCATCATGGCTATGATGGACGGGACTGCGGAGGTCTGAAAACCAGCAATCGAGCTAGATGTTACAGCTACTGCTGGGAGTCTGTTCCATATGGGAATAACTCGGGGGAAAAAACTGTGGTGTGTGGTGTGTCCACGTAGCTCTCTCTCTACTGGTTTATGCCGCGTGCGCATAAAATATATAGTTCCTCAGGTAGGCAAAGGAACATCCTTTCCTGCTATTATGTTAAAATGTGTAGAACAGGTGTCACATGCACATTCACCTGTTCTACACATTTTTACATATAGCAGTGAAGGGATGTTCTACCACAGCAATAGGCCATTTTCGTAATGTAACCAAATTTAATGCATAGGTCTTTGTGAAGTGCCTCAATACAAACTATTTCATTCACCTGAAAAGAATAATAGTATTTCAATAGACAGAATCCTAACTGCATACATTAGTTGTTGCCAGGTTGGACAAACATTATGGCTTGACCTACCTAGCAATACTTAATATATGCAGTTGCATTCTGACTATTGAAATACTATTATTCCTATCAGGTGAATGAAATAATTTGTATTGAGGCACTTCACAAAGACCTATGCATTAAATTTGGTTACATTACGAAAATGGCCTATTGTTGAGGGTAGAATGAGAACTGTATATTTTTGTCTGTCATATTCATAGTGTTACTTCCTGCATGCATGTATTTCGTCGAGTGCAATCTAAGAGAATTCTAATTGTAGTCAACATGGGCAGTTGAGTACGTTGACATGCATGATCAGTCGGCGTTCGTCGTGTTCTCGTCCACTCAATTTAAAAGTCCCTAATATAAAGCTATTATTCTTTATTCATTTCAGTATAATGCTTTTCCTCAAAAATAGTTTCGCTTTTTTATTAGGGTTGAGACGCTAAGAAATGGTTTTAAAAGTACATTACACAAACCCTGAACCATTGCAAAATGATGGTGGTTCTCTCTCTCTCTCTCTCTTTATTTTAATCATGCATTGTCAACTACAATAATTATAAAGCAGCAACCAAAAACTTAGGGTTATCTGAGATAGGTGAAAGTAAGAGTTAAAAAGAAAGTCATGCTAAAACGACGCTTCACCTCCCCCCCCCCCCACCTGAACAAAATAAAATAAATTAGTGGTCCTCCTCTCCAGCATCCCCCCTCCCGCTTTAATATTCACGCTGAGTCGGCGCAAAAATGTTCCCCCAAAACTGGACCCCCCAAAACAAATATATGTGCATTTATCCAGCCCCCCCCCCCTCCGCTCATTCGCCGATCGCCGGCTGGCTGATTCGTCGCTAAATATTTTCTCAAGATTTGCCCCCCCCCCCCCCTCTTGCCGCCGGCTGGATCCGCCCCTGATTTTGGACCTCCGTAAGTGATGTTTTCCTGGCATCTACTTACATGCGAAGCATCGTCCACGAGCCGCATAGCGTCGAGGCTATTTTGTTGTTGTTGCTATTTTGAACCCCCGTATTGTTTTCCTGGCATCTACTAACATCTTACTGTGTGGGTCGATCTGGACACATAATGGCGTTTTTATATGCACATCACATTTTCACTTGGCAGCCCAAGGGGGCCGGGGGATCGAGGAGGGGGTTAAACCCCCTAACCCCCCCCCCCCCCGTAGATCTACCATTGTTACCATATCATTCCACGACATTTTGGTCTTCCTCTTCTTCTCAATAGGGACTTTTAGATTTGCGTGGACGTGGACGTGTTACGTTCTTTTAAGGCACTGGCAGTCACATGTGACGTCCTTTTAAGCACTGGCAGTGCCTTAAAAGGAGGTCACACGTTGCAGTCCACGTTCTCATCGTGCAAATCTAAGGTTCATTATTTGCTGGTCATTTGAAATCACCAGATTTCAGCGGGTTTACGCTTTCACAACGAAAAACTTCTCCATGACCATGTTTCTGCCCTTGCGCGATCGCCTTCATAGCTCCAGCAGACATGGCGCGGCAGCGTGCACACGTACCCTTACTAACGGCGCAGTAGGCCTATAACCACTACTGACGGCGGCACTGCACTGCGAGCTGAATCGGTAGGCCTACTCATAGAACGAGAAATCTTGCACGCTAATCTAAGTTCCATTTCATTGGTTTAAGGTTTGTAAATTGAAACTCAATATTGTGTTAAAGTCCTAACAGAAAAGATAATCTTTATTTTATAATTCCACGGGGGCGATTTTTAATTTTGCAATCGCCCCCGTGAACAACCTGACGGGGGCGAATATTTAGGGAGGGAGGGAGGGAGGTGAAGGGGGGGGGGGAAGTAAGCAATTTTTTTTTTGGGGGGGGGCCCTCGAAAATTTGAAAATTTGCACCCCTCCCCCCCCTTGACGCCCATTCCCCCCCCCAAAAAAAAGACGTGTTTAAAACAAGTTTGTTTTCCCAGGGGGGCGGACCCCCGCCCTCCACCCTGAATCCGCCACTGGACTTTCCCCCTTTTCGGTGCGGTCGTTCGAGATTCACTGCTCTGTAAATGCTCAGTAAGGCCATTGCGCATTTACGAGCATATTCACTGCTCGTAAATGCGCAATGGCCCTACTGAGCGTTTAAAGAGCAGTGGCCGGGGCAAAAATCAACAATAAAGAAGAGGTGTTGACGTAGGCCTATCTTTTATGAGATAATGGATGAAAAAAAAAATCAAAAAACTTACTCCTATTACTAAAGAGCCATGACTAGTAATAGAATTATCTCTCTGTACTTTTGAACTTTCAAATAATTTGTTGTACGCAAGAGGAATACCTGTATTCACGGCCCACCATGTGAAAAGTTTCGAAAAATGCATGCAGCAGCTTGTTTTCTAATTATTTAAATGATTGTTAAAGTCGACTATCATCATTTATACATGTTCATGTGAATATATCTTTTTCATTGTCAATTGACCAGTCGCCACATCTGCAAATCGCGTGACGCATCCGCTGGATCCCAACGCAACAGGTTTTTGTATTTATACGACACATTAATTTCTTCGGAATGAATGAACAGTAAACCATTAAAACCGGCAATACTTGATCGGTAATTTTTACTCTGCTATAATTTGCAGCATTTAATTGAGTACTCAACCTGTTATGACAATGTTATACTGAGCTCAGATATTGGTACATGGGTACATGTTGCTGTAATTTCGCCAATGATTCATTATCTTTGCATCAACCATATTTAACCTATACTTGCATTTGAATGCCGATGGCAACAGCTGTTATTGTATTTCAGTTAATAAACTTTGTTCAACTTTATACTTCTAATCTCTTCTTTTCTTCAGTTCTCTGTTGAACGGACAGCTTGTTTTGATTCCTTTCAAGAGTTTAAATTTTTGCACAGGGAACTCCTGGGCCCTATATATATTTATATACTGTCCTGTATTTAAACTATTGTATTGTATTTATTTACGTGAATTTAAAAAAAACACATCAATATAAATTTACAATCATAAAGACACACTTCTTAAAAAGGAAAACGGAGGGATGGCCCTACTCAGCGTTGTTAGCATAACAATGCTGTTTTACAGAGTTTTACACGAGTAGTGCATAAAAGTCTTGTAGTTAAAATTACATGTATGTAACATGATTAATGCAGAAAGGTGAACACATTAAAAGCAAGGAGATAACAAATGTACGCAAACACAAGGGAATATGCATGATCAACATATCACACCATATTTTGTGAATGAAAATACACCAATTAAAAACATACACATTGCAGAAAAAGGACAGCTGAGCAATAATGTGTATTTAAATGATTAAAGATATCATACAGACACCCATCTAAAATAAACGCTACTTTTACTATAAATCCTACACGTCCCTTTAAACAAAAACATACAAATAACATTGTACATGTCGAGTCGTATAGAGAAAATAGTTGAATTGATCCAACCTCAACTAGAATGATATAACATGCAAACTGGCATAACAAAAACCATTCCAGAAACCACAAGTAGTACATGATTAACATAAATTCCCCGTGGAAACAAAATTTCTTAGCATACTAAATATAAAAACATGATCATGATACAGAATATAAAAGAATGAGTACATACATGCAAATCCCCGTGGAAATAATTTTGTTAGCATACCAGATATAAAAACAAGATCGTGACACAGAATATTAAGAATGAGTCTATCTATCTAAGTATCTTCTCCCGGTTCGGAGGTTGATTGCAACATCTCTCCATTTCACCCTATCTTCTGCCATTCTGGTGCACTCTTGCAGTTTTAGTCCACTCCAGTTCTTGACATTCTCTTCCCAGTTGATTCTGGGTCTTCCTCTCAGTCTACTTCCTTCCACTCTTCCTTCCAAAAAACTTCCTTTACGAGGCTTTGGTGCCTTTTAACATGACCAAAGTATTGATTTATTTTTCCTTAACTAATCCTACTAGTGCATTTTGTTTACACCCTGGCATGTGCAAAATCTCATTGTTGGTTTTCATTCATTTCCAGGATATTTTCATCATTTTTCTGTAAATCCACATTTCAAAAGATGTTATTCTATTATCCATGGCCTTGCTAAAAAATGAGTGCATACAGGAAAACCTCGTGGAAACACAAACTCTTAGCGTACTAGATATAAAAACATGACCCTGACACAGAATATATAAGAATGAGTACAAACATAAAAACCTCGTGGAAACAAACATTCTTAATTACTAGATATAAAAACATGACCATGACACAGAATATAAAGAATGAGTACATACAGTACATGCAAATCCCCGTGGTAAAAAAAATGTCTTAGCATACATACTAGATATAAAAACATGACCATGACACAGAATATCAAAAAACGATGTAAATACATGTAGAATCAAGGAACACAACGTTTTTTTAAATTAAAGGTTATGACTTGAAAAACAAAATGTTCAAAAGTTAGAATTTTCTTAACATATATATATATATATATTGTATAGACCTTATCTAACATTTACGCAAGCAGAACATCGCACACTTGTTTTTCACGAAGTCTCTATTCTGTGTACATGTGTATCTTCAAAAGATTAATCCATAACCATTAAAAGATCGACTAACAACATGGTCATCCACAACGAACTTTATTCTATTTTTACTCGAAGTCAATAGCCATTTGATGTATTTCCTCTCTTGACATTTAGGAGCTAGATTGTGATAGAGTTGGGCACTTCGCGTGGATGAAGCCAAAGATACTTCTCTTCTCTTGTCTCATTCCGTTTGTCGATTATGTCTCCAATGCGTTTGAGTTCAGCTCGGAATCTAGGAGAGAGAATGAGAGAGAGAGAGAGAGAGAGAGGGAGATAGAGAGAGAGATGGAGAGGGAGAGGGGAAAGGGGTGGGGGAAATAGAATATACATTAATGGATACATATTTTTACTCTATTGGCTCAATGTGAAGGCAACCCTGATGATAAGTAATTTGTTTTTTATTAGATCAGAACAATGTAAGTAGCCGATCAGCAAAAGTCTTTAGCCAAATCTGTTTAAAAATAGAAAAGCTTTACATTTTTGTAGTTGCGATCAATAAAAACAGGAATTAGCAGCTCTGTGACGGTTCTAGGACAATTACCCCCTGGGCAATCATCCGCCGGAAAGTTACCCCCGGACAGTTACCCCCCCCCCCCCCCCGGAGAATTACCCCCCCCCCCCCCGAGAACAATAACCCCCGAGGACAATTATCCCCCTTAATTTAGTGAACAAGCAGGAATAACAAAGGAGGAGACATTTTCAAAATGATAACAAATTAGAACTAGAAACGATTGAACGTACTGTATGCCGGCACCTCGCCGCCGAATATTACACAAATAGTGAATGATCATGAGTGCAATGGTAGAAGATTCTGCACATCTCGTCTTTCACCAAATCTTAAAGCTTATCTGCCATAGTTTACAGGAGGGATTAGAGCGCCCTGCAAGGTTACTAGACATGTGGCTATCTCATCAACTCAGCTCTCAGTTAACATAAGAAAAAGAGGATCATGGGGGACCAATGGTCACCGATTAGGCATTGTTTGTTATATAGAGGGCGCAAGAAGCTACAAGTAGTGCAGTGGGCCTTTAAATTGCAGAAAGCTCTGAAACTTACTTCTTTAAGGCCTTTTGATAGGTAGCACCATGCATGTACTGCACCTCAAAGTCTCCCAGAGGCTTGCTGCCTCGAGTGCTGAGTAGCTTCATGAATGCCATGATGTCTAGGGTCTGTTCCTTGTTGGGCAGCTGCTCAATGATGTCGGCCTCCGTGAGAGGAGTCTTGAGAAATAAAGAAAATATTAATATTCAAAAGTGGTTGTGTAACAATAAAAATAATAACAACATCAACAGCAATGATGACTTTAATAACAATAATAATGTATTTTGATTATGATAACATACAATGATAATCATTAACGATAATAACAATAATAATCATAATGATAAAATATTGATAATACTTAAAGAAATAATCATAATAATCAATAACAATACAAAATTGTAATAATAATTAAAATAACAATGATAATGATAACAATAATAATAATAATAACAAACATTATCATTAAAATAATCATCATCATCATAATAAAAGTAGTAATAATGATAATGATAATCATAATAATAATGGAAATCCAAGTGCCATACTGTTTAGTTTGGGACCCACACCAAAATGAAATATACACATGTAATAAAACACAAGTCTAAAATGCGTGAGTCTGATTGGCTGAAGGTCAAGTTACGTAATTTAAGTTTCATAGTTGCTTATTTATGGGGTAAATTTAAAGGATTGCATCCGCCAATGGCCAATCTATGGGGAAACAATAATCTCGCTAGTCAAATTTCGCTACTATATACTTATTAGTAAGAGATTGTCGCAACAAATTTCTGGTCATATATTTTATGAGAGCACAACATCGCTATGTTGGCGAGAGAGTAAAGTCCCCAATGTATGGATTTTGCTTATGGCTCCGAATAGTCTACGGAGGACATACGTGTATGATCGAATCTCTTTGATAGTCTCATTGGATAACGCCCCCTATCGTCAGAGTCCAGCAGCCTAACATGTTAGCCTACTGATGACTTTTACCAATTTTTTTTTGTTTATTAAAACGAAAAGCACATCCATCCCGACGGACACTAGCTCTTTCATGGAAACCCTCATGTCCCATTGACTTTTGAAAGTTCAAACACCGTAATTTGGTCAAAATAGCTCGCTAGCTCGCCATTGCCTATATAAAACATGTGAAACAAGTCGAACTTTGGACGCAATTTGATCCATTTTTTCCATTTAGTATAGGCAAGCATTTTGCCGAGGTAAGCGAAAACATGAATATTCATGATCGCCATGGGCTATTTGATTATTTAGAGAGGGATGCAATTGTGCACCACACCAAACTCCCCTACTTTAAGTCAGGTATTTCATTGTATTATGTAGTTTGGTAGGTTTATTTTAATAACTGTGTAATTATCAGATATCAATGATAGTTTAAAGATATGGAAAATGTTCTTGTATTTTATATTTAGCAAAGCAATCTCACATACAAATCCACTACCAAGTGTCGTCTTATCCGCCGATTGCCGTCTGCTATATACGTCTAGCGAGCGAAAATGAGACAACCGGAGCAATATGGTTAAACAATACAAAAATAACTTCGCGTCGCGTTTTATAGCCGCAAATTAGCCGCATTTATCATTTCAAAGTGTATATTATTGTTATCTTGGGAGATAAATTTCCCAATGGACTTGATATGCGCACTCGATCGTTGTCCCATCTCGATCTTACCTTATCTTGCGGTGGGGATCCATTCATCCAGAGAGGGTAGGCCGGGGGAAAACCATAGTTATTATACTGGCCGAAGTTCGCTGCAGCATGAGCAGCGCTAAAGATGAAGATACAATCCGTAACAACGGTGGTGATCTCTTCTGCGGTTTTAAAATGGCCATCATTAGGAAGTCCCTAGGAGAGAGAGAGAGAGAGAGAGAGAAAGAGAAAAATTGGTATCAGCGAATGTATTGATCAATCAATGGACAAAGGTATGCGATAGGTCCATAGATAAAAACGTTTCTACTAGTATAAACAAGACATTAGGCATAATTCCCATAAGCGTTTTTATTTCATTTTTTAGTATTTTTTATTTGTCAAATACAGGTCTAAAAAATCTTTTAAAAAAACTCTGAATCTCATTCGCATGTTTCAAATCAAACCTTAGCTAGTAATATTTGGGCTACCCGTATCAACACTTTCGAAAAATCAACATATTAAGGCAATATTAATTAATTGCCTTGTGTATCACCTATCGAAATGACTATTAAGTATTACGTAACCCGAACATGATTTCATCTGGATGTACAATAGGGTATTGAAATGGCCATTGAGTTGATTTTTGATAATAGTTGGGATCGTGTTTCTTACAATAATATTCATGAAATATCGTCTCTAATCTATTTTAAATGAGCAATGTTATAAAGCCTAGATCACAAATACTATTACGAACTGCTACGAACGCCGTACGAACGATTTTCAGACAATGGAAATTCGGAAAGACAATTCACAACCGGAAGGTCGTGGGTTCGAACCCCGGCCGCGTCATACCAAAAGACGTTAAAAGATGGGAGTTGTTGCTACCTTGTTTGGCGTTCAACAATAATAAATAATCTGGCGCTGCTCAGTGGCTGCCGGGCTCACGATCAATTGGGCAAAAAGAATTTCCGTTTCGGTTTAATAAAATTTGGAGTGGACTATTATTATTATTATTAATTAAATTAAAAACAGGGAGCTTTGTGACCGTAGCTTAAACTGGCATTTTGCCTACAACGCTACCACTTCTTAATTTTTTTTCTTCAATTGCGCCATCTTTCAGCGAAGGCATACATAGAGCTATTTCCGGTTCCCGTACCCAAGCATAATTACCACGCGCGCGCATCATCAGTTGGTGATTGTGGGGCATGGCTGTCATCGGGACATTGTAAGTAGCAGATGGCGGTATATGTAAATCTAAAGTAGTGTCAGTAAAATAATACCATGCCTTTAAAGCTTGTTTGCCCCATTTCATGATATTATTTCTGAGAGTCATTATAGCCCCATTTTCATTTCTGAAAACAAGATCCGTCTGTTGTAGCGCACGGTTAGGCTCAATACTCATTGAACAATATCAATGAGTTCTAATACGGAACCTAACAAAATTATATTCATAAGCTAACTGCTATTGAACGTGCACATTTTGAGATATTTTTTATTTATACTTTGAAATTGTAACGTTGCTACCGACTTCTGCTTTAACAAATCAATGTTTTCAAGGACTCAGCATAACACCGATACTTAATTTGTCTCGTACATTTTTGCTGCTTTTAAAGTGAAATCCTATTTTCTATCCCCATGTTTGTTATTAAGCCTTAATTGTATGAGCCGCTACTCAGAGCTCGAGCGGCTACAGAGAAAAATGCGACGCGGCGCTCTAAAAATGAAGTGATATAAGTCATATTAATCCTCAAAAGAGTGGTATTTCAACCCTGCCACTTAAGGAGTATGGAGTACCTTCATGTAACCTATGACCTCTCCCTCAAATTTGGGCTTGGTCCCCATGAACCGGATCCATTCCTGCAATTCATGGTCGGCAGCTATCTTCCCGGGAACATCTAAGAGGTAAACAAACACGCATGAGAAAATAACAATGCAGCGATACGGTCTCATTTTATCTGCTATATTGTTAGAATACATCTTAAGACACACAGAACTTTTTAATATCTTATTTATCATGCCAACGTAAACATGTATACGGTACATGAACATTTTATCTCCAGCTGCAACTGAGTTTACTATTCGGCTGCGGCAATTAAGATATTTTAGAGGTTCCGTGGTCTAGTAGATTTGTCACTGGACTGTGAATCACATGATAAACGGTTCGGGTCCCCATTCGCGGCACTAACACTTTTTGACAATACATTCAATTGTCTCTTCCCACCAAGGAGATAATGGGTATCTGTGGTGATCGCCGTAAGCCAATTTGCCTGTTTTTGCCATTCTCCTTTTGTTAAGGAGTAAAATGATCGACTCTTAGATAAATCAGTATAGTTGACGTTGAAAGCTTTTAATCTTTGAGGTCCGTCCGATATCATAAAGGGTGGCCAAACGATTCAAACGAGCCGATGAAATCTCGGAGGGATGCTCATTGGCTGCTAATTTATCATCAATTGTTGAAGTCTGAATAAGAACAGGGATTTCCAATGCATTTTACTTATTAACGATAGGGGATGCATTAGGGAACGATTTATCGTCATAGACGAGAGAGAACATTTATTGATTCACCTGTAATATAGAAATTATTTGTCCGTTGGTTAAGAATAACAAGGATCATGCCACAACACAATTAAACAAAACAAAGACGTACGGGTGCAATGACGAATGTTCACTATGTGATTATTATTTTATTTTTTTTAAATACAAAAAAAAGGTTTTAAGAAAGTTATAAATCCAATTTGTGTCAGACGAAAATACGGGAAAAGGAAATTGATTGATTCCATAAACTGAATAGTACTCTATAGCGTATGAGTGAACGAAATATTTATATCTATTATTGTTTGATTCACATCACAGCTCCCCGCTCCCTCCCACACATACACTATCGCCTCACAGTAGAACATTGGCCACAATCAAAACACTGAATCTCGCCCGACACTTGCGTGGTACACACAAATGTAATCCAGGGCCCCTTCTTATATAGAGTTGCAATTGATCCAAATCAATCGCAATTTGTCCTCCAGTCAATCGCAAGTTTGCAGTCTTCTGTCTCTAAAGTACAAAGTTGCGATTGATATCAACTCTTTATTAAGATGGGGCCCAGATCTGTTTAAATTAAATCAGTCATCCAACGGGTGCGTTAGATCGTTCCTGATGGAACGATCTAATTTCCTCTCCTCTGAATTAAGAGAGTACGATCACGAATTCTTTTAAAAACTCAACCTAAGGCAATTTCGATGGCCTTTTTGTTTTTAAATCTGCGAGCTATACAATGACATAATCTGTTTATGATTACTATTAGAGGTAGAGTATTAAAATCTCCCTTGACTTGATTTCTAAGAAGCGTTCGCGATTGTGGTTACTGTACCGTAATGGTGGTCCACAACTTCCTTGACGTAGTCGTATATTGCTTCGCGTAGGAGCAAGGCGTCATCACGGTAATGGTAGTTCGGTAGCACTTCAGGGTCAGAGACGCCCCTTACAAGAAGGTCAGTCGGAAGGGAGCCCTCTACGTCGAATCGCCATGTAGAGAAGGTGCGTTTGATGATATCTGCCATACCGACGGCGCCAATGGTCATATTTAAGTCGGTGAATTCGCCCGCTGCAAGCAAAGGCGTCATACCTTTGCTATAAAATGAATGATTTTGAATAAAACATATGGTAAAAACATGCTTTGGGGAGTTCATAGTTGATTTCTTAAAATTATTTGTAGTCTTTTGTTATATACTTATAGTAACGAATTGTTATTATTGTGATCATTATTCCCATTATCGTTATCCTTATCATTATTATTTGATTGATAATATCATTATCATCAATAGTATAATGATTATATTGTTGTTAATATCATTAACAATAAACTGCAATGCTCAACATATAAAAGAGCCTTACTAGTTGATGGCGAGGAGGTACAAGAAGTGAGGAGCAAGAAGACGGAAGATGGGATGAGATGGAGACAGGGAACGATGCGTTGCTATGACGATGATTTCACCAATAAGATGCGTGAATCCAAGATGGGATCCCGACTCATGGATGGCAGCCTCGCCCAAGTTGAAGTAACACTTGGCCAAGAGCCACGTGTACTCGGGATCAGTCGGGTAGAACACCTGCAATAAAGCAAAATTCAAGGAATGAACAAATGCGTCGATTCGTCCTCTTTTTTTTAAAGGGGGTGGGGGACGCATTAAAGGGAAAGTCCACAATGATGTTATCTTGGTTTAATAAAAGCAGGAAATATGAGATAATTACACCAGTGAAAGTTTGAGTAATATCCGATTTTTAAAAAATAGGAGAGTTATGAATTTTTGAAGTTGTCATCAGTGAAACAAAATTGACAACACTTTGTGAGCTCCTCTCCAAAGTGCTCTGTACAGAAAATGTCATAAACTTTCATTTTGTTAGTTATTGATAACGGAATATTTAGGAATAATGTATGACTGAATTTTTTTTTAGTACAAAGCAAATTGGATTGGGAGCTCGCAAAGATACATCACAGAGTTGCCATCACCATGACAACATCACCATCATCACTATTTTTATGATCGTCACCATTATCATTATCGCCATCCATGTCCTCACCACCATCACTACCATCATCATCATCATCATCACCATCATCTTGAAAGCCACCATCCTCATCATCACCATCATCATCACCACCAACACCATCGTCGTCAGCATCATCATCATCATCATCGTCATCATCGTCATCATCATCATCATCATCATCATCATCATCACTATCAATATTTACCGGATTGTTTGGAGCTGGGTCTTGATTCAACTGAATAGCGACCGGCATCAAATATTTGTCTTTGTTGACGAAGAAAAGCGCAATGGGTGCAGGGATCTGACGGAAGCAAGTAAAGCTTCAAATATCATTGACAAAAAATTCTCTCTCTCTCTCTCTTTGTCTTCAGAAATATGCATTGCTTCGAATAAACCAATCTTCATTTGATATGAGATAAGAATCGTTGAATTAAATGTATAAAGCATTCACTTCTCGTACCATACATGTACGTACTAATATGAAATGTTTCTCGTCTAGGAAACTTTCAATTCTATGGCGTAGGCTTTTTTGACGTATTTTTTTCCTTGATTCATTTTTAATGAATTCGAAACTTCTCGAAGGGATTTCTTAATTACGCCTATTCAGTCAATTGCTGCTAACCTTTCTTTTTAATGAATTTTATAGCAATATTTTTTAATAAAAGAATTCGATCTATGAATGATATTTTCTGTAAAATTGTTTATATAGATACAAACAAAAAATAGATACATTAATATATAAATACAATAAAATTAATAAATAAACAAATATTACATCGGCGAATATTTTGAAAAGACCTGTCCAGTAACAACAAGAAGGGACTAATTCATACCTTTCGCCCATCTGTACAAGGCAAGTCCTTGAGGAGCTTGAGATCGATGATGAAAAGACGCTTCTTCTTGATGGCTTCCGACACATTTAGGCCTTCGAGAAGAGGTTCAACGTCCTTCTCGTCCACGGCGAAACTGAGAGGAGGGAAAAGGACTGATAAACTCCAATTTGTTCTATTCTTCGTATTTCAATTGCCTACAATTAGTATGGTATTATCTTGTAGAAGTCCATCGAGTTCAACTGAAGGTTTTAAACATCTTTTTGTTGTGTGTGTGTGTGTGTGTGCGTGTGCGTGTGTGTATGCGCGTGTGCGCGCGCGTGTGTGTGTGTGTTGTGTGTGTGATTGTGTTTACCAAAAATAGCTACGCATGAATGGTTTGTTTGGTTTGATGTTAACATTACATGGGCGTGTGCAGGATTTTAGGATAAGGAGGGTGGGAGGGGTGAAGCATGATGTTGTGGGTCTTAGTACAGCTATTAATAGGGACTTTTAGATTTGCACGTCTACAGCTTTGACTGCAACGTGTGACGCCATTTTAAGGCACTGCGCATGCGTCACGTCGTCTCAGTAGGCGATCGAGAATGCTTCAACCTTGATTTTCCTAAATCTAGTACGGTACTAGTATGTCGCGTGCGCATAAAATATACAGTTCCTCAGGTAGACAAAGGAACATCAATCCCTTCCCTGCTATTATGTAAAAATGTGTAGAACAGGTGCCACATGCATATTATAATAGCAGTGAAGGGATGTTCTTTTGTCTGTCATGTTCATAGTGTTACTTCCTGCATGCATGTTTATCATCTAAGATTTCTAATTGTAGTCAACATGGGCAGTTGAATACGTTGACACGCATGATCAGTCGGCGCTTGTCGTGTTCTCGTCCACTCAATCTAAAAGTCCCTAATGCAAGTGGGGTGAGCTCAGCGGCTAATGGCGGGGGTCAAGGGGCATAACCCCCATAAGCTCCTGGGTTTCCAGCGTTTTAAGGACCCGGAAACACCTCTACTCACATAATTATTCTCCAACTTTTCAGAAAAGTTTTGCCCCAAATGAAGAAAAAAAAGATGGTAAAAGAGGTTATACTCGCGTGTGATATGTGATACCTGTAATATGGCGGAATACTCAGATCCATTAATAGAGAGTTTGTTAGGAATACATGATCACATGATCATGTTATGCTTATGTGAATGAACAATTGGCGAAAAGCTTGAATAAATCTTTAATTTGAATGACGAAAATATATGATTGATATCATAGTGCGTGCATGACAAAATCACTGGCATACACTGCTTATTCGTGTTTTTCATTAAAAAAATGAAAAACAAGAAGAAAGCAGTTAAAAAAGATAGATTTTATATAAAGACTGAAATGTTAAATACATTGACTCTAAAGAATAAATGCAGACTTACTTGGGCGGTATCTTGGTGCAAAGTCGGATCATAGCAGGGTTGCATCCTGTTAGTCTCTGATTACCGAACTCCTTATCTGACTTCCAGTTTTCCATCACCTTTTATACAAATTTTAAAAAACTCAATAAATTAGATTAAAAAGTGTGTTATTATGCATATCTATCAACAAATACGTCAAAAGGCAAATAAAGGGACATTATCGATTTGATTTATGTGAAAGTAGTGATTTTACTAACACCAGGGTCCAGGGCAGGCGCGCCGGAAGCAGTTTGGGATTTGGGGGGGGGGCAAACATTCCAGGGGCTCACCTTCCAGGGGCAGTGACGTAATGAGAAAAAAAGTTCGGAAGGGGGGGGGGGCAGACGAAAAAAATCTGCATCACCACCAGTCTTACACGTTACATGCAGGTCCCGTGGAACGTTTTTCAAAATGTAGTATTAACGATCACGTAGAGCGTGAATTGGCGTGGGGTCCAGGGAATGAGCCTCGGCAGGGGGTCAAGGGGTTGAGCCCCCGGAAGCTCAGGTTTTTTTAAAGGTATTTACCTACGGTTAAATGAGCATCCGGGGCCCTCTTTAAGGCTATTGACGTGCTCCAGGGAGGGGGAGAGCCCCCAGAAACTCAGAGGTTTTAATATTTAAGTACGGTTGGATGAGCATCCAGGGGGCCGCCTTAGGGCCCTTGGTGGGGTCCAGAGGGAAGAGCCCCCGAAAGCTCGGGGGTTTTAGGTATTTAATTACGGTCAGATGAGCATCCAGGGGGCCGCCTTAGGGCTCTTGGTGGGGTCCAGGGGGCACTGAGCCCCCGGAAGCTCATGGGTTTTAGGTATTTAATTACGGTCAGATGAGCATCTAGGGGGCCCGCCTAAGGGACCTTGGTGGGGTCCAGGGGGCAGAGCCCCTGGAAGTTTAGGGTTTTTAGGTATTTAATTACGGTCAGATGAGTATATAGGGGCCTGCCTAAGGGACCTTGGTGGGGTCCACGGGGCAGAGCCCCTGGAAGCTCAGGGGTTTTAGGTATTTAATAACGGTCATATGAGCATCCAGGGGCTCGCCTTAGAGACCTTGGTGGGGTCTAGGTGGCAGAACCCCTGGAAGCTCGGGGTTTTTAGGTATTTAATTCCGGTCAGATGAGCATCCAGGGGCCGGCCTTAGGGATCTTGGTAGGTCCAGGGGGCAGAGCCCCCGGAAGCTCAGGGGTTTTAGGTATTTAATTACGGTTAGATGAGCATCCAGGGGCCCGCCTTAGAGCCCTTGGTAGGGTCTAGGGGGCATAGCCCCTGAAAGCTCGGGGGTTTAAGGTATTTAATTACGGTCAGATGAGTACCAGGAAAACGCCTTAGGGCTCTTGGAGGGGTTCGGGGGCGGAGTCCCCGTAAGCTCTGTGCTTTTAGGCATTTAGTTACGGTCAGATGAGCATTTTTTAATACCTTATTTGTGACATTGGCAGGTCACTTATTTCTTTCTCTCCGTCTTTCTTTCTTTTTCTCTTTAACATACTTTTTCAGAAAGTGAGGGGGAGGGGGCTCGAGCCCAGCCACTTTGCAGACCATGACATAAAGGCTTTTAAATAAGCGTATTTTTCGCCCGACCGTAATTTGGGAATCTCTTATTTTCCAACAAACGCATGAAAAGGTATGATTTACCAAAAAATAGAGAAAAAATACCGGAAGATCATGTCATAACAGCAACATTTGTAAATCACTGGTATCGAATAAGAAATACACCACCCCCCCCCCCCCCCCATCAGTACAACAGCGTTCAGGGGCTCATGTCTTCTCACCCTAACAACAACAAAACAGACACGCTTTCTCATTCTCGCACAATATGTCCACGATATGCGCGTATCGTTAATGTAAAGCCCTCCATTGATAAATACCGTATAGGTGGCATGCGCAGTGTTTATGACTCTATGTGAACTTTTCTTTTCTTTGAATGGAATTGTATATGTGATTTTATTCAGGTTTTTTTTAATTATTGTTATGTTCTTTTGGGTTAAAAATACAAAGAATGTTTACTCCTGTACTGCTTTTTTAATTTTTTTATAGATGGGGGGGGGGGGGGGGCAAAAATGCGTTTTGCCCCCCTGCCCCCCCCCCCCACTTCCGGCGCCTATTGTCCAGGGTCTCTCTAGCGTAGGCAGATTTCTAATATGGAAAGGGGGGAGTTCTGAACACGTATAAACAGAACTTGCTCCTGACAAAGAAAGTACGACTGCACTTGAGCTAAAATGTGTACCATTATGATCATGATTGAGGGGGAGGGGGAGGGGGGGGGGGGAGGAGTTCTACCCGGGTGCAATATAGTGGCCTATTTCGTCAGTTGTAATGGCTTAATAGTCTATTAAGACCATGCCGATGGTTTTCATGTTTACTATGGTTACCCCCACTCTCAACTTCATCTACCCACGGACCTTATACCATCATCCTGCACTGAACAAGTGATAGATATACCCTCACACACATCCACAAACCCAAACGCACATACAACCCCCCACGCCCACCTACATGCAGGCGCGTACGCAGGGGTGGGGGGGGGGTGGTTTTTGGGTTAAACCCCCCTTGATTTTTTTATGTGTATGTTTTTTTGTATGTTTTTTCGGAAACCCCCCCCCCCTTTTGAGAAAAAAATTATACCAATGGCTGACCTAAAAAAGGTGACCTTACCCCCCCCCCCCCCCCCGCTTATTCAGCGGCTGGCGGAATCGTTGCGAAAATTTGGGAGCCGATTTGAACACCCCCCCCCCCCTTTAAAAATCCTGCGTACACCACTGCCTACATGCACATAATATATATGTACATACGCAATCTCCCAAAAATGCGAATGACAGTAACTAAAACCAGTCGAGTCCAGTTGGAAACCATTTTCACGCGGGCCATCTTCAGGGCGTAACCTACAGGCTAAGGGCATATGGAAACGTTGTATCATCCGGTCAATCTGACTTGCGTGCTTAGAAAAAATAAGCATTTTTCCATGAAGTATTCTAAAAGTGCGTTTCTTTCCAGCATTGGTTGCCCGGAAGTCACTTAGGTAACCTTTCAAAAAATATAAAAAAGTATAAAAAGTACAAAAAAATATGTGGCGCTTACTGTGTACTTCGGAAAAAACATATTATTCCAGCACAATGTTGTCTCTGGTGCGCTGGAGAAGGGTTTTGATTGGTTGTATATTGTCGACGGAATTTACCCATTCACATAATTGCACTACCTGCCCGATGAAGCCAGTGGCCCGTGACCCCTGCACTCAACACTGTGTGGGAGTTAGTTTGTGGGCAACCTCTGTTATGAGACAAATCCAAGCAAAAGTTTCCAAATTATGGGTGTGCTGCGCAAGGTACCCCTGAACAAATTCGAAAATGGACATTGACATGTAACATGGCTTTGAAGTATGCTGGCTATGTTAAACAAAATATGTACTATATTAGCACAACTCCGAAAAAAGAAAATCCTCTATATTAATAACACTTACACTTGGTTTCGGGAAGTGCGGGGGTTTGTAAACGTTCTCCAGATCTTCTAAGGACTTCCATCTCTCTGATGTAAATCCTATCAGTTTGTGCTCAAGCTTAAGTCTCATTCCTAATGCTTTGAGATCAAACTGCGATTGCGTCAACAAGAAAGAGAAAAGAAAGGAGAGGGGAAAAAGGTGTCAAATACACGTATCCCTAATATCACACGTACGTATAATATATGTTCTGAAACAATGTATGTTAATGTATTATTGTTTTAAAGAGAATGTAAAGCGCATACAGAATTCTCCGAAATATTATGCGCTATATATAATTCTAAGCACTTTCCATTATTATTATTATTATCATTTGGTATTATTATAATTATTTTTATTTTGTTTTATTATTATTATTATTATTATTATTATTATTATTATTATTATATTTTTTGTAGCCCTTTATAGGGCAGTTGATGACGCATTTCACCGATAACGGGTGTTATAAATCATCAAGAAGGGACATCCCTTTAAGGTCCAACATGTCTTACTAATGGGCGCGCTCTTCAGCTGCTCCAAAAAGAACCGTCCGTAATAAAAAAAAATTAAAAAACGTCATAATATATTCCAAATTTGACAGAAAGCTTTCATTTTGCGTCTTTCACTATTGGTTCTCAGTCGGACACCAAATGTCGCTGCTGTCTCATTCCATAAATATTTACAAAAACATAGCTATTTCGTAGTAATGCCAACTCCGTCGTATAACGGAATTCATGTCCATGGAAACAAACGAGTTTTTATGTCTTTTTACCCTATTAGTAACGTACACAGACGGCTCCAACAGTTGTTGATTCCGAAGTAAAAATATAATGCTAAAAACGGTGCCGCCGACTGATTTTTTGAAAATAAGTTTCCGAAGTACCCAATGTATATGTCTTAGGGGCTCATTAGTGCTTTTACTATGCATTTTAGAACACATGTTTTGCCTAAAAATGTTCGTTTGGTGTAGAAAACCTACCATGAACAAAACAGTGCAATATGGTATAGGTTAAGACCCACAGAAAATCGTTATATTGCGTTGTAATCATTATTATTATTGTTATCATTATCATTACAATCAATCTTGTCTCTTATTACCTGGTCACTGAAGGAGAACATTTCGTCCTTAGGAAGACTGGCCATCTGAAACACAAAAATAGAAAGACGAAATATTGAGCGAATTGAATTTGCCCTTATTAAAAAAAAAACTCATCATAAATTATCCTGATCATTATCCTGATCATGAGATATAAATTAATCAAACTTTTTCTGCGTTAAGAAGGTATCTCAGATTTCAGAAGGCTATAACTTTTTACTTGAAAATGTTGAAGATAAATATTATGTAGCAAAGTTGTAGAGTTTTTTTATCACATTTGTTATAATATCACATTTATTTGGTATATTAGTGTTCTCTGCCTGTATTTTTGGTATGTAAATATATGTTCACGTAAATTTAGCATTCTATTTTGTTCCTACGTTAATGACAAGTGTTTTATATTCACATATGATTCAATAAGCTTCCCAGCGATGCCAAAATCAACATATTCCGACCAAAAGAAAAGCCAATATAAGAGCAAGCAAAGGGAGGAGATTTAGGGAAGGCCCCAGAGCTTTTGTGCACTGAGCATTGTTTCAAAAAGGTGCTAGACTAATCAGAGACAAATATTGATTGGACTTCCTGAGTATGCTGTCCCCTGAGCATGTATTATCTTTTTCCTATTGTCAGGGGCGTCGCTAGACCTTTTTCAGTGGGAGGGGGGGGGGATGTAGAGGCCAACGATAACCGACAAAACTAGCGACCAATTACAGACAAAATTAAATGTCCAATATCAACAAATTTAACCCTATAAACCCGGGGCCGAAGGCTAAATTGTTTTTCCTATGGACTATCTAGTACTTGCGTATGCGCAAATGGTCATTTTCCTCGACGACATAAATATACGAATTATTTCGTCAACTTAGTCAGCATCATAGCTGATATATCTTAATGCAGGCGCGGAGCTAGGATCTTATTTTAGGGAGGGCGGTAGTGAGCAAGCGAATCACTTAAAGAGCGCTCATTAGGGGGTGTGGGTGATAGGCCTCTAAATTATTAGGAAAAGAAAACGATTTATTGTACCTTTCCCGACTGTTAATCCTTGTCTAAATGAAGTTTCCCCCCCCTCCCGCGCGAAGGCGCGAAAGCTTTGACGTTTCATTAAATTATTTTGAAAAGAAGACGATTTGCTGTACAGTTCTCTACTGTTAATCCTTGTCTGAATTCAGTTTCTCCTCCAGTTTTGGCGTTTCATATAGAGAAAGTAGACGATTCGTTGAACCGTGCTCGACTCTAAATCCTTGGCGTTTCATGTAAGAAGACTCTTAATAAGCCCTATTTAGGGTACTGTTTTTTACTCTTAATTCATATCTGAATTCAGTTGTTCCCCCTTCCGCGCGAAGCGCGGAGGTTTTGACGTTTCCTTAAATTATAAGAGAAAGTAGACGATTCGTTGAACCGTGCTCGACTCTTAAATCATTGTCTGAATAATGCATCCCCTCCCGCGCGAAGCGCGGAAGTTTTGACGTTTCATTTAGTTATTAGAGAAAGAAGACGATTCGTTGTACCGTTTTCGAATCTTAATAAGCCCTTATTATTATCTGAATTCAGTTTCCCCCTTTAGCGCGAAGCGCGGAAGCTTTGACGTTTCCTTAAAATATTAGAGAAAGAAGACGATTCGTTGTCTCGATTCGTCTAAATGAAGTTTTCCCCATCCGCGTAAAGCGCGAATTGTTTTTTGGGGCGTTTCATCACAATTAGAGAAAGGAAGACGATCGTCGTACCATTGTTGAGTCTTAAACCTTGTTTGAATTTAGTTTCCCCGAAAATTTTAAACCTCTGACTTCTTTAGCTGATATTATAGGAAAGTGAAACTTCGAGAAAGCACAAGTATTGTAGTTGTAGCACTCTCGAAATTGTTACAGCGGATAAAAAGGCACAGTTCCTGGGAAAAAAAAATTGTCTGCCGACCGACAATATACATGTTACCGACTACAAACTTTTGCATTAAAATAGTACACGAGGATCGAGCACGAATACCGACACAGCTGACCCGACATAGCAACATATTTACCCGTGTCTTTCTTGCTCCCTCGACGAGACGACTCCACCCAACAACCCCCTTCTCTCTTTTACTCCCACTCCTCCTCTCTCAGACTCTTACCTCTCCTCTCTCTCCTCTCTTAATTAACCCCCGTTTCTTTTGTTTCCCTTTTACTCTTTTTTCTTCTTTTTTCCCTTTTCTTTCTTTTCCTTTCTTTCCTCCCCTTCCTCTTTCCTTTCTTTTCCTTTCTTTCTTCTCTTTTCCTTTTCTTTTTGCTTTTCTTTCCCTTTTCCTCTCTTTTTTCCCTTCCCCCTTTTCTCTTTTTCCCCGACAGCAGCGCAATTTTACCGAAAATATCCTGACAGGTGGGGGGGGGGGGTGTCGCACCCCCACACACCCCCCCCCCCCTTTGGCGACGCCCCTGCCTATTGTTCGTTTCCAAGATGATACAATGGGATTCTTGTAAAACTGACCTTGAAAGTGAATATACTGTATCTGCCCTACACAAATCTGGGTCAATGTACTGATGCCTTATGTTCAAATTGAAAGCTTTGTGAAGTGAATGTATGTAACAGTATATATGTTTGATCTATTCGTTCTAGATACCATACGGGGATCTCACACATCTCAGCAGCGTTCGGAGAGCTCTTCAGGTGCTATGCCGGGGCTGTATTTAAGCGTTTTGTAATTTATAATAATTATTAGCTTATTAATTTTGATAACCTTGTCGAATCAAAGCTTCAACTTTGCAATAATGAAAATAAAGTTACTTTTTAAAATCAATGAATATCTATTTTAACAAAACGAAATATCGATCGGCCAATTTTTCAAAGTTCGGGAGAAAAACAAATATGCTCTTACCCCCCCCCCCCCCCCCCCCCCCGCTTATTCAGCGGCTGGCTGAGTCGTTGCGAAATTTGAGATCATGGACCAAAAAATATAAAAAAAATATGTGCTTTTGATTTAAGCAGAAAATGAAAGAGAAAAGGTTAGTGAAAGTTTGAGCTAAAACCGATTAAAAATAAGAAAGTTATGATTTTGTTTGAGGTGCAATCAATCAAACACAAATTGGCAAATCTGTGACGTATCTTACAAGCTCCCCTATACCATCACCATAAATGTATAACAAAAACGAATCAGCCATGGGTTCGTTTTCTCACGCGTTGCATTTTTAGAAATAACATTCTGGGTCAAAGTATGCATATAAAAGATACTCATTGGCTTCTCTTTCTGCTCTAATGGAATTCAATTGATTAAATTCCTTCATCTACCCGAAAAATAGACAGGATCTTCAATTCAATTCAATTCAAGTTTATTTCCACAATCTGGTAAAAATACAACACAATCAAAAGATATAAACTTCATTTGACAAGAATAAATCATAGTGTCACAATTTATTTCATGAAAAGAAGTTGAATACAAACTAGACTTTAATTCGTCACTTAGACGAATTAGGTGATACGTATGATAATGGTTTACATAACGAATAATGCATTACACGATATATTATTTTGTAAAATGCTTCTCCCATTTATATGCTTCTCCCATTATGATCTATTCATATGTAAAGATTAAATTGTGTCTCCTTGATCATCATGGATCTAGGGAAGATAGATTGAAACAATATATGACCGTTGACCCTGTGCAGTAACTAGTTACACATTTGACTCTAATTTACATCATGAAGAACACCTTTTGACGATTTTATCTTATTCAAAGAAATGAAAATGTAATTGATAAATGATTATCATCATTATGATAATGATGATCATGATGATAAAGATCATGATCATGAGCGCGATCATGACATCTTATTGAAAAAATGAGGGTTGATTTAGATAGCATATAGTCTCAGCTACAACACACTCAAAAATCAACAAAATCCAAGCCGAAATAACGGCGATATTGCTCGCAAAAGACAGGAATGTAGACTCCAGATTTTAAGAAAAAGTCATCTCCTATAGGGATTACACGCAAAAAGTAATGGATTAAGTGAAAATAGGGTAATAATAAAGTAAAAAGGGTTATTTATGACGATATTTGCGAATCTACGTGTTTAAATAATCAAAGGAGATGATACAGTGAAGGTCAGAAGGAAAAAAAAAGTGAAAAAAAGTGTTGGAGACACCCGGACTCGAACCAGGGATCTCGAGGTTGGAAGTGTACTGCGTTACCGATATACCAAAACATCTCCCATAGCGATTACACGTAAACGGGAAATGGAATTCAGAAATCCTACTTTGCAAGTAAAATATGAGCATGATCCCGGCATCTAATCGAAAAATAAAGGGCACAATTTTGATAGCTCATTGTCTCAGCTACAACATATTCGAAGCTCAGCGAAAACGAAGATAAAACAACGGAGATTTTGCTCGCGAAAGACAGGAGTGTAGAATCCAGTTTTTAGAAAAAGTCATGTCCCATAGAGAATACACGCAAAATGCGAAAAATTGACATACCTCCTTTAATCGCAAAAATACACCATGATATTTTTGTCAAAAATAAAAATTGTGAATACTACATTTGTAGAAAATTGTCTCAGCTAGAACATATCAAAATTAAAAAGAAAATTGATCCATATTTACAGAGATACAATCAATTTTCCAAAAATATGCTGACGTCATAATATGCAAATTAAAATTTTGAGTTTGGAGGCCATTATGATGACGTCATGAGTTAATTGAGGATAAAATGAGACATGAAATCATATCTCCGACTCATAATCTATCCAAATATGAAAAAATATTAGGAGTTTCTATCTATTCTAAAGAGTTACAATGAATTTTATATAGGCATGTTTTTGCCCATGTATTGTGGATAAAGATAACGCAAATCCGCGCGTGCTGTCAACTTTGACGGACGCTCATTGCGTTATTAAAAGGTGAACAAATTATCAAAATGCTTGGAAAAATGTACCAAATATGATGTCAGAAAAAAATCGGCGATTCTGTGTTGCAAAATGCCAGTACGCACGAAAACGCGCGCGCATGCGCGTGTGCGTAATTTTTTTATCAAATGCTCCATATGGCCTGAAACGTATGCAAAAAAATTTGGGATGATTT
Organism: Strongylocentrotus purpuratus; assembly: GCF_000002235.5. Lineage (NCBI taxonomy): Eukaryota > Metazoa > Echinodermata > Echinoidea > Camarodonta > Strongylocentrotidae > Strongylocentrotus > Strongylocentrotus purpuratus. Next base: position 22,902,721 of record NW_022145601.1, on the reverse strand, counting down.
AGCGCATTTTAATTTTTTGCGCGCGCGTAAACGCGCGGACGAGCGCGCACGCGCGCATTTACGGACTTTTATTGACTTGAAATTGACCGGACGGATATTGATCTTAATCATGATAAATATGAATGAAAAATTACTATTCGTTATGAAGATATGATCATTAGTTGATTTTCACAAAATGGCGCCTGGATGACGTCACGATAATTTTGAGTCTTTGAAAATTCACGCAGTTCTAAGTTAGACTAAGATCTATCATCATTGAAAGTTTCATGATAATGGCTTTATTCAGTCTTGAGATATCCTGCGAACAAATTCGAGGAAGAATAATAAAAATAAACTAGACTTTAATTCGTCACTTAGACGAATTAGGTGATACGTATGATAATGGTTTACATAACGAATAATGCATTACACGATATATTATTTTGCTTCTCCCATTCATATGCTTCTCCCATTATGATCTATTTATATGTCAAGATTAAATTGTGTCTCCTTGATCATCATGGATCTAGGGAAGATAGATTGAAACAATATATGACCTTTGACCCTGTGCAGTAACCAGTTACACATTTGACTCTAATTTACATCATGAAGAACACCTTTTGACGATTTTATCTTATTCAAAGAAATGAAAATGTAATTGATAAATGATTATCATCATGATTATGATAATGATGATCGTGATGATCATGATCATGATCATGAGCGCGATCATGACATCTTATTGAAAAAATGAGGGTTGATTTAGATAGCATATAGTCTCAGCTACAACATACTCAAAAATCAACAAAATCCAAGCCGAAATAACGGCGATATTGCTCGCAAAAGACAGGAATGTAGACTCCAGATTTGAGAAAAAGTCATTTTCCATAGGGATTACACGCAAAAAGTAATGGATTAAGTGAAAATAGGGTAATAATAAAGCAAAAAGGGTTATTTATGACATTATTTGCGAATCTACGTGTTTAAGTAATCAAAGGAGATGGTACAGTGAAGGTCAAAAGGAAAAAAAAAAGTGAAAAAAAAAGTGTTGGAGACACCCGGACTCGAACCTGGGATCTCGAGGTTGGAAGTCAAGTGCGTTACCGATATACCAAAACATCTCCCATAGCGATTACACGTGAACGGGAAATGGAATTCAGAAATCCTACTTTGCAAGTGAAATATGAGCATGATCCCGGCATCTAATCGAAAAATAAAGGGCACACTATTGATAGCTCATTGTCTCAGCTACAACATATCCGAAGCTCAGCGAAAACGAAGCTTAAACAAAGGAGATTTTGCTCGCGAAAGACAGGAGTGTAGAATCCAGTTTTGAGAAAAAGTCATGTCCCATAGAGAATACACGCAAAATGCGAAAAATTGACATGCCTCCTTTAATCGCAAAAATACACCATGATACTTTTGTCAAAAATAAAAATTGTGAATATTACATTTGTAGAAAATTGTCTCAGCTAGAACATATCAAAATTAAAAAGAATATTTACAGAGATACAATCAATTTTCCAAAAATATGCTGACGTCATAATATGCAAATTAAAATTTTGAGTTTGGAGGCCATTATGATGACGTCATGAGTTAATTGAGGATCAAATGAGACATGAAATCATATCTCCGACTCATAATCTATCCAAATATGAAAAAATATTAGGAGTTTCTATCTATTCTAAAGAGTTACAATGAATTTTATATAGGCATGTTTTTGCCCATGTATTGTGGATAAAGATAACGCAAATCCGCGCGTGCTGTCAACTTTGACGGACGCTCATTGCGTTATTAAAAGGTGAACAAATTATCAAAATGCTTGGAAAAATGTACCAAATATGATGACAGAAAAAAATCGGCGATTCTATGTTGCAAAATGCCAGTACGCGCGAAAACGCGCGCGCATGCGCGTGTGCGTAATTTGTTTATCAAATGCTTCATATGGCCTGAAACGTATGCAAAAAAAATTTAAGACGATTTAGAGCATTTTTAATTTTTGCGCGCGCGTAAACGCGCGGACGAGCGCGCACGCGCGCATTTACGCACGTTTATTGACCTAAAATTGACCGGACGGATATTGATCTTAATCATGATAAATATGAATGAAAAATTACTATTCGTTATGAAGATATGATCATTAGTTGATTTTCACAAAATGGCGCCTGGATGACGTCACGATGACTTTGAGTCTTTGAAAATTCACGCAGTTCTGAGTTAGACTAAGATCTATCATCATTGAAAGATTCATAACAATGGCTTCATTCAGTCTTGAGATATCCTGCGAACAAATTTGAGGAAGAATAATAATAAATAAATAAATAAATAACTAGACTTTAATTCGTCACTTAGACGAATTAGGTGATACGTATGATAATGGTTTACATAACGAATAATGCATTACACGATATATTATTTTGCTTCTCCCATTCATATGCTTCTCCCATTATGATCTATTCATATGTCAAGATTAAATTGTGTCTCCTTGATCATCATGGATCTAGGGAAGATAGATTGAAACAATATATGACCTTTGACCCTGTGCAGTAACCAGTTACACATTTGACTCTAATTTACATCATGAAGAACACCTTTTGACGATTTTATCTTATTCAAAGAAATGAAAATGTAATTGATAAATGATTAGCATCATTATGATAATGATGATCGTGATGATCATGATCATGATCATGAGCACGATCATGACATCTTATTGAAAAAATGAGGGTTGATTTAGATAGCATATAGTCTCAGCTACAACATACTCAAAAATCAACAAAATCCAAGCCGAAATAACGGCGATATTGCTCGCCAAAGACAGGAATGTAGACTCCAGATTTGAGAAAAAGTCATTTCCCATAGGGATTACACGCAAAAAGTAATGGATTAAGTGAAAATAGGGTAATAATAAAGTAAAAAGGGTTATTTATGACATTATATGCGAATCTACGTGTTTAAATAATCAAAGGAGATGGTACAGTGAAGGTCAAAAGGAAAAAAAAGTGAAAAAAAAGTGTTGGAGACACCCGGACTCGAACCAGGGATCTCGAGGTTGGAAGTCAAGTGCGTTACCGATATACCAAAACATCTCCCATAGCGATTACACGTAAACGGGAAATGGAATTCAGAAATCCCACTTTGCAAGTGAAATATGAGCATGATCCCGGCATCTAATCGAAAAATAAAGGGCACACTTTTGATAGCTCATTGTCTCAGCTACAACATATCCGAAGCTCAGCGAAGACGAAGCTAAAACAACGGAGATTTTGATCGCGAAAGACAGGAGTGTAGAATCCAGTTTTGAGAAAAAGTCATGTCCCATAGAGAATACACGCAAAATGCGAACAATTGACATGCCTCCTTTAATTGCAAAAATACACCATGATACTTTTGTCAAAAATAAAAATTGTGAATATTACATTTGTAGAAAATTGTCTCAGCTAGAACTTATCAAAATTAAAAAAAGAAAATTAATCCATATTTACAGAGATACAATCAATTTTCCAAAAATATGCTGACGTCATAATATGCAAATTAAAAATTTGAGTTTGGAGGCCATTATGATGACGTCATGAGTTAATTGAGGATCAAATGAGACATGAAATCATATCTCCGACTCATAATCTATCCAAATATGAAAAAATATTAGGAGTTTCTATCTATTCTAAAGAGTTACAATGACTTTTATATAGGCATGTTTTTGCCCATGTATTGTAGATAAAGATAACGCAAATCCACGCGTGCTGTCAACTTTGACGGACGCTCATTGCGTTAATAAAAGGTGAACAAGTTATCAAAATGCTTGGAAAAATGTACCAAATATAATGACAGAAAAAATTCGGCGATTCTATATTGCAAAATGCCAGTACGCGCGAAAACGCGCGCGCATGCGCGTGTGCGTAATTTTTTTATCAAATGCTCCATATGGCCTGAAACGGATGTAAAAAAAAATTGGGATGATTTGGAGCATTTTAATTTTTTTCGCGCGCGTAAACGCGCGGACATAAGCGTACGCGCATTTTTGCGCGCATTTATTGACTTGAAATTGACCGGACGGATATTGAGTTTAATCATGATAAATATGAATGAAAAATGGCTTTCCTTTATGAAGATATGATCATAAGTTGATTTTCACAAAATGGCGCCTGGATGACGTCACGATGACCTTGACTGTCTGAAAAGTCACACAGTTCTAAGTTAGACTAAGATCTATCATCATTGAAAGTTTCATGATAATGGCTTTATTCAGTCTTGAGATATCCTGCGAACAAATTCGAGGAAGAATAATAAAAATAAATAATAATAATAATAATAACTAGACTTTAATTCGTCACTTAGACGAATTAGGTGATACGTATGATAATGGTTTACATAAAGAATAATGCATTACACGATATATTAATTTATAAAATGCTTCTCCCATTTATATGCTTCTCCCATTATGATCTATCCATATGTCAAGATTAAATTGTGTCTCCTTGATCATCATGGATCTAGGGAAGATAGATTGAAACAATATATGACCTTTGACCCTGTGCAGTAACCAGTTACACATTTGACTCTAATTTACATCATGAAGAACACCTTTGGACGATTTTATCTTATTCAAAGAAATGAAAATGTAATTGCTAAATGATTAGCATCATTATGATAATGATGATCGTGATGATCATGATCATGATCATGTGCGCGATCATGACATCTTATTGAAAAAATGAGGGTTGATTTAGATAGCATATAGTCTCAGCTACAACATACTCAAAAATCAACAAAATCCAAGCCAAAATAACGGCGATATTGCTCGCAAAAGACAGGAATGTAGACTCCAGATTTGAGAAAAAGTCATTTCCCATAGGGATTACACGCAAAAAGTAATGGATTAAGTGAAAATAGGGTAATAATAAAGTAAAAAGGGTTATTTATGACATTATTTGCGAATCTACGTGTTTAAATAATCAAAGGAGATGGTACAGTGAAGGTCAAAAGGAAAAAAAAGTGAAAAAAAAGTGTTGGAGACACCCGGACTCGAACCAGGGATCTCGAGGTTGGAAGTCAAGTGCGTTACCGATATACCAAAACATCTCCCATAGCGATTACACGTAAACAGGAAATGGAATTCAGAAATCCTACTTTGCAAGTGAAATATGAGCATGATCCCGGCATCTAATCGAAAAAAGGGCACATTTGTGATAGCTCATTGTCTCAGCTACAACATATCCAAAGCTCAGCGAAAACGAAGCTAAAACAACGGAGATTTTGCTCGCGAAAGACAGGAGTGTAGAATCCAGTTTTGAGAAAAAGTCATGTCCCATTGAGAATACACGCAAAATGCGAAAAATTGACATGCCTCCTTTAATCGCAAAAATACACCATGATACTTTTGTCAAAAATAAAAATTGTGAATATTACATTTGTAGAAAATTGTCTCAGCTAGAACATATCAAAATTAAAAAGAAAATTGATCCATATTTACAGAGATACAATCAATTTTCCAAAAATATGCTGACGTCATAATATGCAAATTAAAATTTTGAGTTTGGAGGCCATTATGATGACGTCATGAGTTAATTGAGGATCAAATGAGACATGAAATCATATCTCCGACTCATAATCTATCCAAATATGACAAAATATTAGGAGTTTCAATCTATTCTAAAGAGTTACAATGAATTTTGTATAGGCATGTTTTTGCCCATGTATTGTGGATAAAGATAACGCAAATCCGCGCGTGCTGTCAACTTTGACGGACGCTCATTGCGTTAATAAAAGGTGAACAAAATATCAAAATGCTTGGAAAAATGTACCGAATATGATGACAGAAAAAATCGGCGATTCTATGTTGCAAAATGCCAGTACGCGCGAAAACGCGCGCGCATGCGCGTGTGCGTAATTTTTTTATCAAATGCTCCATTTGGCCTGAAACGTATGCAAAAAAAATTTGGGATGATTTAGAGCATTTTTAATTTTTGCGCGCGCGTAAACGCGCGGACGAGCGCGCACGTGCGCATTTACGCACGTTTATTGACCTCAACTTGACCGGACGGATATTGATCTTAATCATGATAAATATGAATGAAAAATTACTATTCGTTATAAAGATATGATCATTAGTTGATTTTCACAAAATGGCGCCTGGATGACGTCACGATGACTTTGAATATTTGAAAATTCACGCAGTTCTAAGTTAGACTAAGATCTATCATCATTGAAAGATTCATAAAATTGGCTTCATTCAGTCTTGAGATATCCTGCGAACAAAATTGAGGAAGAATAATAATAATTTCTTCTATACAGACACAAAATAAATACTAGACTTTAATTCGTCACTTAGACGAATTAGGTGATACGTATGATAATGGTTTACATAACCAATAATGCATTGCACGATATATTATTTTGTAAAATGCTTCTCCCATTATGATCTATTCATATGTCAAGATTAAATTGTGTCTCCTTGATCATCATGGATCTAGGGAAGATAGATTGAAACAATATATGACCTTTGACCCTGTGCAGTAACCAGTTACACATTTGACTCTAATTTACATCATGAAGAACACCTTTTGACGATTTTTATCTTATTCAAAGAAATGAAAATGTAATTGATAAATGATTATCATCATTATGATAATGATGATCATGATGATCATGATCATAAGCGCGATCATGACATCTTATTGAAAAAAAGAGGGTTGATTTAGATAGCATATAGTCTCAGCTACAACATACTCAAAAATCAACAAAATCCAAGCCGAAATAACGGCGATATTGCTCGCAAAAGACAGGAATGTAGAATCCAGATTTGAAAAAAAAAGTCATCTCCCATAGGGATTACACGCAAAAAGTAATGGATTAAGTGAAAATAGGGTAATAATAAAGTAAAAAGGGTTATTTATGACATTATTTGCGAATCTACGTGTTTAAATAATCAAAGGAGATGGTACAGTGAAGGTCAAAAGGAAAAAAAAAAGTGAAAAAAAAAGTGTTGGAGATACCCGGAATCTCGAGGTTGGAAGTCAAGTGCGTTACCGATATACCAAAACATCTGCCATAGCGATTAATTACACGTAAACGGGAAATGGAATTCAGAAATCCTACTTTGCAAGTGAAATATGAGCATAATCCCGGCATCTGATCGAAATATAAAAGGCACACGTGTGATAGCTTATTGTCTCAGCTACAACATATTCGAAGTTCAGCGAAAACAAAGCTAAAATATGGGAGATTTCGCTCGCAAAAGACAGGAGTGTAGAATCCAGTTTTGAGAAAAAGTCATGTCCCATAGAGAATACACGCAAAATGTGAAAAATTGACATGCCTCCTTTAATCGCAAAAGTACGCCTTGATGCCTTAGTCAAAATGAAAAATTGTGGCAACTATACTTGTAGCAAATTGTCTCAGCTAGAACATATCAAAATTTAAAAGAAAATTGATCAATATTTACAGAGATACAATTAATTTTCCAAAAATATGCTGACGTCATAATATGCAAATTGAAATTTTGAGTTTGGAGGCCATTATGATGACATCATGAGTTAATTGAGGGTCAAATGAGACATGAAATCATATCTCCAACTCATAATCTATCTAAATATGAAAACATATTGGGAGTTCCCATCCATTCTGAACAGTTACAATGAATTTTGTATAGGCATGTTTTTGTCAATGTATGGTGGATAAAGATAACGCAGATCTGCGCGTGCTGTCAACTTTGACGGACGCTCATTGCGTTATTAAAAGGTGAACAAGTTATCAAAATGCTTGGAAAAATGTATCAAATATAATGACAGAAAAAATTCGGCGATTCTATATTGCAAAATGCCAGTACGCGCGAAAATGCGCGCGCATGCGCGTGTGCGTAATTTTTTTATCAAATGCTCCATATGGCCTGAAACGGATGTAAAAAAAAATTGGGATGATTTGGAGCATTTTAATTTTTTTCGCGCGCGTAAACGCGCGGACATAAGCGTACGCGCATTTTTGCGCGCATTTATTGACTTGAAATTGACCGGACGGATATTGAGTTTAATCATGATAAATATGAATGAAAAATGGCTTTCCTTTATGAAGATATGATCATAAGTTGATTTTCACAAAATGGCGCCTGGATGACGTCACGATGACCTTGACTGTCTGAAAAGTCACACAGTTCTAAGTTAGACTAAGATCTATCATCATTGAAAGTTTCATGATAATGGCTTTATTCAGTCTTGAGATATCCTGCGAACAAATTCGAGGAAGAATAATAAAAATAAATAATAATAATAATAATAATAACTAGACTTTAATTCGTCACTTAGACGAATTAGGTGATACGTATGATAATGGTTTACATAACGAATAATGCATTACACGAAATATTATTTTGTAAAATGCTTCTCCCATTTATATGCTTCTCCCATTATGATTTATTCATATGTCAAGATTAAATTGTGTCTCCTTGATCATCATGGATCTAGGGAAGATAGATTGAAACAATATTTGACCTTTGACCCTGTGCAGTAACCAGTTACACATTTGACTCTAATTTACATCATGAAGAACATCTTTTGACGATTTTATCTTATTCAAAGAAATGAAAACGTAATTGATAAATGATTATCATCATTATGATAATGATGATCATGATGATCATGATCATGATCATGAGCGCGATCATGACATCTTATTGAAAAAAACGAGGGTTGATTTAGATAGCATATAGTCTCAGCTACAACATACCCAAAAATATACAAAATCCAAGCAGAATTAACGGCGATATTGCTCGCAAAAGACAGGAATGTAGAATCCAGATTTGAGAAAAAGCCATTTCCCATAGGGATTACACGCAAAAAGTAATGGATTTATTGAAAATAGGGTAATAATAAAGTAAAAAGGGTTGTTTATGACATTATTTGCGATTCTACGTGTTTAAAGAATCAAAGGAGATGGTACAGTGAAGGTCAAAAGGAAAAAAAAGTGAAGAAAAAAAATTGTTGGAGACACCCGGACTCGAACCAGGGATCTCGAGGTTGGAAGTCAAGTGCGTTACCGATATACTAAAACATCTCCCATAGCGATTACACGTAAACGGGAAATGGAATTCAGAAATCCTACTTTGAAAGTGAAATATGAGCATGATCCCGGCATCTAATCGAAAAATAAAAGGCACACTTTTGATAGCTCATTGTCTCAGCTACAACATATCCAAAGCTCAGCGAAAACAAAGCTAAAACAACGGAGATTTTGCTCGCGAAAGACAGGAGTGTAGAATCCAGTTTTGAGAAAAAGTCATGTCCCATAGAGAATACACGCAAAATGCGAAAAATTGACATGCCTCCTTTAATCGCAAAAATACACCATGATACTTTTGTCAAAAATAAAAATTGTGAATACTACATTTGTAGAAAATTGTCTCAGCTAGAACATTTCAAAATTAAAAAGAAAATTGATCCATATTTACAGAGATACAATAAATTTTCCAAAAATATGCTGACGTCATAATATGCAAATTGAAATTTTGAGTTTGGAGGCCATTATGATGACGTCATGTGTTAATTGAGGATCAAATGAGACATGAAATCATATCTCCGACTCATTATCTATCAAAATATGAAAAAATATTAGGAGTTTCTATCTATTCTAAAGAGTTACAATGAATTTTATATAGGCATGTTTTTGCCCATGTATTGTGGATAAAGATAACGCAAATCCGCGCGTGCTGTCAACTTTGACGGACGCTCATTGCGTTAATAAAAGATGAACAAATTATCAAAATGCTTGGAAAAATGTACCGAATATGATGACAGAAAAAAATCGGCGATTCTATGTTGCAAAATGCCAGTACGCGCGAAAACGCGCGCGCATGCGCGTGTGCGTAATTTTTTTATCAAATGCTCCATATGGCCTGAAACGTATGCAAAAAAAATTTGGTATGATTTAGAGCATTTTTAATTTTTGCGCGCGCGTAAACGCGCGGACGAGCGCGCACGCGCGCATTTACGCACGTTTATTGACCTCAACTTGACCGGACGGATATTGATCTTAATCATGATAAATATGAATGAAAAATTATTATTCGTTATAAAGATATGATCATTAGTTGATTTTCACAAAATGGCGCCTGGATGACGTCACGATGACTTTGAGTCTTTGAAAAGTCACGCAGTTCTAAGTTAGACTAAGATCTATCATCATTGAAAGATTCATAACAATGGCTTCGTTCAGTCTTGAGATATCCTGCGAACAATTTCGAGGAAGAATAATAATAAATAAATAATAATAAAAATCTTGACGAAATCAAAAGGTGATACGTCTACGTACGTATCACCTAATAAAGAAAAATCTTGACGAAATCAAAAGGTGATACGTAGACTTCGTTACGTATCACCTAACTAGACTTTAATTCGTCACTTAGACGAATTAGGTGATACGTATGATAGTGGTTTACATAGCGAATAATGCATTACACGATATATTATTTTGTAAAATGCTTCTCCCATTTATATGCTTCTCCCATTATGATCTATTCATATGTCAAGATTAAATTGTGTCTCCTTGATCATCATGGATCTAGGGAAGATAGATTGAAACAATATATGACCTTTGACCCTGTGCAGTAACCAGTTACACATTTGACTCTAATTTACATCATGAAGAACACCTTTTGACGATTTTTATCTTATTCAAAGAAATGAAAATGTAATTGATAAATGATTATCATCATTATGATAATGATGATCATGATGATCATGATCATGATCATAAGCGCGATCATGACATCTTATTGAAAAAAAGAGGGTTGATTTAGATAGCATATAGTCTCAGCTACAACATACTCAAAAATCAACAAAATCCAAGCCGAAATAACGGCGATATTGCTCGCAAAAGACAGGAATGTAGAATCCAGATTTGAAAAAAAAAGTCATCTCCCATAGGGATTAGACGCAAAAAGTAATGGATTAAGTGAAAATAGGGTAATAATAAAGTAAAAAGGGTTATTTATGACATTATTTGCGAATCTACGTGTTTAAATAATCAAAGGAGATGGTACAGTGAAGGTCAAAAGGAAAAAACAAGTGAAAAAAAAAGTGTTGGAGACACCCGGAATCGAACCAGGGATCTCGAGGTTGGAAGTCAAGTGCGTTACCGATATACCAAAACATCTCCCATAGCGATTACACGTAAAGGGGAAATGGAATTCAGAAATCCTACTTTGCAAGTGAAATATGAGCATAATCCCGGCATCTGATCGAAATATAAAAGGCACACGTGTGATAGCTTATTGTCTCAGCTACAACATATTCGAAGCTCAGCGAAAACAAAGCTAAAATATGGGAGATTTCGCTCGCAAAAGACAGGAGTGTAGAATCCAGTTTTGAGAAAAAGTCATGTCCCATAGAGAATACACGCAAAATGTGAAAAATTGACATGCCTCCTTTAATCGCAAAAGTACGCCTTGATGCCTTAGTCAAAATGAAAAATTGTGGCAACTATACTTGTAGCAAATTGTCTCAGCTAGAACATATCAAAATTTAAAAGAAAATTGATCAATATTTACAGAGATACAATTAATTTTCCAAAAATATGCTGACGTCATAATATGCAAATTGAAATTTTGAGTTTGGAGGCCATTATGATGACATCATGAGTTAATTGAGGGTCAAATGAGACATGAAATCATATCTCCAACTCATAATCTATCTAAATATGAAAACATATTGGGAGTTCCCATCCATTCTGAACAGTTACAATGAATTTTGTATAGGCATGTTTTTGCCAATGTATGGTGGATAAAGATAACGCAGATCTGCGCGTGCTGTCAACTTTGACGGACGCTCATTGCGTTATTAAAAGGTGAACAAGTTATCAAAATGCTTGGAAAAATGTACCAAATATAATGACAGAAAAAATTCGGCGATTCTATATTGCAAAATGCCAGTACGCGCGAAAATGTGCGCGCATGCGCGTGTGCGTAATTTTTTTATCAAATGCTCCATATGGCCTGAAACGGATGTAAAAAAAAATTGGGATGATTTGGAGCATTTTAATTTTTTTCGCGCGCGTAAACGCGCGGACATAAGCGTACGCGCATTTTTGCGCGCATTTATTGACTTGAAATTGACCGGACGGATATTGAGTTTAATCATGATAAATATGAATGAAAAATGGCTTTCCTTTATGAAGATATGATCATAAGTTGATTTTCACAAAATGGCGCCTGGATGACGTCACGATGACCTTGACTGTCTGAAAAGTCACACAGTTCTAAGTTAGACTAAGATCTATCATCATTGAAAGTTTCATGATAATGGCTTTATTCAGTCTTGAGATATCCTGCGAACAAATTCGAGGAAGAATAATAAAAATAAATAATAATAATAATAATAATAATAAAGAAAAATCTTGACGAAATCAAAAGGTGATACGTTGACTTCGTTACGTATCACCTAACTAGACTTTAATTCGTCACTTAGACGAATTAGGTGATACGTATGATAATGGTTTACATAACGAATAATGCATTACACGATATATTATTTTGTAAAATGCTTCTCCGATTCATATGCTTCTCCCATTATGATCTATTCATATGTCAAGATTAAATTGTGTCTCCTTGATCATCATGGATCTAGGGAAGATAGATTGAAACAATATATGACCTTTGACCCTGTGCAGTAACCAGTTACACATTTGACTCTAATTTACATCATGAAGAACACCTTTTGACGATTTTATCTTATTCAAAGAAATGAAAATGTAATTGATAAATGATTAGCATCATTATGATAATGATGACTGTGATGATCATGATCATGATCATGAGCGCGATTATGACATCTTATTGAAAAAATGAGGGTTGATTTAGATAGCATATAATCTCAGCTACAACATACTCAAAAATCAACAAAATCCAAGCAGAAATAACGGCGATATTGCTCGCAAAAGACAGGAATGTAGACTCCAGATTTGAGAAAAAGTCATTTCCCATAGGGATTACACGCAAAAAGTAATGGATTAAGTGAAAATAGGGTAATAATAAAGTAAAAAGGGTTATTGATGACATTATTTGCGAATCTACGTGTTTAAATAATCAAAGGAGATGGTACAGTGAAGGTCAAAAGGAAAAAAAAGTGAAGAAAAAAGTGTTGGAGACACCCGGACTCGAACCAGGGATCTCGAGGTTGGAAGTCAAGTGCGTTACCGATATACCAAAACATCTCCCATAGCGATTACACGTAAACAGGAAATGGAATTCAGAAATCCTACTTTGCAAGTGAAATATGAGCATAATCCCGGCATCTAATCGAAAAATAAAGGAGACATTTGTGATAGCTCATTGTCTCAGCTACAACATATCCGAAGCTCAGCGAAAACGAAGCTAAAACAACGGAGATTTTGCTCGCGAAAGACAGGAGTGTAGAATCCAGTTTTGAGAAAAAGTCATGTCCCATAGAGAATACACGCAAAATGCGAAAAATTGACATGCCTCCTTTAATCGCAAAAATACACCATGATACTTTTGTCAAAAATAAAAATTGTGATTATTACATTTGTAGAAAATTGTCTCAGCTAGAACATATCAAAATTTAAAAGAAAATTGATCCATATTTACAGAGATACAATCAATTTTCCAAAAATATGCTGACGTCATCATATGCAAATTAAAATTTTAAGTTTGGAGGCTATTATGATGACGTCATGAGTTAATTGAGGATCAAATGAGACATGAAATCATATCTCCGACTCATAATCTATCCAAATATGACAAAATATTAGGAGTTTCTATCTATTCTAAAGAGTTACAATGAATTTTATATAGGCATGTTTTTGCCCATGTATTGTGGATAAAGATAACGCAAATCCGCGCGTGCTGTCAACTTTGACGGACGCTCATTGCGTTAATAAAAGGTGAACAAATTATCAAAATGCTTGGAAAAATGTACCAAATATGATGACAGAAAAAAAATCGGCGATTCTATGTTGCAAAATGCCAGTACGCGCGAAAACGCGCGCGCATGCGCGTGTGCGTAATTTTTTTATTAAATGCTCCATATGGCCTGAAACGTATGCAAAAAAAATTTGGGATGATTTGGAGCATTTTTAATTTTTGCGCGCGCGTAAACGCGCGGACGAGCGCGCACGCGCGCATTTACGCACGTTTATTGACCTCAACTTGACCGGACGGATATTGATCTTAATCATAATAAATATGAATGAAAAATTATTATTCGTTATAAAGATATGATCATTAGTTGATTTTCACAAAATGGCGCCTGGATGACGTCACGATGATTTTGAGTCTTTGAAAAGTCACGCAGTTCTAAGTTAGACTAAGATCTATCATCATTGAAAGATTCATAACAATGGCTTCGTTCAGTCTTGAGATATCCTGCGAACAAAATCGAGGAAGAATAATAGGAATAATAATAATAAAAATCTTGACGAAATCAATAGGTGATACGTAGACTTCGTTACGTATCACCTAATAATAATAATAAATAAATAACAATCTTGACGAAATCAAAAGGTGATACGTTGACTTCGTTACGTATCACCTAATGATCCCTTCAAAATTTGCAATTTCAACTTTCGATCGAAAATTTTAACATGATCCCAACATCTGATTAAAAAACAAAGTCACCCTTTTTTATAGCCCATGGTCTCAGCTATAACATACCCCAATTTGGGAGAAAACAGAGCACACATAAGATAGATAGTGCTCATAGATGAATGCCATGTAGATTCATGATGTGAACGAAATTCACCTTCCATAGACATAACACGCAAATGACGAAAATTCTGACATGTGGCCTTTAACTGAATTTTGTACTATGATGACCTCATTAAAATGAAACTTAGTGAAAAGCGATCTTGTAGAGAATTGCCTTATCTACAACATATCGACATTTCAAAGAGAATCGATGATTATTGAGAGAAATACACTACATTTTCCATAAATACAATGACGTCATAATATGCAATTTTGTATTTTTGACTTCCGAGGCCATTATGATGACGTTAAGATGTACTTAATGGCCAAATGAGATATGAAATCATACCTCCGACTCATACTCTATCTAAATATGAAAAAAAAAATTGGCAATCCCTATTCATCCCAATGGACTTTTCATAGGCATGTTTTTGCCCATATATGCAATGTATTACAAAAATCGCGCGTACGGACGGTTATCTTGAACGGGCGCTCATTCCGTTTTTAATAGTGATAAAGAGCTAAACATGGTATCAAATTTTCCGGAAAAAATATGAGGAATATTCGGTCAAAAGCTTTTGCGGAGAAATTATTTTTCGTTCGGCCGTGACGAACGAAAACGTGCAAAAATGCGTGTTTTGCGTGATTTTTTATGAAATGCTTATAATGGCCTGAAACGTATGCAAAAAAAATTTAAGACGATTTTGAGCAATTTAAAATTTTACGCGCGCATTAACGCGCGCGCCTACGCGTACGCGCATTTTTGCGCGCATTTATTGACCTCAAATTGACCCGACGGATATTGATCTTAATCTTGATAAATATGAATGTAAAATTACTTTCCGTTATGAAGATATGATCATAAGTTGATTTTTACAAAATGGCGCCTGGATGACGTCACGATGACTTTGAGTCTTTGAAAAGTCACGCAGTTCTAAGTTAGACTAAGATCTATTATCATTGAAAGATTCATAACAATGGCTTCATTCAGTCTTGAGATATCCTGCGAACAAATTCGAGGAAGAATAATAATAAATAATAATAATAATAAATAAATAACAATCTTGACGAAATCAAAAGGTGATACGTTGACTTCGTTACGTATCACCTAATGATCCCTTCAAAATTTGCAATTTCAACTTTCGATCGAAAATTTTAACATGATCCCAACATCTGATTAAAAAACAAAGTCACCCTTTTTTATAGCCCATGGTCTCAGCTATAACATACCCCAATTTGGGAGAAAACAGAGCACACATAAGATAGATAGTGCTCATAGATGAATGCCATGTAGATTCATGATGTGAACGAAATTCACCTTCCATAGACATAACACGCAAATGACGAAAATTCTGACATGTGGCCTTTAACTGAATTTTGTACTATGATGACCTCATTAAAATGAAACTTAGTGAAAAGCGATCTTGTAGAGAATTGCTTTATCTACAACATATCGACATTTCAAAGAGAATCGATGATTATTGAGAGAAATACACTACATTTTCCATAAATACAATGACGTCATAATATGCAATTTTGTATTTTTGACTTCCGAGGCCATTATGATGACGTTAAGATGTACTTAATGGCCAAATGAGATATGAAATCATACCTCCGACTCATACTCTATCTAAATATGAAAAAAAAATTGGCAATCCCTATTCATCCCAATGGACTTTTCATAGGCATGTTTTTGCCCATATATGCAATGTATTACAAAAATCGCGCGTACGGACGGTTATCTTGAACGGGCGCTCATTCCGTTTTTAATAGTGATAAAGAGCTAAACATGGTATCAAATTTTCCGGAAAAAATATGAGGAATATTCGGTCAAAAGCTTTTGCGGAGAAATTATTTTTCGTTCGGCCGTGACGAACGAAAACGTGCAAAAATGCGTGTTTTGCGTGATTTTTTATGAAATGCTTATAATGGCCTGAAACGTATGCAAAAAAAATTTAAGACGATTTTGAGCAATTTAAAATTTTACGCGCGCATTAACGCGCGCGCCTACGCGTACGCGCATTTTTGCGCGCATTTATTGACCTCAAATTGACCCGACGGATATTGATCTTAATCTTGATAAATATGAATGTAAAATTACTTTCCGTTATGAAGATATGATCATAAGTTGATTTTTACAAAATGGCGCCTGGATGACGTCACGATGACTTTGAGTCTTTGAAAAGTCACGCAGTTCTAAGTTAGACTAAGATCTATTATCATTGAAAGATTCATAACAATGGCTTCATTCAGTCTTGAGATATCCTGCGAACAAATTCGAGGAAGAATAATAATAAATAACTAGACTTTAATTCGTCACTTAGACGAATTAGGTGATACGTATGATAATGGTTTACATAACGAATAATGCATTACACGATATATTATTTTGCTTCTCCCATTCATATGCTTCTCCCATTATGATCTATTCATATGTCAAGATTAAATTGTGTCTCCTTGATCATCATGGATCTAGGGAAGATAGATTGAAACAATATATGACCTTTGACCCTGTGCAGTAACCAGTTACACATTTGACTCTAATTTACATCATGAAGAACACCTTTTGACGATTTTATCTTATTCAAAGAAATGAAAATTGAATTGATAAATGATTAGCATCATTATGATAATGATGATCGTGATGATCATGATCATGATCATGAGCGCGATCATGACATCTTATTGAAAAAATGAGGGTTGATTTAGATAGCATATAATCTCAGCTACAACATACTCAAAAATCAACAAAATCCAAGCCGAAATAACGGCGATATTGCTCGCAAAAGACAGGAATGTAGACTCCATATTTGAGAAAAAGTCATTTCCCATAGGGATTACACGCAAAAAGTAATGGATTAAGTGAAAATAGGGTAATAATAAAGTAAAAAGGGTTATTTATGACATTATTTGTGAATCTACGTGTTTAAATAATCAAAGGAGATGGTACAGTGAAGGTCAAAAGGAAAAAAAAGTGGAAAAAAAAGTGTTGGAGACACCCGGACTCGAACCAGGGATCTCGAGGTTGGAAGTCAAGTGCGTTACCGATATACCAAAACATCTCCCATAGCGATTACACGTAAACAGGAAATGGAATTCAGAAATCCTACTTTGCAAGTGAAATATGAGCATGATCCCGGCATCTGATCGAGAAATAAAGGGCACACTTGTGATAGCTCATTGTCTCAGCTACAACATATCCGAAGCTCAGCGAAAATGAAGCTAAAACAACGGAGATTTTGCTCGCGAAAGACAGGAGTGTAGAATCCAGTTTTGAGAAAAAGTCATGTCCCATAGAGAATACACGCAAAATGCGAAAAATTGACATGCCTCCTTTAATCGCAAAAATACACCATGATACTTTTGTCAAAAATAAAAATTGTGAACATTACATTTGTAGAAAATTGTCTCAGCTAGAACATATCAAAATTAAAAAGAAAATTGATCCATATTTACAGAGATACAATCAATTTTCCAAAAATATGCTGACGTCATAATATGCAAATTAAAATTTTGAGTTTGGAGGCCATTATGATGACGTCATGAGTTAATTGAGGATCAAATGAGACATGAAATCATATCTCCGACTCATAATCTATCCAAATATGACAAAATATTAGGAGTTTCTATCTATTCTAAAGAGTTACAATGAATTTTATATAGGCATGTTTTTGCCCATGTATTGTGGATAAAGATAACGCAAATCCGCGCGTGCTGTCAACTTTGACGGACGCTCATTGCGTTAAAAAAAGGTGAACAAATTGTCAAAATGCTTGGAAAAATGTACCGAATATGATGACAGAAAAAAATCGGCGATTCTATGTTGCAAAATGCCAGTACGCGCGAAAACGCGCGCGCATGCGCGTGTGCGTAATTTTTTTATCAAATGCTCCATATGGCCTGAAACGTATGCAAAAAAAAATTGGGATGATTTAGAGCATTTTTAATTTTTGCGCGCGCGTAAACGCGCGGACGAGCGCGCACGCGCGCATTTACGCACGTTTATTGACCTCAACTTGACCGGACGGATATTGATCTTAATCATGATAAATATGAATGAAAAATTATTATTCGTTATAAAGATATGATCATTAGTTGATTTTCACAAAATGGCGCCTGGATGACGTCACGATGACTTTGAGTCTTTGAAAAGTCACGCAGTTCTAAGTTAGACTAAGATCTATCATCATTGAAAGATTCATAACAATGGCTTCGTTCAGTCTTGAGATATCCTGCGAACAAATTCGAGGAAGAATAATAATAAATAAATAATAATAAAAATCTTGACGAAATCAAAAGGTGATACGTCTACGTACGTATCACCTAATAACTAGACTTTAATTCGTCACTTAGACGAATTAGGTGATACGTATGATAATGGTCTACATAACGAATAAGGCATTACACGATATATTATTTTGTAAAATGCTTCTCCCATTCATATGCTTCTCCCATTATGATCTATTCATATGTCAAGATTAAATTGTGTTTCCTTGATCATCATGGATCTAGGGGAGATAGATTGAAACAATATATGACCTTTGACCCTGTGCAGTAACCAGTTACACATTTGACTCTAATTTACATCATGAAGAACACCTTTTGACGATTTTTATCTTATTCAAAGAAATGAAAATGTAATTGATAAATGATTATCATCATTATGATAATGATGATCATGATGATCATGATCATGAGCGCGATCATGACATCTTATTGAAAAAATGAGGGTTGATTTAGATAGCATATAGTCTCAGCTACAACATACTCAAAAATCAACAAAATCCAAGCCGAAATAACGGCGATATTGCTCGCAAAAGACAGGAATGTAGACTCCAGATTTTAGAAAAAGTCATCTCCCATAGGGATTACACGCAAAAAGTAATGGATTAAGTGAAAATAGGGTAATAATAAAGTAAAAAGGGTTATTTATGACATTATTTGCGAATCTACGTGTTTAAATAATCAAAGGAGATGGTACAGTGAAGGTCAAAAGGAAAAAAAAAGTGTAAAAAAAGGGTGTTGGAGACACCCGGACTCGAACCAGGGATCTCGAGGTTGGAAGTCAAGTGCGTTACCTATATACCAAAACATCTCCCATAGCGATTACACGTAAACGGGAAATGGAATTCAGAAATCCTACTTTGCAAGTGAAATATGAGCATGATTCCGACATCTAATCGAAAAATAAGGGACACACTTTTGATAGCTCATTGTCTCAGCTACAACATATCCAAAGCTCAGCGAAAACAAAGCTAAAACAACGGAGATTTTGCTCGCGAAAGACAGGAGTGTAGAATCCAGTTTTGAGAAAAAGTCATGTCCCGTAGAGAATACACGCAAAATGCGAAAAATTGACATGCCTCCTTTAATCGCAAAAATACACCATGATACTTTTGTCAAAAATAAAAATTGTGAATACTACATTTGTACAAAATTGTCTCAGCTAGAACATATCAAAATTAAAAAGAAAATTGATCCATATTTACAGAGATACAATCAATTTTCCAAAAATATGCTGACGTCATAATATGCAAATTGAAATTTTGAGTTTGGAGGCCATTATGATGACGTCATGAGTTAATTGAGGATAAAATGAGACATGAAATCATATTTCCGACTCATCATCTATCCAAATATGAAAAAATATTAGGAGTTTCTATCTATTCTAAAGAGTTACAATGAATTTTATATAGGCATGTTTTTGCCCATGTATTGTAGATAAAGATAACGCAAATCCGCGCGTGCTGTCAACTTTGACGGACGCTCATTGCGTTAATAAAAGGTGAACAAATTATCAAAATGCTTGGAAAAATGTGCCAAATATGATGTCAGAAAAAAATCGGCGATTCTATGTTGCAAAATGCCAGTACGCGCGAAAACGCGCGCGCATGCGCGTGTGCGTAATTTTTTTATCAAATGCTTCATATGGCCTGAAACGTATGCAAAAAAAATTTGGGATGATTTAGAGCATTTTAATTTTTTGCGCGCGCGTAAACGCGCGGACGAGCGCGCACGCGCGCTTTTACGGACGTTTATTGACTTGAAATTGACTGGACGGATATTGATCTTAATCATGATAAATATGAATGAAAAATTCCTATTCGTTATGAAGATATGATCATTAGTTGATTTTCACAAAATGGCGCCTGGATGACGTCACGATAATTTTGAGTCTTTGAAAAGTCATGCAGTTCTAAGTTAGACTAAGATCTATCATCATTGAAAGATTCATAACAATGGCTTCATTCAGTCTTGAGATATCCTGCGAACAAATTCGAGGAAGAATAATAATAAATAATAATAATAATAATAATAAATAAACTAGACTTTAATTCGTCACTTAGACGAATTAGGTGATACGTATGCTCATGTGTACCATAATGAAGAACGCATTTTCACGATTTCATCTTCCGTTATGAAAGACTCCTCCCCTCATGGTCTATCCATGAGTCAAGTTTTAACTGTGTATAGGGCGGGGATGCAGAGCAAGAGAATAAGAGGGAGGCAATTAGGCAAGTGAGAGAGAGAGGATCGAGAGGGTGAAAGAGTAGAGAGAGAGCGAGATGCAGAGACAGCCCATGCAATTAAGAGAATAACAATTTAATAGAGAAGAGAAGGGAAACAGCTAGATCAAGCGAGAGGAGGGAGAGAAATGCAATTGAGAACAATGCCTTTAATATTTCTAGCATAAATAAGCTCTTGAATCCTGATCAGGAAAATTTTGCCGATAATTCAAAAAACGATAATGTTTATGAATACGATGATGACGATATTTATGATAATGATGACCACGTTTAAAAGTGGCATAGCGCCCACTTCATGTATTCGATAGAGGATAAACTGTTTACTTACTAAACAAGCTTAAAACAATATTTTTAAATGAATAATAAAACATGTACATGGTGATTTATTTAGTCCTGATTAAATATAAAATAGGAGTAAGATATTAATATTTTACCCGTCCATATTCCAACATCTGTAAGATGTTAAATCTAGAAAAGGTTGTTAATATGGCAGTGCATGGCCAAACGATAAAAAATGCCTGGAATTTCCTTGGATTAAATTGTTATATTATGTAATAAACTAAGTAAATGAGTCAAGTCGAGATGATGCCGAGAAAAAGGAGAGAGAGTAGAGAAAGAGAGAGGCAGAGGCAGAAGGATCGAGACAGAGCAATTAAGAGAGGAAGAGGGAGAGGTAATTGAGTGAGAGGAAGAGGGTAAAAGTGTCGATAGAGAGAGGGAGAGAACAAGAGAGATGCCGAGAGACGGAGCAAGAGAGAGGAGGGATAGAGAGGGGAAGAGATGCAATTGAGAAAGATGCCTTCACTATGTCTAGCATAAGTAGGCTCTTGAATTACGATCTGTGCCGATGATGATATAATGATAATGTTCATGAATACGATAATGACGATATTTATTTATTTTCATTTAAAAAAAGCCTTTTGCCTTTATTCAGATTTTCATAATTATACAAAATGATGAATAGGAACAAAATTGTTCTTACAGTATAAACATACATGTAGTACATTGTCTCATACATTATACATGTAAATACAGACATATTTCAAAAATATTTTCCATAAGTATCCAAACTAAATATAGTACACATTCAATCAAGTGTACAAATTGTGCTACAATTCCTTTAAAAAAGGAAAAGGTGACGGTAATACTTCATATTAATGTTTTTGGATACAACATTATAAAAAGGATATTTTTTTTATTTTGTTATGATTTAACTTTTTTTTTTAATAGCTTGGATAGTATATATATTTTTTTTTAAAGCTTTTTTGCCTTTATTCAGATCTTCATAATTATACAAAATGATGAATAGGAACACAATTGTTCTTACAGTATAAATATACATGTAGTACATTGTCTCATACATTATAAACACAGACATGTTTTAAAAATATTTTTCATAAGTATCCAAACTAATATAGTACACATTCAAACAAGTGTACAGAATGTGCTCCAATTTCTTTAAAAAAGGAAAAGGTGATGATTAAAAAGTGGTATAGCGCCCCCTTCAGGTATTTTTTAAATATTGATTTGTCGTACATGTGTTCAAAACAACAACAAGAACAACGCATGTGTACGTTATCTTACTACACACGTCCAGCTTTGAAAGTTCGGTAAGCATTGCTCTTGTATTTAATTTAACAAAATATATATATATATATTATTACATTATCGTGCATCTTTTCATATTTCTTAGTAGGAAATGTCGCATTATCGTGGTTTAAGTCACCACTCATTCACTATGCACAGTATCGGTGTATTGCGTCAGTACAAACGTGATACGGTACTAGTGATGACTTCTTTCCGCACATGTATTATGTGTGCGCTTTCGGCATGAAGGTTTCTGCCGCTGCGCTGCCATGGGGCTAACTCCGGGAAGCTCCAACACCGGCGCGCCGGTGTTGGAGCTTCCCGGAGGCGCAATTTTTTTTTACACGCTAGCCTGGCCATTTCTATGATAAACACCATGGAAACGACTAATATTAGTCTAGCAGCCTACATGCGAGGTGCACGATGATACACATGTACATCATGCATGACAATCATCAAATAAAGACATAGCTGGCCCTTGTAAATGAGACGACCACCGCAGCCATCGGGCGATGGAATTCAAAAACTTAATTTATTTTAATTTGATTTATGAACATTACATTAATCTTGATCTAAGGAGACACGAACGAACGAACGTTCAGCTAGAGAGCAACCAAGTTAAACTGCGGTAGTGCATGCCTACATGTAGGCTTAACCACCAGCGCACTTTTACGAGTATTACGGCGAAACTGGCCAGGCTAGCGTGTAAAAAAATATTCGCTTCCCGGAGTTACCATGGGGCTAGCTGTTGGCATGGTTGGAGACCATTTGGATAGCCTACGCGATCGAATGTGATCTTTTGATGTGCTGATTAGATTTTTGTTTCATTATTGGATGAGAAGAATGACATTGTTATCTTTCATTTCATACTAAACTTCTATGATTTATGTTTTCGGCAGTTTGTTTTGCTGCACTGTTTACAACAAGAGTCAAGAGCCGTGTTTAGTCTTTAGTGTCATTCTCTACCCTGATCCCGCATTCAGGATGAAAAAAAAAGGCGCTAGTGACAGTGTAGTTTCGTATCCATTTTTTTAGCAGTTTCATATCCATTCTTAGCAAAGGTATTTTAGCCAAATTTTTTACTAATTTTAATAATAATCATATACAGATATTGCATTTTCCACCTGAATTTGGATCACATCCGACATCAGGAAGCCTCCGTTTAGTAGGGTGTCTGATCGCGCACCCGATGTTGTGTGCTAAAATCTTTCCCATAGAGATTGCACGCATCCCTATGTGGTCTACGTGCATTGCGCGACCAAGCAAAATTGGTCAATGATTTTATGAAAAATTTGAAATTCAAACCTTTATAACAAATGAAACTTAATAAATATGGTGTCATAATATGAAAGAGCAGGTTTTTCTTCGTATTCCCCTTTAAGGCCATAGGGGGCAACCCCCGGAATTCTAAAAATATCTTGCTCAAAACAGCTATTTAAACATCGTTTCCATGGTAACTCGGAGATTTACCAATTTCACGAACTGCTCCCCCGAGGGATAAGTTGGGCCAGCTGTAAAGAATATTATTATATTAATTATTATTACCCTATTATGTTGCCAGGTACCCAGTTAAAGGAACTATGTCCCATTTGCAGGCCAAAAAAAAAGAAAAAGTTAAATTCCAACTGCATTTGAAAGATAATACTAATTTAGAACTTCCCTAAAAAAGGTGGGGCTTGAAAATGTCTTCAAGTGGGAAAATAACGACTATTAGTTGTCAAATCGACTTTAGGGCTATAGAGCCCAAAATTAATAGTCTTGATTTTCAGACAATTGTACCGAATGGTCATACGTTTTATGCTGCGCAAAGATTCAATCAGTTTAATCTTGGCCATCACAAGAAGTGGGTTATTGATGTAGACAAATGCTCATGTACCCTTACAACTCTTTTCATGTATGTTATTACCAAAGAAGAAAAAAAGCCAGTCAGTCACTCAATAGTGTCTGACAGTGAAGTCTAGCAAGTAAACGGGTTTCCTTGCATAATTTGAATATGAGGACACTGCTAACGTTTAAATTTCACTGATAGGACATACATGACATATAATTCTTGCAAAGTTCTACAGAATTTGAGGTTGGCTGCAAAAGGGACATAGTACCTTTAACGAAAGAAAGAGATGGAAAATTCGGTCTAGAGTGATAATAACTTACTTAGGCCTCGTGCAAATGATGCGCAGGTACTTATGTCGGTAAGAATTGCGTAGCCGAGGCTGAGTGTGTTTTAGACCTGCCCAAAGTTACCGCGTGCAACACAATTCCACCATGGTGGAGCTATCTGAGCTCCATGATTTCACCCACCCACAAAATTTGAATGTGTATCATCTGCAAAATACCCCTACCATTGACTTGACCATAGTGTTAGTCTTTATAAATTAGCCGTAGACTATAGGTCTAGAATCTAATTTTACTTGAACATATTAAGGGTTATCAAGTATCACCAAATATTAGATTAGTGTTTTAGGTGACAAATTCAAGGTCAAATGTCATTTCAGGTCTGCAAACTTAGACTTTGTTGTGGCATCAACATCAACATTTTGAATTTTTAGCATAAGTGTTTGTTTAAATTCCATTTTTTGAAAAAGTATGAAAAATAATGAAACAATGAAAAGCAGTACTACACAAGTTGCCAATTTGGTTATCATTTTGTGACGTCATGTCCTCACTATCTACATGTATCAATTGCTTTATACATGTAATTTCCCTTTTTATCCCCCAAAACTTGATTTCCCCATGCCTTTGTCCAGATTAAAATGATTTATATGATATTGCATGCATGACCTTTTACAAAATCTTTTATGAAAAAAATACTCTATATGTGTGCACCAATACAAAAACATAGTACCTGTAGTTATTATTATCAATATAACTGGGATGCTGGTGTAAGAAAATACAATACTTAGGGCAAGTTAGGGGGGAAATAGGAAGTTTGTATTATCAATATAAAGAAAACAATTAGTGGATAGTCAGGCAATGACGTCACAGACTCATGAGTGAGTTGCCAATTTGTCTTGTGATTTTCAAAGTTATTCATGTCGTTAAAGGTAATACAAAGTTTTGAGAAATTTTAAAAATTGGCTGGATAGTGACTCCTTACAATTTTGATTTGGATGCCCATGTGGAGGTGTTATAAGCACTAGAAAATTTAGCACCTACAGTGTAACTTAAATGAAGAAAAATTGAATATCACAATTTACCGGTGCTCCCGGTAAATTTTGATAAATTTCAAACGGCGTTCAAACAGTGCCCATGAAAAAAGTACAATTTTTTAAATTTTTTAAACTGTTCCATTGAGTTAGAACCATATATCATTAGGACACAGAGCTACTAATTCTTTCTACAGCTGTACTCCCTTGATTGCAATTAATATTACAAAATAAATGTCATCAGGGCATGTCAAATTACAAGTTTTTATCCCCAGTTCAGTTGTCATGAACTATTATGTATTTTGCTTACCGGACGCATCCTTTCATGCCACTAAATGTGTGCTAAGCTACCAGCTAAATGAAACTTGATTAGTCTGACATTAATCAATATAATTTACAATTTTGTGTTTTTCTTATCAATCTTATCAAATGATCTCTTTGATTTTTGTCATTAATGTACTCTAATATATCATTACTTTTTGCTAAATGTTTTTTTTTTCTTTTTCTTTTTCCTCCTTTTGCATCAATGAATACAACGTGTGTGGTGTTAACCTTATCCTGCTGAATGCTGCTATTATACAGGTAAGAGACTGCTGTTTTATTTTTTTATTTTAATATTGTGAAACAGGTACGGTAAAATTGGTTTATTTAAAAATATTGTATGTGTGCAACCAGAAGGATGTAACATGGAGTTAATGCCCTTCTGGCTCTGAACAGATGTGGTGTGGGAGAGTTTTTTTTACAACATATTTGGAATAAGAACATGTGTTTTTCAAGAAAATGAAGACTAGGTGGAATTGATTGATATGTATATGGGACTATGTGACATGTGCGTGACATGTGTGCGATATCTATCTGGTCCAGATAGATATAATAATTTACTATCTATATCAAATACGGTAGTACCGTATCTGCCGGCGATAAGGCCGCAGTGCCGCATAGGCCGCACCCCAATTTTGACATTTTAAAGAAGGAAAAAAAAAACGGACAAAACAAAATAATTGTAATTTTCTCGTAAAACACTATTTTTTTTGACAAACGGATACCAAATTTATCAATATTCTTATAATTTACCGGAAGTTTAGCTAAAAAAGTGATCGCAGGCAGATTTGGTGTCCAATATATGCAAAATGTACCCCTACCACAATGTACGGTGTAATGCGAAATTGCATAAAATGGAAAATGAAATGGCGACTTCGGATGGATGCTTCGCGGTAGCTCCGTTAAATGGTCCCTTCCTTTACTTTTGCAAATGCATTGTCACAAACTTAGAAATCTATTGGCAAATGTTGTTTTAGGAAGTTGTTGTTTTAACAATGCAAGATAAAATTGTCGGTAAGATGTGTGGAAATGTCCTGTACCATAGTGGTATAGTTATTTTACCGTTCGCAATCCCATATGTGCAAATTCGTGCTGGTTTGGACTTTCGCACCCCAACTTTTTGATATTTTCTCTTCCAAAAATACTGCGGCCTTTACGTCGGCAAATACGGTAGGTGGTTTCCCGGCAAAATTTGTATCATCACGTATTAGTCAAAACATATTCTTTCACATGATTGGTAATAAAGAGATTCCATTTCATTTTTTGAGAGGGGGGCATTTTCATAACTGGTCTTTACCATTTGCAGGCCCAAAAAATGAAAAGGTTAAATTCCAACGGCATTTGAAAGATAATACTAATTTAGAACTTCCTTCAAAAAGGTGGGGCTTCAAAATGTCTTCAAGTGGGAAAATAATGACCATTAGTTGTTAAATCGACTTAGGAGCTATAGAGCCAATAAGTAATAGTCTTGTTTTTCAGACCATTGTACCGAATGGTCATACGTTTTATGCTGCGCAAAGATTCAATCAGTTTAATTTTGGCCATCGCAAGAAGTGGGTTACTGATGTAGACAAATGCTCATGTACCCTCACAGCTCATTTTATGTATATTATTACCAAACAAGAAAAAAGCCAGTCAGTCACTCAATAGTGTCTGACAGTGAAGTCTAGCAAGTAAACGGGTTTACTTGCATAATTTGAATATTAGGACACTACTAACGTTTAAATTTCATAAATAGGACATATAACGTACATATTCATAATTCCTGTAAAGTTCTACAGAATTTGAGGTTGGCTGCAAAAGGGACATAGCACCTTTTAGCATGGGAAAGTGTTCTACTTTGCACAACTTTTATTAAAATGTATACAAACTAAAATCATGAAGAGACATTTTCACCATTTCTGGACAAATGCTGCATAGCACTAAGCAAACTGTGTGTTATATTTAGTCATAAGATTTCGAAAGTTATGAAATGTTAATGTGACATCAAAGTTTGCAAATTAGCTCTCACCAAATTTAAATTTGTGATCGAATCTATTAAACTTGGTTTATAATTTGTATCCCCTCGCCGACGAAGTCGGAGGGGGATATAGTAACGCTGCCGTCCGTCCACCCGTAACAAATTTGGTATCCGATCGATAATTGCAGTAATGCTTGACGGATTTTAATAAAATCTGATATAAAGGTACATTACATGGTATCAAAATACAGGCTAAATTTGATTTCAGAGTATGTAGGTGAAAGGTCATAGCTCATTAATCCTTGAGAAGGAGCCCGCGCACTTCTACTTTCATTGCTCATTGTGTCTCATTTAGTCATTTTCGTGAGTTTTAGTAAATGTAAAAATATAAGTTTTGTTTATCAATACGAAAAATAAGATCTGTTATTTTTGAGGAAAATCTTATTTTGCTGAAGCTTCACGTCTTTCCTTTTCAATACACTCACAATACAAATTGCGTAAGCACCGCCACACGCGCAGATCGGTTGATACCTCTATTTATTTCCCCATTGTCAATGATTGTCGTCTGCTAAAGCTCGGCCGATTATCAACCGAGCCATAATCAATAGGCCTAAGCCTTCGCTTTACATGGGTTTTTCGACACATTTTGTAACTATATTCTGACCAACATTATACCATGATCTACAGTAAATGCCCTTTTTTTTAAATGTGCAAATTGTTATGTATATAAAACAACATAATGGACATGCCAGCTGCAATGCATACCAATGTAATGCACATGCTAATGTAATGTACATGCCAATGTAATATACATACCAGCCAGTGACAATAGGACAATAACTCTCAGGTAAAGCACATATGTTATAGTGTATCAGAGATACAACACAAATCAAATATAGGACTATTTGGGAAATGAATTTTGAGATGAACATTGTTTTATTCTCGAAAACAAAAATAATATTTACTTTGAATGCTTTCGACTTCATAGTTTTTCATAATTTGAAATATTTATTTTGTTTTAGTTTGGCTCCCGCTTAATTTTGTTTATTTTTTCTTTATCTATACATCTCTTAAAACCCTATTTTGATATGAGGTTGCTGATTTATTGAATTTTTGTACGCATATTTGATTTGTTTGTTTGTAATGAAAAGAGCTAAATGAATGACAGAGATTAAAACAAAATCGTAATTTATCACAATCAACTCTCTCTTTTTATCTATTTATCTATCTATCTCTGTCTCTGTCTCTCTGTCTCTCTCTTTCTCTCTCTCTTTCTCCCTCGTTCCCCTCCCTCTCTGAATATGTCAGCAATTTCGTAAAATTGGAATTGTGCTTTAGTGTAATTTATTTCCGCATCGCGCTGTTTTTTTGTTTTTGTTAAAAGGGTGTGGCTAAAAAGGAGTTGATCATCGTAGTCTTGGTAGTCCTTTATTTATTTAAAAAAATAAATGATATTTAAAATATAGTAATTCAATACATGTTACGAAACAATAAGGAAAAAAGTGCAAACAAAAACACAACAGTTGAGGTGGACAATGATGAGAAACATAGGCACACTAAAACAATACCAATATGTATAAAACAAATGACTGTGATTCGGGGGCAATACACAAATGATAGCAATCAACAATAAAAAGCTAGTCATACCACCACCCCCCTTTTTGGCTGTGACAGGAAATCGATAATGGTAATATATCATGTTAATAGAACACATATAAAAACAAATAAGGCAAAACATTTGTAAATCTATATCTGCCTTTTACTTTTTTCAATGTGGGAGGGGATCATGATTATTCAAATAGAACTGCCATCTGAAGAAAAAAAAGCTGTTGTGTGCCTTATCATATTATCATCTTACCACTATTACCTAAATATATTTTATAAAATAAAATGACACACAAATCCCATTTATCAGGATAACCATTGAACATCTAGACTGGTTTTGGTCAAATCCCTTGTGAGAATTCAATTTATTTGTTTTCGTCTCCATTTGTGTTTTTGCTCAACTTATCGTGTCAATAAAACTTTGTTAATCCTTGTTTCATGATCAGTTTTGTAGATGGTATGTACATGTACAATGTATATATGAAATGATGATGATGATGATGATGCTTACAATATTGTAATAAAGTAGTAATGGTAATACAAATTATTTTCTTCATCTTGCACTCGCTTTTTTTTATTGCCAGAAAACTTGCATTTTTTTTTTTCAACAATGGTAGCTACTGAACAATGGTAGTTACTTCTTTACATTTATTTGTTCCTCTTAGGGTGGGGTCCGGTCCAGGCAGCTGAGATAGGCGTTTTATAAAAGAGGAGATCCATACATGAATGATTCGCTAAATTGGTCAAGTTGATAAAATGAAAAGGGTATAGTCAGAGTTCCGGCACTGGTAATTACAGGGGAGAAGAATTACCAAGTCCTTTTATAAATGCGTACTTATATACTACACAGTTGAGAGTAAGCTTGGTAATTTGTGGGCAAGTGAAACGCGGCGTATAGCAAATTTTATTTAAAAGGAATAGTCCTAGGTCTTTATGAATAGGCCTACTATAGGCCTAATAATATTATTATATGAATAACTACAATAAATCTATGGAAATGTAAGGAAAACAACGCCCTCTCATATTGCTCAGCGAAAATAATCCAATCACTGATCCGTCTCCAGCTGTACCGGTATTTCAAGGGCTTTTTTTTTCGATCCGAACACTAACTTAGGGTAAAGTTGAAATGATATCACTTTTTTTCCACGTAACGTAATTTTTTTTTAATAGATGAAATGAATGAATATATCTAAATAATACTTTAAACAACTTTAGCACATAATAGCTTATGATAAGCTGGAAAAATATTGGGGATACATTTCGGCTTCTGTAGATACCCGTCGTCACAGACTTAAAAACTTGCTCGTCTTCTGTAGAATCCCGTCGTCTCCAAAGTGTTAAATATGCGATTTTTGTTTTGCTTTGGATAACTTTAATGTTTGACAAGATTTTAATCAAATTCGAAATAAAGGTACATAGTATCAAAACACAGCCTAAGTTCAATTTTTGAGTATGTAGGTCAAGTGTCATAGCTCATTAAATATACGAATCTGGTTTTTGTTTGATAACTTTAGTAACGTTAGCGGATTTTAATAAAATTTGATATGAAGGTCATGGTATCAAAATACAGCCTAAGTTTGATCTCGGAGTATGTAGGTCAAAGGAGAAAAGTCATAGCTCATTAAATAAGCAAAAACACCTAATTATATCTGTAAAAATGTGGTCAACTTCCTTGCCTACTAATATAATAGTATAGCCCCAATGGAGGTAACTTGTTTTGATGTATATATAGGCCATTTGTACCCTGCGAGGGGATGCTACGCTTTGCGTTGACTTGTTTAAATAAATATTTTGGTCATGTTTTACTTTGTACTTTGTTATTTTTCTTTTGAAGACTGATGGCATCAATTGAGTGATTTGGACTTTAGGAGAAGCAAAGTTTCTGGAGAGTAGGTTTATTTTAATGCTACATTCCATGATTCTTTTAATAAATTACCCAACCTGTGTTACTGACAGATTTTCATCGCTATTAGATGATATATTTATATGATTTTTGCCATATTTATTTTTGAATATTATTAACTGACATTTCTGACCACTTCCCAGTATATTGTATTTGTGATATGGCTATTCACAAATGTACCTGTGAAACTGACTTTTTTAAACATGATTTAAAGAAAAATAATATTAGAATTTGTTTGCATTTGCTGTATTCAAGGTAAATGGTATTTATCTAGTGATGTAAATAATATTTATGATAGCTTTGTTTTTTAATTCACAAAACTATAACTCATGTTTCCCTGTGAAATTAATGTGTATGAAATACATGTATAAGCGTAAAAATAAACCTTGGATTACAAATAAAATTATAAAGTTGAGTAAGAAAATATGTGACTATATAAGTTGTATATTAAAAATCCTAATGATTATAGAAAAGAAATATATAGGAAAATTTGTAATAAATCAAATAATAAGATTAAGATTGAGATAAAGAAATATTTAAAGAAAAGTCTTGAAGAAAACATGGAATATTATTAATAAAGCAATGGGAAAAAATGTAAGATAACTAACATTCAATAGATTAAAAAAGTGATAATTGATAAGAATGACTTAGAAAATTATGAAATGTTTATGTGACATGATTGTAGATGGGAATGTATGATACAGTATTTAAAATTATGTACATTTTGTCTGTAATTCAAATGAAACTTTGTACAACTGATCATTCCAAGATTTACATGTCATATTCTAATTTTATGTTTCTTTTCTTTTCCTAGGCGGAGACTTTTACATTCCTTTCATTCTCATTGAGCTTGTTGGTGGACTGAACAATTCCATTTCATCTTCACCCATATTCCCTTCCCAACTGTCTTCAGACGTATATTCATCATTCACTTTTCTTTATCTCAGAAAGATCCTGCTCTCCGAAGAGAGTGTACCACAGCTGTCTCTTGTAGACCGTATTGGCTGTGTCTTTTATCCATTTCATCCCATTTCATCTTCACACTTGCAAAAACCAATGAAAAATTTACAAGAGCAATTATGAAAACATTATTATATATTCGTGCAGAAGCATTCTATACCTAATCACAGAAGTCTTAAATGTTTGCTACAGAAGAAGTCCTACTTTTTACTTGTGATACTTTATATTACTGAATTTTCTAAATTTCACAAATCTTCTCTTATTCTACAAGCTTTCTAAATCTACAGTATTCTTAATCACAGAAGTTATTCCTACAAGATCTCTGAATCTATTTTATACTAAGCTGTCTGAACTTTTCTAACCTATTTCATATTACTGAATTTTATATTTCTTAATTATGGAACTTGAAATTGATCAATTCAAGGAAGTGATGAAAGAGATTGTAGATATGCTATATACATCTAGATGTGCATCAGTTCTCGATCCGCATAATGAAGAATGTTGTGTCTGTAAAAACACAATTGAAGAAAGTGAAAACAAAGCTACTTGTGAGAGCTGCAATGAACATTACCATGTAACATGTATGGGTTTTTTGTGTCAAGATCTAGTAAATGAGCAAAGATTAATCTGGATATGTTCATATTGTGGAAATAACAACATTGCACATCGACTATTTGATAAAGTATGTATCCCCTCTCATATCAATAGATACCAGCCTCTCGAGACAGTGGATGAAGTATTCAATGATGATGTGCTCCTCTTAACCAAGCGAAATGACACACAAAAGAAATGCAGATCAAAGAAAAGGTATTTTAAGAAATGCAAGAAAATCATTATAGAGCCAGGAAATCAAAGTGTAAAAGTAATGAAATCAAGTGAGTTTGACACGCATGAACATGATCATCTAGTCACTCAAAGAGATTCCCCCAAACAACGTGATCAAGTGCATAGTGAAGAAGTAGGCAGTAATGAATGGATGAAAGTGAAATCAAAAAAGGCAAAGATGTTGGAAAAGATGCAAGAAAGAATATCACATTCAACAGCAAAAAGTGACAGTGGAACAGGTCAGAAAAAGAGAATCATAAATGGTGTTATTTTAGAACCTGGAGTAACGTACATTGGCAAAGCAATGAAATCTTTCTACGAAAGACGAAAAAGTAAAAAATCAAAACGCAAAGTAGACATCGAACTAAACAGAGATGTAGAATGTCAGAATGTATTGGATAATTGTGTTCAAATGTACGCAGAAACATTGCTAAATGAATACTCAAAGTGTGTACAATCACCAAAATCTATGATGTCCCATGAAACGAAACTCTACAAAGAAAATAACAAGAAGCAAAAACAATCTTGGGCTGATGTAGTAGGCCATGTACAAAATGAAATAATACAGGAACATTCTATTGTTGGCAGTGCGACATGCAGTCATGTTTTTTTTAAACAATATAATGGCAAAGAACAGAGCACATTTCGAGTATGTGGTGGTGCAAAACACTCACAAAAAACTGAAAAAGGAAACGAGAAAGTCGGTGTTTTGAAGGGCAACAAAACATCTTGTGGAAGGTCAGTTCATTCTAAAGTATTGAAAATGGAAGTATCAAATGATAAAGGAAAAGTATGTGACGGAAAGACTGAAAACGCGGGTGAAGTAAAGGTGGCTAAAGATTGTAAGCAACATGTGGACAAGTCTATTCCTATGAAAATGTTTGAAATGAAACATGATAGTAAATTTCATAAACAGTCAGTCAACACCTCTAATGTAAATTTAGAAGAGAAGCAAATACCAAATGAGAACATGTCAAATATGGAACAAAATACACTTGTGCAATGTGTTGCCCTGGGCAATTTTCATCAAGGAAATGCTAGATTTGGATTTTATTCTGGAAAGCAATGTGTTTCTAACAGTTTTGCTGCTATTTTATACAGTAAAATTACGGATGTTTCCCAATGGCAAAAACAAGATCTTGACAAGGTATTGAATTATGGTAATGAGTTGTATAGATTTATTCAGCTTAGTTCTGCAATAAATGAAAATTTCTTATTGATATCTGAGTTACCTGATCAATTAGAAGCTTTTGATGTCCATTTTAAGATGCAATGTTCTCAGAGTGTTGTGGGTATAATTTGTGGAGATGAATCTTTTTTAAGTCATTTTAATGCAGTAACATTAAAAGATGCTCTCCATCAGGAATTAGATGGACATGATGCATGCTTTTGTACATTTGGTGGCCAAACATTTGCAATCATATCCACACAAGAACAATATTTTATTTTTGATTCACATTCAAGAGATAGGCATGGACTTATGACAGATGGTGGGACCAGTGTCATTCTATGTTTATCAAACTGGGAAGGTGTGTACGATCATATTTTGAAATTAGCTGAATCTATGGGTATCAATAGAAACCAGACTGAATTTGAACTTACAGGTATAATTGTGAATCTTATCAATTCAAGCGAGATTACTGTGACAGAACATGGTGATAATGGTCATGTGGCAAAAGATGAACAGGACTGTATAAATGTAGTTGAAGGTAATGATGGATTTTTCTTGCCAACAGATAGAACTGACAAAAGTAATAGATGTGTTCCCACAAATGTGCCTGATTCTATTGAAATCAATGAAGATGACTGCAATATTATTGATACTGAAAATGATCGGAATGATTGCAGATATTTCGCAAGCAGTTTTTCGACAGATATGTCTGATTGTATTGAAATAGATGATGATGAGGATGACTGCATAATAATTGATGCAGAGCATGATACAAATTATTGCAAAGATTTGTTTAGTGGTGCTCCCTCAGATAGGCCTGATTCTATCAATATAGATGATGTTGATGATGATGACTGCATGGTAATTGATACAGAATACATTACAAATAACTACAAATATTTTCCAGTCCATTCAAGTGAAAAGAAAAAAATGTGTGCTAGATTTAATATTACAGATACATGTATCAGTTCGAAATCAGATATCGACACGTGCATTAATATTGGGACTCCTGCTATTATTTCAAATATTACTGGCGATGGAAATTGTTTTTACCGGGCAATCTCTCTTTTTCTGACAGGGAAGGAAGGCAATCACAAATTTCTGAGGCAAAAGTGTATCCAACATTTGCTGGAAAACTCACACTTATTTGCTGGTTGTTTAAGATATGAATTTTTATCAGTTAAAGACTATGTTAGTAAAAATAAGCCAGACATCAATGGTGAATGGGCCACAGAGGTAGAAATTGCCGTGATGGCCCATCTGCTTGAAACAGACATATTAATATTTAGTGATATTTATCTAAAGTGGAGACTATATTCATGGGATAACCCTGGACGCATTGTACATGAATCAAATATGGGCATTTATCTATTACATGTTAAAGGGGTCCATTTTGATTATGTTGAATCTGTTAATTGTATTGATTTGGTTACTGACGAAGGAAAAAAAACAAAGGAAGTTACATGTAATAAAAAGAGATCTATTAATAGTGAAATGCTTAAAGACAAAAGTAAACTATCCAAACAATATGCATCTTGTGCAACGAAGGATGAAATTGAAGAAACGTTTATGCCAAGTCTAAGCGGAAAAAGTGAAGACATTTTTATGTCCAAAAGAAAGAGAAAAGGTGACACAATTCATGAAAGTGTAAAGTGTGCTAACTCGAAAAAGATGTCTT
This sequence comes from Strongylocentrotus purpuratus, assembly GCF_000002235.5. Lineage (NCBI taxonomy): Eukaryota > Metazoa > Echinodermata > Echinoidea > Camarodonta > Strongylocentrotidae > Strongylocentrotus > Strongylocentrotus purpuratus. Next base: position 22,866,370 of record NW_022145601.1, on the reverse strand, counting down.
TTCCAAAAATGCATAGATATTGTAAAACAAAAGAACCAAAACTGGAAAACGATGAGAGAGATAAAAAATCAGCTTCTAAAATTACAAGTTATCCATCAGACAATTGTAATACTATGAATAGAGGTGTTGCTGATGTTTTAAATAAAGGAAACGTGTTCATTGGAAATGACCCTTTAAAGATACGGAATGAAAAAATTGTATTGAAAAAAGTGTCAATTAGACTTGTACGTTTATCTGAATCTGAAATAAAGAAACTGTCATTTGATCTATTGAAAGGTATGAAGAAAACACAATCTAGTGCTAACTTTCAAGGTACAAATATTCCAGTAAAAGGGTCTACAATTGAATTTCCTATAAAACAAATTAAAAAAGAAAAGAAGAAAAGCAAATGTAAGCAGTCCTTAAAAAAACGACAACAATTAGCTAAAGAAAGGATGAAAGCAAAACGAAAACAAATTAATGATCATGATGCATACGAAAATGTACAAAACGATGAGAATTATGCAAGTGACATGGATGGTTGCAAATTCAAAGGAGATTTCAGTGATGTAAAGAAGACAAAAATGAAACATAAGTATCACTGTAACAAAAGTTTCAGAGATGAAAAGAAGAAAAAGATTAAACAGAAGTATCAGTCTGACGAATCTTTCAGAGATGAACACAAGCAAAAAATAAAGCATAAGTATCAGTCTAATACATTGTTTAGAGATGAACAAAAGAAGAAATTTAATTTGAAATATCAGTCTAATACAGTGTTTAAAGATGAACACAAAAAAAAAATGAAAAAAAAAATAAAGCATGACTATAAGTCTAATAAATCCTTTAGAGATGAACACAAGATGAAAATACAATCAAAATATGTGTCTAATACATTGTTTAGAGATGAACACAAAAAGAAAATAAGATTGAAATATGAGTCTAATACATTGTTTAGAGATGAACACAAGATGAAAATACAATCAAAATATGAGTCTAATACATTGTTTAGAGATAAACACAAAAAGAAACTAAAATTAAAATATGAGTCTAATACATTGTTTAGAGATGAACACAAAAAGAAAATAAGATTGAAATATGAGTCTAATACATTGTTTAGAGATGAACACAAAAAGAAACTAAAATTAAAATATGAGTCTAATACATTGTTTAGAGATGAACAAAAAAAACAAAAAAAACATAAGTATCAGTCTAACCAGCATTATAGGCAGAGACTTGCAGACAAAAATAAAGAACGTGCTGGACTTAAGAAAATGAGTTTCAAAAAATTAGAAAATGTACTCAGAAATTTCAGAAATGTTATTTCTCATGGACCAGAATATGTCTGTTGTGTATGTCTAAAATTGCTTTTTCAAAGTCAAGTCTTAAAATGCATTAAACAAAATTACCAAAACAAAACGTGTATGAATGAGTCCTATCTACACATTTGCAATTCACACTGTAATGAAAACTGTCAATTGGCACACTCATCTCGTGGACATTTATGGATATGCTTTACATGCCACAGAAAATTGTTGGTGAATAAATTACCAGCTGAGGCTAGTGTTAACAGTTTGCAATTGCATGAGATTCCAGAAGAATTGAAGGACTTGAATAATTTAGAGCAACATTTAATTGCACGTAACATAAGTTTTTTCAAATTAATCCGTTTACCTAAGGGAGGTCAAAATGCAGTTCATGGACCAGTTGTTTGTGTGCCTTCGAATACAATGAAAACTGTAAATATGCTACCTCCACCAGAAAGAGAAGATCAATTAATCCGTGTGAAATTAAAAAGGAAAATATCTTATAAGGGCCATCACGAGTATAAATTCGTTAATAAAATTAAGGTGCTAAATGGGTTGCACTATTTGAAGAAAAACAATAAGTGGTATTCTGATATAAGTATTAATGAAAACTGGAATAATTCGTTGTCAGGAGAAATGTGTAGTGCAGAAACAAACGACAATGACGATTCAATTCAAAACTTTGAAGAACAGGAAAATGATGACCAAGAAGCAAGGTTAAATGGAATTCAACTTGATACCTGCTTGCAACCAGTTGATATTGGACAAGAAATCCTTGATCAACATTTTGATGATATTTTCTGTTGTGCTCCATGTGAAGGCAACAATCCCATAGCACTTCTTAGAGATGAAAGCAATGAACCTAAATCTTTTCCTGTATTATTTCCAAAAGGTCAACCAACTTATCATGATTTCAGAAGTGTACGGGTGACCCTTGGAAGATATCTTCAAAATAGGCTAATGCACGTAGATAATCGCTTTGCTAAAAGTACAGATTTTATTTTTTATGCTCAGTGCATTTATGAAATTCAACAAGTTTTGTCCGGTGTTTCAATTGCATTGAGAAAAACATCAAGTAAAAGTGATACTGATGCACCAATCACTATCAAAGATTTAAAACAAATTGACAAAGTTCAAGACATTTTAAAATCAGATAGAGGGTTTCGCTTTCTGAAACAGATAAGAGGTTCTCCTCCATATTGGTCTGCCACACAGAAAGATTTATTAGCCATGGTGAGACAGCTTGGTATACCTACATGGTTTGCAAGTTTCTCGGCAGCAGACATGAGATGGCCTGAAGTATTAAATACTTTATTAATGGAAAGAGGTGATAAACGAAAAATCAATGACCTAGATTGGACAGATAAATGTGAACTTTTAAAGTCGAATCCAGTGACTGTTGCAAGAATGTTTGACAAAAGATTTCACACTTTTTTGAAAAATGTTATTTTGTCTGAAGCACATCCCATTGGTCATGTAATAGATTATTTTTATCGTGTTGAATTCCAACAGCGAGGATCTCCACACACACATTGTTTATTCTGGGTAAAGGATGCACCAGAGCATGGATATAGTTCAGATGATGAAGTAGTTTCCTTTATTGATAAATACATTTCTTGCAAGATACCATCCGAACAAGAAGATCCAGAACTCCATGAAATAATCACTCATGTACAGCAGCATAGCAAAAAGCATTCAAAATCATGTAAAAAGAAGGGAAAAACATGTCGGTTCAATTTTCCAAGACCACCATCTGATAGAACATGTGTACTTTATCCCAAAGAGGGTAATCCCGATGAAATTGATAGTGCAAAAAAATTATTAGAATCTATCAAAAACGCTGTAAATCAGGAAAATAATTACACTAATGTCTCAGACCTTTTTAAAGATTGTAACACAACACAGACTGAATTTGAAACTGCAACTAGGTTATTAGCTAAACAAGAAATTTTGATCAAGAAAAGAGACCCCAAAGATGTATGGATAAATCAGTACAATCCTTTTCTACTGAGAGCATGGAATGCAAATATGGACTTACAATTTGTTATGGATGTTTATGCATGTGTTAGATACATTGTATCATACATTTCAAAATCAGAGAGAGAAATGGGAATGCTCTTAAGCCATGCTCAATCTGAAATAAATGAGGGAAATCATGATGCAAGAAAAAGTATCAGACAGCTCGGAAATGTCTACATGCAAAATCGAGAAGTATCTGCACAGGAGAGTGTGTATCGTGTATGTTCCCTTCGATTAAAAGAGTGTTCACGAAACGTAGAATTTATTCCAGTTGGTCCAAATCCTGTTAGAATGAGTTTACCTTTACATGTTATTCAAAGTAGACCTGACGATGATGATGATGATAGGAGTCCATGGATGGCAAATAAACTTGATCGATATAAAGCTAGACCTAATGGAAGTGAATTTGACACTATGTGTCTTGCAAAATTCTGCGCATGTTACAGAATACTAACTGCATCGCAAGTGAAAGGCACTAAAACATCACCATATTTATTTGAATTGAAAAATAATTCGGGATACATTCAGAAACGAACAAGGTCTAGTGCTGCTGTCGTAAGATATCCACGATTTTCTAAAATACTTTCTCCAGAAAAATATTACCTCAGTATATTGCAACTTTTCCTGCCATTTAGTAATGATGAGCAGTTAAAACCACCACAGTTTGAGACATATCAGGAATTTTATAAAACAGGTAATGTCAAACTACAGGGAGGCAATTTGGAAAGTGTAAAATCAATAGTAGACAAACATTGTAAAGAGTACGAAAGAAATTCAAGAGCCATTGAACAAGCTGAACTTTTCATGGACAAATTTGGTCCTCCAGAAGATGCGTGGGCTCTTTTATGTCCTGAAAGTGAAAAAGAAAGACTAGAAAATCCTAAGAACAAAGTTGAAATGGATGAACCAGAATGTGAATTGGACATTCCAGATTTCAAACATGAAAAAAAGAATGAAACTTCTAGTGTGGAATTTCGAAGCCATGGAATTTCAAAACATGAATCGAATAGTTTGATTCGATGTTTAAACAATGAGCAAAAAGAAATCTTTTACAAAATTAGACAATGGTGCTTAGAGAAAGTGAATGGTACAGAAAGTCAACCTTTTCATGTACTTATTAGTGGTGGTGCAGGAACAGGAAAATCTTATTTAATAAAATGTATATACCACGAAGTTGTACGCATACTTGGTAAAATGATGGTTAATCCTGATGACATTTCAATCTTGAAAGTTGCACCAACTGGCATAGCTGCATTCAATATAGAAGGATCTACAATTCACAGTGCGCTATCAGTTCCAATCTCAGCCAAATTTCCTTATCGACCACTTGGTGAAGAAAAAATTAACACCCTTCGTAATAAGCTTGGACAGTTGCAAATTTTGATCATAGATGAAATTTCCATGGTAGATTCCAAATTGCTGTACTACATACACGGTCGATTAAGACAAATTAAGCAATCACGCACTGATTGTCCATTCGGTAACGTTTCGGTACTGGCAGTTGGAGATTTCTACCAATTACCACCTGTGAACGGAAAACCCTTGTATAAGGAATCGGTAGAACAATCGCTGTGGTCTGAAAATTTCAAAAAGGTAGAACTGGTTGAAATAATGAGACAAAAGGAAGATTTGGCATTTGCTCTACTCTTGAATAGATTGAGAGTTAAGGAAAAGAAAGACACTTTATCAGATGCAGATTTATCAATCCTTACCTCTTGTGAAACTGGTGAACAATGTGAAGAAGATATGCACATCTATTCAACTAATAAACAAGTAAATGAATGGAATAGCAGAATGTTGCACAGTAAATGTGAAGATATTATATGTGTTAAAGCTCAAGACAGAAATAACAGCAAGGATAATGACGAAATATGTACCGAACCATGTAAATCTAGTCAAAGTTCTTTGCCTAGCAATCTGTCAATTGCTTTGAATGCCAGGGTGATGCTTTTAAAAAATATTGATACCAATATAGGTTTGACAAATGGATGTATAGGTACAGTTGCAGAAATATTAAAACAAAACAACGAATCCAAGCCATACTGCATCAGTGTAAAATTTGATAGCCAGAAAATTGGCATTCAATCAATCAAAATGTATGAAGAATCAATGGGTAAAAATTACACAAGAAAGCAATTTCCCCTCAAACTGGCTTATGCTTGCACGGTTCACAAAGTACAAGGCATGACTTTAAATAAAGTAGTAGTATCACTGAAAAAAATATTTGCATCTGGACATAGCTATGTAGGCCTGAGTCGTGTAACTTCTTTATCTGGACTTACCATTGAAGATTTTCATCCAAAAGTTATATACTGTGATCCAAAGATTAAAAAACACCTTAATGATATGACCAATTTCTTGGAAACTTCTATAGCAGAGGAAACATATGATGATGGTTTATGCATAATGTTGCACAATATTCAAGGATTAAAACAACATTATGTAGACTTACAATGCAATCCAACATTCCTGAATTCTGATATTATTTGTTTGACTGAAACATGGCTATCGGATAAGGATGATCTTTTTGAATTATTCTTAGCTCATTTCAAATTGTATCATCAATCAAGATATAACTCTTATTCTATCACAAGTGATTCAAGGCAACAATTCAAGGACCAGTCACATGGAGGTGTTGCAGTTTATAGCAAGAATAAATTTTCAAGCAGACTTGATATAAAGATTGATAATCTAGAGTTTATTGCTTTTCTTATAACCTCTCCTGTTTCTGTTGTCATTGCAGTTGTTTATCGTCCTCCGACATACAGAATGAAAGACTTCTGTGAGTGTTTGAATAACTTATTAGAAGAGCTACATAAAGTGGGTACAAAATGTATTGTTATGGGCGACTTCAATGATAACTTATTGAAACAGTCATCTAGAATACAAGACTTGATGTGTAATCATGGCTATACACAACATGTAAAGCAATCAACCACTGAAGGTGATACTTTGATTGACCATGTATACAGCAAAGGTCTACCGTTGGTTGAAACACAAGTGATTCCTATTTATTATAGTTACCATGAAGCAATTAAAATAAAGCTCTTTCACATTTGACTTTTTTGATTTTTCAATCGTATCACAAGGTGATCCTTAGCTGTTAATCTAAACTACTCAAGACTTTATTTTGTTGAAGATTAAGATTAGGGTTGGTATTGGGTTCAAGGTTAGTTCTTTTAACTAAGTGAGCATTAGGTATAGTGTTTGGTCCTGAGCTGAATTCGGGATTTGGTTGATGTAGAAAATTTGACCACGGACTTCCGGTAATCATCTTTGGAGCATTTTCACTTTCTCTGATTGAAGCTTTCTCAGACCTAATCCTCATTACATTAATAAATAAAATTTAAACTGAATTCGACCTCCACCACAAACGGGAGCGACACTACCACCCCAGAGATCACGTTTTGTCCCTGTAACGTCTTCGTCCAGGCTACGTCCTGTGCCAGCAGTGCCACGGCCTCCTGGGACATCCCTACAGCTACGGACGCCTCAGAACCCATCACAGCAGTCGGTAACTTCTCGCCTGGTGATTCCTTTGATGTTGGCACTTATCTGGTCATCTATTACCTTATCGATAAGGTTTGAAGTCACTGTCACTTCAAGTGGAGGTCAGTGATTTTCCTTTAATAATTTTAAAGATTTGTTTTGGGAGTGTAAGACATTATTGTGAAATCTTGCTTTGAAAAAAAAAAACTTGTTTTAACTGACCCATTTATGTATAGAGTACCAAGGTGTGACGTCATACTGGCCACATTGTCAAGGTTGCTGGTTTCAAACAATTTGTGCTAAACCATGATGTGGTGATCACACCGGTGCCAAACACTGACTTTGCCCTGCTCCAGCTTGTTGTATAAATGATTGTGCCTTGAACCTCATTGACGGGCTCTGTTTAAAACCAGTAACCCGGATGACAAGTAAACATGAAGTTAATACTTTACTCTATTACAGCAACTGTTTGGTTCAAATTCTTCCTGCATAAAAACATGTTGCTATGTTTGGCATTTGTCTGTGTTTCGTGAGCAGATTAGAATTGTAAAAATGTAGGTAGTGAAATGATTAAAATTTGTACCAAATCTGAGGAGATGAATGTTCACTGTATCTCTGGATAGAGGAAGCAACTTATATTTTTTGAAAATGGAGGCTGCATGTACATATTCCCTATCTCTGATATCATTTTCATCCAATTTCTTTGTCACAGTGGTCATTTACAGAGAGAACCCCGTCCTGACAGGCTATCCAACCGACATCGTCGCCAATGCCAGCCCTGGTACCTCGACCCCGGTGGTTTCATGGCTGGCTCCTGTGGCATCAGACAACTGACGCCACTACCCTGACGGTCAACCAACAACTACCAGGCAGTTCCTTCGCTGTTGGATCTACTGAGGTCACCTACACAGCTAGGTATGGATTGTTAGAAAGACAGAGCCAAGCTGTGTTATTGCTAGAAGTTGCAAGGGAACAAATAACGAGGGTACTGACTAGAACTATTTTATTTTTTGGGTACCATAGGATTTTTGTTATCAGTCTTCTCTTTGAATGTCCGAATTTAGACCTATGCGCAGTACAAATCGGGGGAAAAGTGGATAAAGGCGATATGCCATTTAAAGAGATATTCTTGCTTCATTCGATATGCCATTTAAAGAGATATTCTTGCTTCATTATGATTCATCAAGGAACGATTTATCCAGGAACGGATGGCACCCGACCATCCTTCTTCAACTGGCCAAGCAACATCGACGTGACCGTCCCCTTCGGTAGCAGCCCAACTACCGTCAGCTGGACCGAGCCCATTGGTGTAGCCAGCGTTGCGGCCTCACAGAGCTCTGGATCTTTCTTTGTCGTGGGATACACTAACGTGGCGTACACCGCCACAGACCCAAGCAGCAACTTCGAAAGCTGCTCTTTCTCTGTCACCCTCACAGGTAGGTGGGAACTTGTGTTTAGAAGAGATTGTGGTTGAAAGGGAGTAAAGATACAAGCAAAAATGTTGATGTTTTAGAAAACTCAGATACATACACGTGTTAAAGTGTACCAATCGCCTGAAGAATAAAAATATTGGGTATCACTGGAATATGTAAGATCAGCCGAACAAAAATTTCTAGGTATTTTACAAAATAAAGGAGTATGACTATAAAGACCATAAAGGGTAACAAACAAACCAATAGAACAGAGTGAGCAAAGAACTGAAGTCCGACTTGGGTTCCATGTGTGCCCTATTCAAATGTAATCTTGCTACCGAAATACAGGTACTTGTTAATGCTCAGTACAGATCAGGGGAAAAGTGTAAAGGTTATATGCCATTTAAAGATATATTCTTTCTTCATTATGATTCATCAAGCAACGATTTATCCAGGAACGGATGGCACCCGACCATCCTTCCTCAACTGGCCAAGAAACATCGATGAGACCGTCCCCTTCGGTAGCAGCCCAACTACCGTCAGCTGGACCGAGCCCATTGGTGTAGCCAGCGTTGCAGCCTCACAGAGCTCTGGATCTTTCTTTGTCGTGGGATACACTAACGTGGCGTACAACGCCACAGACCCAAGCAGCAACTTCGAAAGCTGCTCTTTCTCTGTCACCCTCACAGGTAGGTGGGAACTTGTGTTCGGAGGAGAGTAAGGTTAAAAGGGAGGAAAGATAGAAGCAAAATTTTTTAATGTTTTAGAAGACTCAGATACATACACGTGTTAAGTGTACCAATCGCCGGAAAAATAATCTTGTGTATCACTGGAATATATAAGATCAGCCGAACAAAAATTTCTAGATATTTTACACAATGAAGGAGTATGACTATGACGACAAAAAAGGGTAACAAACAAACCAATAGAACAGAGTGAGCAAAGAACTAAAGTCCGAATTGGGTTCCATGTGTGCCCTATTCAAGTGTAATCTTGCTACCGAAATACAAGTACTTGTTTATGCTCAGTACAGATTAGGGGAAAAGTGTAAAGGTTATATGCCATTTAAAGATATATTCTTTCTTCATTATGATTCATCAAGCAACGATTTATCCAGGAACGGATGGCACCCGACCATCCTTCCTCAACTGGTAAAAAAACATCGATGAGACCGTCCCCTTCGGTAGCAGCCCAACTACCGTCAGCTGGACCGAGCCCATTGGTATAGCCAGCGTTGCGGCCTCACAGAGCTCTGGATCTTTCTTTGTCGTGGGATACACTAACGTGGCGTACAACGCCACAGACCCAAGCAGCAACTTCGAAAGCTGCTCTTTCTCTGTCACCCTCACAGGTAGGTGGGAACTTGTGTTTAGAAGAGATTGTGGTTGAAAGAGAGTAAAGATACAAGCAAAAATGTTGATGTTTTAGAAAACTCAGATACATACACGTGTTAAAGTGTACCAATCGCCTGAAGAATAAAAATATTGGGTATCACTGGAATATATAAGATCAGCCGAACAATTTTTTTTAGGTATTTTACAAAATAAAGGAGTATGACTATAAAGACAATAAAGGGTAACAAACAAACCAATAGAACAGAGTGAGCAAAGAACTGAAGTCATTTTGCATTCCAGTTGCGTCTTTTCTACCCCTACAATTCGCTAAGCTACCTTATCATAATTCTAAACTTCAACTCTGGACCAAAGGAACCTAACCGAAATCAAAATCATCTTAAATTTTCATTTTTAACCTATCGTTTTGTGCAAAATAGCATATGTGACAAACAAGCAAAGGTCATAACAAAAGTGTTGAAAATAAGCTCTTAATATGATTGTAATAAACTTGCTGATTTTCCTTAGACAACACAGCCCCAGTCACCTCCAACTGCCCTGCATCCCAAACTATCACCTGGACCGAAACCCATCTTTACCAAAATCTCGGGTGCGGCCGCCGTCACTAGCAACTTCAACTCCAGCTCCTCTTATTTTTCTTATCAGTCTTCCCTTTGAATGTCCTGATTTAGACCTATGCTCAGTACAGATCAGGGAAAAAGTGTAAAGGTTATATGCCATTTAAAGATATATTCTTTCTTCATTATGATTCATCAAGCAACGATTTATCCAGGAACGGATGGCACCCGACCATCCTTCCTCAACTGGCCAAGAAACATCGATGAGACCGTCCCCTTCGGTAGCAGCCCAACTACCGTCAGCTGGACCGAGCCCATTGGTGTAGCCAGCGTTGCGGCCTCACAGAGCTCTGGATCTTTCTTTGTCGTGGGATACACTAACGTGGCGTACACCGCCACAGACCCAAGCAGCAACTTCGAAAGCTGCTCTTTCTCTGTCACCCTCACAGGTAGGTGGGAACTTGTGTTTAGAAGAGATTGTGGTTGAAAGGGAGTAAAGATACAAGCAAAAATGTTGATGTTTTAGAAAACTCAGATACATACACGTGTTAAAGTGTACCAATCGCCTGAAGAATAAAAATATTGGGTATCACTGGAATATGTAAGATCAGCCGAACAAAAATTTCTAGGTATTTTACAAAATAAAGGAGTATGACTATAAAGACCATAAAGGGTAACAAACAAACCAATAGAACAGAGTGAGCAAAGAACTGAAGTCCGACTTGGGTTCCATGTGTGCCCTATTCAAATGTAATCTTGCTACCGAAATACAGGTACTTGTTAATGCTCAGTACAGATCAGGGGAAAAGTGTAAAGGTTATATGCCATTTAAAGATATATTCTTTCTTCATTATGATTCATCAAGCAACGATTTATCCAGGAACGGATGGCACCCGACCATCCTTCCTCAACTGGCCAAGAAACATCGATGAGACCGTCCCCTTCGGTAGCAGCCCAACTACCGTCAGCTGGACCGAGCCCATTGGTGTAGCCAGCGTTGCGGCCTCACAGAGCTCTGGATCTTTCTTTGTCGTGGGATACACTAACGTGGCGTACACCGCCACAGACCCAAGCAGCAACTTCGAAAGCTGCTCTTTCTCTGTCACCCTCACAGGTAGGTGGGAACTTGTGTTTAGAAGAGATTGTGGTTGAAAGGGAGTAAAGATACAAGCAAAAATGTTGATGTTTTAGAAAACTCAGATACATACACGTGTTAAAGTGTACCAATCGCCTGAAGAATAAAAATATTGGGTATCACTAGAATATATAAGATCAGCCGAACAAAAATTTCTAGGTATTTAACAAAATAAAGGAGTATGACTATGAAGACAATAAAGGGTAACAAACAAACCAATAGAACAGAGTGAGCAAAGAACTGAAGTCCGACTTGGGTTCCATGTGTGCCCTATTCAAATGTAATCTTGCTACCGAAATACAAGTACTTGTTAATGCTCAGTACAGATCAGGGGAAAAGTGTAAAGGTTATATGCCATTTAAAGATATATTCTTTCTTCATTATGATTCATCAAGCAACGATTTATCCAGGAACGGATGGCACCCGACCATCCTTCCTCAACTGGCCAAGAAACATCGATGAGACCGTCCCCTTCGGTAGCAGCCCAACTACCGTCAGCTGGACCGAGCCCATTGGTGTAGCCAGCGTTGCAGCCTCACAGAGCTCTGGATCTTTCTTTGTCGTGGGATACACTAACGTGGCGTACAACGCCACAGACCCAAGCAGCAACTTCGAAAGCTGCTCTTTCTCTGTCACCCTCACAGGTAGGTGGGAACTTGTGTTCGGAGGAGAGTAAGGTTAAAAGGGAGGAAAGATAGAAGCAAAATTTTTTAATGTTTTAGAAGACTCAGATACATACACGTGTTAAGTGTACCAATCGCCGGAAAAATAATCTTGTGTATCACTGGAATATATAAGATCAGCCGAACAAAAATTTCTAGATATTTTACACAATGAAGGAGTATGACTATGACGACAAAAAAGGGTAACAAACAAACCAATAGAACAGAGTGAGCAAAGAACTAAAGTCCGAATTGGGTTCCATGTGTGCCCTATTCAAGTGTAATCTTGCTACCGAAATACAAGTAGTTGTTTATGCTCAGTACAGATTAGGGGAAAAGTGTAAAGGTGATATGCCATTTAAATCGATATTCTTGCTTCATTATGATTCATCAAGGAACGATTTATCCAGGAACGGATGGCACCCGACCATCCTTCCTCATCTGGCCAAGCAAGATCGACGTGACCGTCCCCTTCGGTAGCAGCCCAACTACCGTCAGCTGGACCGATCCCATTGGTGTAGCCAGCGTTGCGGCCCCACAGAGCTCTGGATCTTTCTTTGTCGTGGGATACACTAACGTGGCGTACACCGCCACAGACCCAAGCAGCAACTTCGAAAGCTGCTCTTTCTCTGTCACCCTCACAGGTAGGTGGGAACTTGTGTTCGGAGGAGAGTAAGGTTAAAAGGGAGGAAAGATAGAAGCAAAATTTTTTAATGTTTTAGAAGACTCAGATACATACACGTGTTAAGTGTACCAATCGCCGGAAAAATAATCTTGTGTATCACTGGAATATATAAGATCAGCCGAACAAAAATTTCTAGATATTTTACACAATGAAGGAGTATGACTATGACGACAAAAAAGGGTAACAAACAAACCAATAGAACAGAGTGAGCAAAGAACTAAAGTCCGAATTGGGTTCCATGTGTGCCCTATTCAAGTGTAATCTTGCTACCGAAATACAAGTACTTGTTTATGCTCAGTACAGATTAGGGGAAAAGTGTAAAGGTTATATGCCATTTAAAGATATATTCTTTCTTCATTATGATTCATCAAGCAACGATTTATCCAGGAACGGATGGCACCCGACCATCCTTCCTCAACTGGTAAAAAAACATCGATGAGACCGTCCCCTTCGGTAGCAGCCCAACTACCGTCAGCTGGACCGAGCCCATTGGTATAGCCAGCGTTGCGGCCTCACAGAGCTCTGGATCTTTCTTTGTCGTGGGATACACTAACGTGGCGTACAACGCCACAGACCCAAGCAGCAACTTCGAAAGCTGCTCTTTCTCTGTCACCCTCACAGGTAGGTGGGAACTTGTGTTTAGAAGAGATTGTGGTTGAAAGAGAGTAAAGATACAAGCAAAAATGTTGATGTTTTAGAAAACTCAGATACATACACGTGTTAAAGTGTACCAATCGCCTGAAGAATAAAAATATTGGGTATCACTGGAATATATAAGATCAGCCGAACAATTTTTTTTAGGTATTTTACAAAATAAAGGAGTATGACTATAAAGACAATAAAGGGTAACAAACAAACCAATAGAACAGAGTGAGCAAAGAACTGAAGTCATTTTGCATTCCAGTTGCGTCTTTTCTACCCCTACAATTCGCTAAGCTACCTTATCATAATTCTAAACTTCAACTCTGGACCAAAGGAACCTAACCGAAATCAAAATCATCTTAAATTTTCATTTTTAACCTATCGTTTTGTGCAAAATAGCATATGTGACAAACAAGCAAAGGTCATAACAAAAGTGTTGAAAATAAGCTCTTAATATGATTGTAATAAACTTGCTGATTTTCCTTAGACAACACAGCCCCAGTCACCTCCAACTGCCCTGCATCCCAAACTATCACCTGGACCGAAACCCATCTTTACCAAAATCTCGGGTGCGGCCGCCGTCACTAGCAACTTCAACTCCAGCTCCTCTTATTTTTCTTATCAGTCTTCCCTTTGAATGTCCTGATTTAGACCTATGCTCAGTACAGATCAGGGAAAAAGTGTAAAGGTTATATGCCATTTAAAGATATATTCTTTCTTCATTATGATTCATCAAGCAACGATTTATCCAGGAACGGATGGCACCCGACCATCCTTCCTCAACTGGCCAAGAAACATCGATGAGACCGTCCCCTTCGGTAGCAGCCCAACTACCGTCAGCTGGACCGAGCCCATTGGTGTAGCCAGCGTTGCGGCCTCACAGAGCTCTGGATCTTTCTTTGTCGTGGGATACACTAACGTGGCGTACACCGCCACAGACCCAAGCAGCAACTTCGAAAGCTGCTCTTTCTCTGTCACCCTCACAGGTAGGTGGGAACTTGTGTTTAGAAGAGATTGTGGTTGAAAGGGAGTAAAGATACAAGCAAAAATGTTGATGTTTTAGAAAACTCAGATACATACACGTGTTAAAGTGTACCAATCGCCTGAAGAATAAAAATATTGGGTATCACTGGAATATGTAAGATCAGCCGAACAAAAATTTCTAGGTATTTTACAAAATAAAGGAGTATGACTATAAAGACCATAAAGGGTAACAAACAAACCAATAGAACAGAGTGAGCAAAGAACTGAAGTCCGACTTGGGTTCCATGTGTGCCCTATTCAAATGTAATCTTGCTACCGAAATACAGGTACTTGTTAATGCTCAGTACAGATCAGGGGAAAAGTGTAAAGGTTATATGCCATTTAAAGATATATTCTTTCTTCATTATGATTCATCAAGCAACGATTTATCCAGGAACGGATGGCACCCGACCATCCTTCCTCAACTGGCCAAGAAACATCGATGAGACCGTCCCCTTCGGTAGCAGCCCAACTACCGTCAGCTGGACCGAGCCCATTGGTGTAGCCAGCGTTGCAGCCTCACAGAGCTCTGGATCTTTCTTTGTCGTGGGATACACTAACGTGGCGTACAACGCCACAGACCCAAGCAGCAACTTCGAAAGCTGCTCTTTCTCTGTCACCCTCACAGGTAGGTGGGAACTTGTGTTCGGAGGAGAGTAAGGTTAAAAGGGAGGAAAGATAGAAGCAAAATTTTTTAATGTTTTAGAAGACTCAGATACATACACGTGTTAAGTGTACCAATCGCCGGAAAAATAATCTTGTGTATCACTGGAATATATAAGATCAGCCGAACAAAAATTTCTAGATATTTTACACAATGAAGGAGTATGACTATGACGACAAAAAAGGGTAACAAACAAACCAATAGAACAGAGTGAGCAAAGAACTAAAGTCCGAATTGGGTTCCATGTGTGCCCTATTCAAGTGTAATCTTGCTACCGAAATACAAGTACTTGTTTATGCTCAGTACAGATCAGGGGAAAAGTGTAAAGGTTATATGCCATTTAAAGATATATTCTTTCTTCATTATGATTCATCAAGCAACGATTTATCCAGGAACGGATGGCACCCGACCATCCTTCCTCAACTGGTAAAAAAACATCGATGAGACCGTCCCCTTCGGTAGCAGCCCAACTACCGTCAGCTGGACCGAGCCCATTGGTATAGCCAGCGTTGCGGCCTCACAGAGCTCTGGATCTTTCTTTGTCGTGGGATACACTAACGTGGCGTACAACGCCACAGACCCAAGCAGCAACTTCGAAAGCTGCTCTTTCTCTGTCACCCTCACAGGTAGGTGGGAACTTGTGTTTAGAAGAGATTGTGGTTGAAAGAGAGTAAAGATACAAGCAAAAATGTTGATGTTTTAGAAAACTCACATACATACACGTGTTAAAGTGTACCAATCGCCTGAAGAATAAAAATATTGGGTATCACTGGAATATATAAGATCAGCCGAACAATTTTTTTTAGGTATTTTACAAAATAAAGGAGTATGACTATAAAGACAATAAAGGGTAACAAACAAACCAATAGAACAGAGTGAGCAAAGAACTGAAGTCATTTTGCATTCCAGTTGCGTCTTTTCTACCCCTACAATTCGCTAAGCTACCTTATCATAATTCTAAACTTCAACTCTGGACCAAAGGAACCTAACCGAAATCAAAATCATCTTAAATTTTCATTTTTAACCTATCGTTTTGTGCAAAATAGCATATGTGACAAACAAGCAAAGGTCATAACAAAAGTGTTGAAAATAAGCTCTTAATATGATTGTAATAAACTTGCTGATTTTCCTTAGACAACACAGCCCCAGTCACCTCCAACTGCCCTGCATCCCAAACTATCACCTGGACCGAAACCCATCTTTACCAAAATCTCGGGTGCGGCCGCCGTCACTAGCAACTTCAACTCCAGCTCCTCTTATTTTTCTTATCAGTCTTCCCTTTGAATGTCCTGATTTAGACCTATGCTCAGTACAGATCAGGGAAAAAGTGTAAAGGTTATATGCCATTTAAAGATATATTCTTTCTTCATTATGATTCATCAAGCAACGATTTATCCAGGAACGGATGGCACCCGACCATCCTTCCTCAACTGGCCAAGAAACATCGATGAGACCGTCCCCTTCGGTAGCAGCCCAACTACCGTCAGCTGGACCGAGCCCATTGGTGTAGCCAGCGTTGCGGCCTCACAGAGCTCTGGATCTTTCTTTGTCGTGGGATACACTAACGTGGCGTACACCGCCACAGACCCAAGCAGCAACTTCGAAAGCTGCTCTTTCTCTGTCACCCTCACAGGTAGGTGGGAACTTGTGTTTAGAAGAGATTGTGGTTGAAAGGGAGTAAAGATACAAGCAAAAATGTTGATGTTTTAGAAAACTCAGATACATACACGTGTTAAAGTGTACCAATCGCCTGAAGAATAAAAATATTGGGTATCACTAGAATATATAAGATCAGCCGAACAAAAATTTCTAGGTATTTAACAAAATAAAGGAGTATGACTATGAAGACAATAAAGGGTAACAAACAAACCAATAGAACAGAGTGAGCAAAGAACTGAAGTCCGACTTGGGTTCCATGTGTGCCCTATTCAAATGTAATCTTGCTACCGAAATACAAGTACTTGTTAATGCTCAGTACAGATCAGGGGAAAAGTGTAAAGGTTATATGCCATTTAAAGATATATTCTTTCTTCATTATGATTCATCAAGCAACGATTTATCCAGGAACGGATGGCACCCGACCATCCTTCCTCAACTGGCCAAGAAACATCGATGAGACCGTCCCCTTCGGTAGCAGCCCAACTACCGTCAGCTGGACCGAGCCCATTGGTGTAGCCAGCGTTGCAGCCTCACAGAGCTCTGGATCTTTCTTTGTCGTGGGATACACTAACGTGGCGTACAACGCCACAGACCCAAGCAGCAACTTCGAAAGCTGCTCTTTCTCTGTCACCCTCACAGGTAGGTGGGAACTTGTGTTCGGAGGAGAGTAAGGTTAAAAGGGAGGAAAGATAGAAGCAAAATTTTTTAATGTTTTAGAAGACTCAGATACATACACGTGTTAAGTGTACCAATCGCCGGAAAAATAATCTTGTGTATCACTGGAATATATAAGATCAGCCGAACAAAAATTTCTAGATATTTTACACAATGAAGGAGTATGACTATGACGACAAAAAAGGGTAACAAACAAACCAATAGAACAGAGTGAGCAAAGAACTAAAGTCCGAATTGGGTTCCATGTGTGCCCTATTCAAGTGTAATCTTGCTACCGAAATACAAGTAGTTGTTTATGCTCAGTACAGATTAGGGGAAAAGTGTAAAGGTGATATGCCATTTAAATCGATATTCTTGCTTCATTATGATTCATCAAGGAACGATTTATCCAGGAACGGATGGCACCCGACCATCCTTCCTCATCTGGCCAAGCAAGATCGACGTGACCGTCCCCTTCGGTAGCAGCCCAACTACCGTCAGCTGGACCGATCCCATTGGTGTAGCCAGCGTTGCGGCCCCACAGAGCTCTGGATCTTTCTTTGTCGTGGGATACACTAACGTGGCGTACACCGCCACAGACCCAAGCAGCAACTTCGAAAGCTGCTCTTTCTCTGTCACCCTCACAGGTAGGTGGGAACTTGTGTTTAGAAGAGATTGTGGTTGAAAGGGAGTAAAGATACAAGCAAAAATGTTGATGTTTTAGATAACTCAGATACATACACGTGTTAAAGTGTACCAATCGCCTGAAGAATAAAAATATTGGGTATCACTGGAATATATAAGATCAGCCGAACAATTTTTTTTAGGTATTTTACAAAATAAAGGAGTATGACTATAAAGACAATAAAGGGTAACAAACAAACCAATAGAACAGAGTGAGCAAAGAACTGAAGTCATTTTGCATTCCAGTTGCGTCTTTTCTACCCCTACAATTCGCTAAGCTACCTTATCATAATTCTAAACTTCAACTCTGGACCAAAGGAACCTAACCGAAATCAAAATCATCTTAAATTTTCATTTTTAACCTATCGTTTTGTGCAAAATAGCATATGTGACAAACAAGCAAAGGTCATAACAAAAGTGTTGAAAATAAGCTCTTAATATGATTGTAATAAACTTGCTGATTTTCCTTAGACAACACAGCCCCAGTCACCTCCAACTGCCCTGCATCCCAAACTATCACCTGGACCGAAACCCATCTTTACCAAAATCTCGGGTGCGGCCACCGTCACTAGCAACTTCAACTCCAGCTCCTCTTATTTTTCTTATCAGTCTTCCCTTTGAATGTCCTGATTTAGACCTATGCTCAGTACAGATCAGGGAAAAAGTGTAAAGGTTATATGCCATTTAAAGATATATTCTTTCTTCATTATGATTCATCAAGCAACGATTTATCCAGGAACGGATGGCACCCGACCATCCTTCCTCAACTGGCCAAGAAACATCGATGAGACCGTCCCCTTCGGTAGCAGCCCAACTACCGTCAGCTGGACCGAGCCCATTGGTGTAGCCAGCGTTGCGGCCTCACAGAGCTCTGGATCTTTCTTTGTCGTGGGATACACTAACGTGGCGTACACCGCCACAGACCCAAGCAGCAACTTCGAAAGCTGCTCTTTCTCTGTCACCCTCACAGGTAGGTGGGAACTTGTGTTTAGAAGAGATTGTTGTTGAAAGGGAGTAAAGATACAAGCAAAAATGTTGATGTTTTAGAAAACTCAGATACATACACGTGTTAAAGTGTACCAATCGCCTGAAGAATAAAAATATTGGGTATCACTAGAATATATAAGATCAGCCGAACAAAAATTTCTAGGTATTTAACAAAATAAAGGAGTATGACTATGAAGACAATAAAGGGTAACAAACAAACCAATAGAACAGAGTGAGCAAAGAACTGAAGTCCGACTTGGGTTCCATGTGTGCCCTATTCAAATGTAATCTTGCTACCGAAATACAAGTACTTGTTAATGCTCAGTACAGATCAGGGGAAAAGTGTAAAGGTTATATGCCATTTAAAGATATATTCTTTCTTCATTATGATTCATCAAGCAACGATTTATCCAGGAACGGATGGCACCCGACCATCCTTCCTCAACTGGCCAAGAAACATCGATGAGACCGTCCCCTTCGGTAGCAGCCCAACTACCGTCAGCTGGACCGAGCCCATTGGTGTAGCCAGCGTTGCGGCCTCACAGAGCTCTGGATCTTTCTTTGTCGTGGGATACACTAACGTGGCGTACAACGCCACAGACGCAAGCAGCAACTTCAAAAGCTGCTCTTTCTCTGTCACCCTCACAGGTAGGTGGGAACTTGTGTTCGGAGGAGAGTAAGGTTAAAAGGAAGGAAAGATAGAAGCAAAATTTTTTAATGTTTTAGAAGACTCAGATACATACACGTGTTAAGTGTACCAATCGCCGGAAAAATAATCTTGTGTATCACTGGAATATATAAGATCAGCCGAACAAAAATTTCTAGATATTTTACACAATGAAGGAGTATGACTATGACGACAAAAAAGGGTAACAAACAAACCAATAGAACAGAGTGAGCAAAGAACTAAAGTCCGAATTGGGTTCCATGTGTGCCCTATTCAAGTGTAATCTTGCTACCGAAATACAAGTAGTTGTTTATGCTCAGTACAGATTAGGGGAAAAGTGTAAAGGTGATATGCCATTTAAATCGATATTCTTGCTTCATTATGATTCATCAAGGAACGATTTATCCAGGAACGGATGGCACCCGACCATCCTTCCTCATCTGGCCAAGCAAGATCGACGTGACCGTCCCCTTCGGTAGCAGCCCAACTACCGTCAGCTGGACCGATCCCATTGGTGTAGCCAGCGTTGCGGCCCCACAGAGCTCTGGATCTTTGTTTGTCGTGGGATACACTAACGTGGCATACACCGCCACAGACCCAAGCAGCAACTTCAAAAGCTGCTCTTTGTCTGTCACCGTCACAGATAGGTAGGAACTTGTGTTTAGAAGAGATTGTGGTTAAAAGGGAGTAAAGATAAAAGCAAAAATGTTGATGTTTTAGAAATTTCAGATACATACACGTGTTAAAGTGTACCAATCGCCTGAAAATATAATCTTGTGTATCACTGGATTATATAAGATCAGCCAAACCATTTTTTTGATATATTTTACAAAATAAAGGAGTTTGACCATGAAGACTATAAAGGGTAACAAACAAACCAATAGAACAGAGTGAGCAAAGAACTGAAGTCGACTTGGGTTCCATGCTATCCTGTAATGTGTTATATGCTATAAAAGCACCGAGTTTTATTATTATTATTATTTAAGTGTAATCTTGCTACCAAAATACAAGTACTTGTCTATACAAAAGGCCATTGTTGCATTTGCATATCTCTACCTTCAATTTATCCGGACATGGCAACTTGATTTGATTGTAATAGTTTGGTTTGGCACCATCCATCTCGTAAGTTAGCAAGATCTGCAAGGCTTACAATCCTCTGTAAACAATATTTATTTCACCGCACCAGATGCCAACAGCATCAATGTCAACTTCGCTCCACCCACTGCGACAGACAACTCTGGATCCGTCAAGTGAACCTCCAATGAACCAGGAGATTAGTTTGCTATCAGAGTGCACACTGCACCTTCAGCGATGCTCAAGGACTTACAGCAAGCTGTAGCTTCTCTTTTGAAGTCCAAGGTAAACCCATGTCTGTAAACAAAGTATAGTCAAATCTGGCTTAGCAGCCACCTCTCTATAAGGGCCACCTTTTCTGTATGGGTCTTTAAAGGCAGGGCTCAACACCAATAGGCACCGCGACACATGGAGCCCAAAAATTCTGACCCCCTTCTAGAAAAATTGTTGTGAAGCCCTGTTATAGATTTACCAAGTATTAGGCACCTGTGAACATAAATTGACATCCAAACTACTGGTATTGTTTCCGTTGATGTCTGGTTTGCCCCAAGCTGTGAGGGGCATATTAACTTGTCTTATAAAAAGTTTTGATCAATAAATCACAACTCCAATCAAGTGCATGCTTACGAACTCGTTGTAGTACAGAGTTGAAATTGGTATCGAGTTGCTATCAATTTGCATGAACCACATCTGTTTATGTCAATAACATTTTATTTACCTTCCTCCCCATACTGGTGTTTAATGAATACCTGGTTAGATAAGCATGTGTAGGCATCTATACAAAAAGTGACTAGCTGGAATGCCCCCCAGGGAGCGGAGAATGTACACTGTAATGTGAAAAATAATAATTGAATCGAGGCAAACCTGTTTAGCGACCACCTCTATAAAAAGGACACATATTTTGTTTCCCTTGATTTATTGTTTCTCATTGAAACCTGTAAATAAAGACCACCCATCTTTAAAGACATTTAATGTCTCCTTTGAGCGGTCTTTATATACAGGTTTCACTGTATTACCATCATCATTATTGTTATAATCATTGTCATGTGTTAGTGTGTATTTTCAGTTTGTGCCAACCCTTGTTCCAGCAACTCATGCGCTCCCAGTAAACAGTGCTTCTACATCCCAGCCCAATACCTGTGTATCAAGAACAGCAGGAGGAATCTGTCCTCTTTCTATCTTTGGCGTCCATCCATCAGACTTGGGCCTTGTTTTATAAAACCTCTTATCAATATTTAATGCTAAAATTATATGACAAATTTACTCTCAGCCAATCAAATGAGTTGATTTTAGTATCTTATAACAGTTATAATGTTACTTGCCATTGAGAACAACTTCGTAAATTTAGTTGCTTTTTCATAGAAAGCCTTGACAACCTGGTGGGGCATAGGCAAAAATTATCGTTCAATAAGTTTGCATGCCATTGAATAAATTATATCAGCTTTGAATTTTTTTTTTTACTTGACTTGGCTCTCATACACCTATTTTTCATAATGTTTTATACTGATGTTGCCTTATTTTCTTTATACAGACATCTGCCCATGCCAAAATGGCGTATGTGTCTCCTAGACGATGCCACATCCTCAGCCATCTGTTAATGCCCCGTTAGATACGCTGGTGTGCTCTGTGAGATGGGTAAGACACCTACTCCTTCCATACTAGTTGTTCTATGAAGATAATCATCAAAATTATAGGGAAACCGTTCTATGAACGGGTTACCAACTATTCTGCAAATTAGGGAATATGAAGAAAAAAAATTGCTAAAATCTGGGATTAATCAGCAAATTTCATCGGCCTTAAAAAAAAAACGGTCTCTTATTTTTTCGTCTCGTGTCCAAAGATTGTATCCACTGGATCTTGGAATTTTAAAAACATTTATCTTTTTTTTTTAATGGGAATTTGTGTTTTCATGAAGTCCTGGGAACCCTGATAAAAGACTACCAGAGGAATACACAGTAATGAGACCTTTGAGAGGGTGTTGTAGTACAGTGCTTAAGCCTTTGACTTCAGATGTAAAGATTGTGCATTTGAGCTGTGGTTCAGTAGTAATGTAATTTGATGAAACATCGATCAGAGTCGGTCATTCACATATGCCTCTGTTAAAGGGATCCGGTAACTTTGTCTCAGATTCTGAAACAAAATTGTGGATTTAGCTCATGATGCAATGATAATTATAAACCTTTAGGTCAGTCAGGAACCCCATGAGTTTTACAAGCCGATCGCCTGTCTGATTATCAAGATATTTATGATTGGAATTACAAATTTAGAAAACCGTTCGCCTGACGGTTTTCATAACACTACAGTCTATTGGGGAAAACGAGTATGGTAAAACCGGTCACTCAAAGATTTTTACTTTTTTGAGGCACTTCTTGATCATTTTGAAGCGCAATTTTTTTAGGGCTTCAATATTACACCACATCACAGACACTGATAACACGTAGGGCCGTGTATCTCGGATTTAACATTGTTAAACGATCCCTTTAAGCCTAGCCTCTGTAATACCTCGATCACACCTCTGCACCAACTCTTCACCAACTCCAAACCAACCAATTCTTGGCCATTGGAGTCAATGTAATTTTTTGTTTAGTCTCTTGTTGGTCTCTTATTGGTTGATAGAACCGAAGTATTAAAAGGTGAAAGCGACTGTAATATCTGTGATATGTGATCTCATACATATTGATCAAATACAACCATGCTGCACTGTCAAAACGAAGTTCATGTATTTTAGTAATACAGCCAACAACACCACATTACATGGTGGCAGCGGTGGGGATTCTAACCCACGCCATTGAAATGACTGGTGGCAAGTCTTGTGATGCTAAGTTGTCAACCAAATTTTTATTCAAAGTTAAAATAACTTATAAATTCCTTTCTGTCTATTTCAGATATAATGCCTGCTGCATGGCGATTATGCTCGTCGTCATCATCATCTCTCTATCTGGGTTGCTTTGTTACATCATACCGCGCCTCGGCATGGTTCGTTGACATCGAAGCAAGATAGATGAAATTCCAATCCTTCATAAACACAACACTGCTCACAAGCTCATTTAAATCTAATCTAAGCTTATCGCATTCATGCCTTTGCTAGAAAGATCCATTGTGTAATCCCAATGGTAAGTTATGAGAATTGAAATATTGGGATGTACATGCGAGGAAAATATATCTATTTCTTTCTATGCAAAACATGAATTCAAATGGCTGGTTATTAGATTTTTCAAAAGGGAAAAATCTTGTGGCCATTAGCCTTTAGGCAATGTTTGTTGAAGAAAATCTATCTAACCATTATGTATTAATTGTGCTACAAATGTCTGTAAATACTGTGTACGCTTAACGGTAGATTCTTAGTTGTATAATTTCATGTTGATGTAAGACGTAGTCAAAGGCAGACACATGGAGGAGGTGTTGTTTTCAATGTGCTGCTTGGATGTTGATGTGATTTTTTTGTTAACGTCTCGTGAAACTATTTGTTAATATGTTATGTTATGTTACTTCTCTGGGATTACCCTTAGAATATTCTCTCCCTGTGAACCCTTACTAGCCTTTCTCTCTGAAATTCATCTAGAAATGCTGTGTTTTTAACGTTTTTGTCACGACAGAACTGATCATTTGTCTATTTTTTTTCTTCAAACTAATCGTTGACGGCTCAAACTTTAATGCCAATTGAAAAAATGGCTATGTTTAGGTTGTTTTGTTGGGAGGGAGTAATGTTTGGAAGTATTTTTCGACTTTATTTTGCTTCAGGTTTGCTTATAAGCGATGTTCATATATATATATGGACTATCATATATCGAACCTACTTTATTTCCCTCTCAAAGTATTTCAAACACCAAAGCACTTCAGAAATGACAAATATATCATGTTTTATATTACATTCACTTATATATATTGCAGAAATTTTATATTGAATTACATCAATTCTGTTTTTTTATTTTCAATTTTATCTTTGTCATAAAGTCATGGCTATCTAGGATATGAATTGCAGACATTTTATATTGAATTACATCAATTCTGTTTTTTTATTTTCAATTTTATCTTTGTCATAAAGTCATGGCTATCTAGGATATGAATTCATTTAGTGAATTGTGTTTGTGTTTAGACAGATATGAGTTTTGAAAATATCTCAATTTATATAATGAAATAAAAAATGGCCTGATTGCACAAATAATTTTTGTCCTGATTTTCCTTGTATTATTATGATGGTAATGGCGATGGTGATGAATTATTAGATAGATATGAGTTTTGAAAATATCTCAATTTATATAATGAAGTAAAAAATGGCCTGATTGCACAAATAATTTGTATACTGATTTTCCTTGTATTATTATGATGGTAATGGCGATGGTGATAAATTATGGCGGTTGTGATGATTATGATAATGGTGGCGATGGTGCATGAAATTGATGATAATAGACTTGGGTAAAAATGATGATGCTAATGATGATGATGATGGTGATAGTTATGATAATTGTGATGATGACGGTGATGGTGATGATGGTTAAGTTCAATTCGACATTTATTCCATTCATTTATTTTTTTAAAGAGTACATTGACACAACTTGTAGACGAGATCATGAAATAACAATGCATGGTTGAAGAGACGGCTTAATTACAAAAGGCAAGAGCCTTATTGGTGCTGCCATAAAAAAAAAGGGTGTGATGATGGTGATAGTGATGTTTCTCGTACCGTTTTTTGTTCTAAGGGTCTATGGTGTTAACGGAAAGAGAGAGAGAGAAAAAAAAAAGATGGCAGTAGATAAACAAAGAAAACGAAGGAGACGGGGTATACTCCTGTAAAAAATAAAGGAGCTTGACAGAAAGATACAAGAGGAAACGGAATGCATGCACTTAAAAGGAGGCATCCGAAGGCATAATAGAGGCAGAATGAAAGCCAAAAGTGGGAAAGTAGAGAAAGAGAGATACAGAGACGGGGCAAGCGAAGGAGAGCGAGCAGAACAAGAAAGCCAGAGGCGGAAAAGAGAGATACAGAGCGGGGAAAACAAGAGAGGCGGGAAAGGGAGACAATAGAAAAAGAGAGATGCAGAGACAGAGCAAGAGAATAAGAGGGAGGCAAGGCAAGAGGGGGGGGGGGGGAACAGGGTGAAATAGTAGAGAGAGAGAGAGAGATAGGTAGATGCAGAGACAGACCAAAACAAGGAGAGGGGCAGAACATGACAGGAGAAGGGAAACAGAGCAAGAGAGAAGAGAGAGAAATGCAATTGAGAACAATGCCTTCCATATTTCTAGCACAAATAAGCTCTTTTGAATACTGATCATGAAAGTGTTGCCGATAATTAAAAAAACGATTATGTTCATGAATACGATGATGACGCTATTAGAATGATGACCATGATTAAAAGTGGCAGGCACAGCGCCCCCTTCAGGTTTTCGATAGAGGATTAAGAGAAGGTTGAGTTCTGGGAAGAGGTGATAAATGATTTGTGAACGTTATCATTCTTGTTATGCAAGTGTGGAACAACATCAGATAAGACATGTTCCCTGAAAAGCATGGCTCTTCAAATGCCTTCATATTCTAAATATGTCATGTAACATCGTAAAACTCGGGGGTATGATTTTTACGCCACGTGTTCGTGTAGTCCCATATACATCTTTCTGTACGTGTACAGTGTTTGTAACTTTACCAGGACTTGGCCATTTTCTTATCATTTTGATGATTCCAGAACCTTGCAATACACACACATTCTTATATGCTAGATGATCAACCTTTTCTGGTCGATTCCACACCGTTTCTTTCACAATGCAATGGCATGACCAGAACTCAACTTCATCTTTAAACTGTTTACTTATACGGCTAAACAAGTTAAAAAAAACATTTTTATAAATATTACAAAATGTATATAGTGATTTATTTAGTCCTGATTTAATATAACATATGAGTAAGATATTAATTTTTTACCCATCCATAACCCAACATCTATGATGTTAAATATAGAAACGATTGTTAGTATCCATGGCAGTGTATGGCCAAACGATAGAAATTGCATGCCTCGAATTTCCTTGGATTAAATTGTTATACATTAATGAGACAAGCTGAGATGATGCAGAGTGAAAGGTGAGAGAGTAAAAAAAGAGAGAGAGAGACAGAGACAGATGGAGACAAATGAAGAGAAAAAGAGGGAAAGGGAAACAGTGAGAAGGAGAGGGTGAAAGTGTAAGAGAGAGGGAGAAAACAAGATAGATGCAGATGAGAGAGACCGAGAGAAGGAGAGGGGCAGAACGAGACTACGTGAAGGGAGACAGAGCAAGAGAAAAAAGAGAGAGAGGGGAGAGATGTAATTGAGAAAAATGCCTTCAATATTTCTAGCATAAATAGCTAGGCTCTTGAATTACCTTCATGACAGTGTGCCGAAACTGCCGATGATGATATAATGATGTTCATAAATACGATGATTTTTTTTTTTAACATGTGTTAGATGATGACCATGCAAGATTAAAAGTGGTATAGCGCCCCGTTCAGGTATTCAATTGAGGATTGTTATATATGATAACTGACATATGTCGCCTATGATTCAATTTTTGACTATGATAACGTCATGATAATGTAGTCTACATAAATTTTGTGGAAACTTGTCTCAGCTACAACATACTAAAAAATCAACAAATCCAAGCAGAAATAACGGCGATATCGCTCACAAAAGACAGCAATATAGAATCCAGATTTGAGAAAGTCATCTCCCATAGGGATTACGCGCAAAAAGTAATGGATTAAGTGTAAATAGGGTTGTTTATTACATTATTTGCGATTCTACGTCTTTTAATAATCAAAGGAATGGTACTGTGAAAGGTAAAAAAGAAGAAGAAAAAAGTGAAGAAAAAAGTATTTGGAGACGCCCGGACTCGAACCAGGGACCTCAAGGTCGGAAGTCAAGTGCGTTACCGATATACCAAAACATTTCCCATAGCGATTACACGTAAACAAAAAATAACATTTTTAAACCCCACTTTGCAAGTGAAATATGAGCGTGATCCCGGTATCTGATCGAAAAATAAAAGACACACTGGAGATAGCTTCTTGTCTCAGCTACAACATACTCAAAGCTCAGCGAAAACAAAGCTAAGATAATGGAGATATTGCTCGCGAAATACGGAAATGTAGAATCCAGTTTTGAGAAAAAGTCATGTCCCATAGAGAATACACGCAAAATGTGAAAAATTGACATGCCTCCTTTAATCGCAAAAATGTGCCATGATGCCTTTGTCAAAATGAGAAATTGTGGACACTACATTTGTAGAAAATTGTTTCAGCTAGAACATATCAAAATTTGAAAGAAAATCAATCAATATTTATAGAGAAACGATCAATTTTCCAAAAATATGCTGACGTCATAATATGCAAATTAAAATTTTGAGTTTGGAGGCCATTATGATGACGTCATAAGTTAATTGAGGGTCAAATGAGACATGAAATTATATTTCCGACTCATAATCTATCTAAATATGAAAAAATATTGGGAGTTCTTATCTATTCTGAAGAGTTACAAAGAACTTTGTATAGGCATGTTTTTGCTCATGTATTGTGGATAAAGATAACGCAGGTCCGCGCGCGCTGTCAACTTTGACGGACGCTCATTGCGTTATTAAAAGATGAACAAGTTATCAAAATGCTTGGAAATATGTGCCAAATATGATGATAGAGAAAATTCGGCGATTCTATGTTGTAAAATGCTAGTACGCGCAAAAAACGCGCGCGCATGCGCGTGAGCGCGATTTTTTGTCAAATGCTTTATATGGCCTGAAACGTATGCAAAAAAATTTGGGATGATTTAGAGCTTTTTAATTTTTTGCGCGCGCGTAAACGCGCGGACGAACGCGCACGCGCGCATTTGCGCACGTTTATTGACCTGAAATTGACCGGACGGATATTGATCTTAATCATGATGAATATGAATGAGAAATACTTTTCCGTTATGAAGATATGATCATAAGTTGATTTTTACAAAATGGCGCCTGGATGACGTCACGATGACCTTGACTCTCTGGAAAGTCACACAGTTCTAAGTTAGACTAAGATCTATCATCATTGAAAGTTTCATGATAATGGCTTCATTCAGTCTTGAGATATCCTGCGAACAAATTCGAGGAAGAATAAAAAGAAATAATAATAATAATAATAAAGAAAATCTTGACGAAATCAATAGGTGATACGTAGACTTCGTTACGTATCACCTAATAATAATAAATAAATAACAATCTTGACGAAATCAAAAGGTGATACGTTGACTTCGTTACGTATCACCTAATGATCCCTTCAAAATTTGCAATTTCAACTTTCGATCGAAAATTTTAACATGATCCCAACATCTGATTAAAAAACAAAGTCACCCTTTTTTATAGCCCATGGTCTCAGCTATAACATACCCCAATTTGGGAGAAAACAGAGCACACATAAGATAGATAGTGCTCATAGATGAATGCCATGTAGATTCATGATGTGAACGAAATTCACCTTCCATAGACATAACACGCAAATGACGAAAATTCTGACATGTGGCCTTTAACTGAATTTTGTACTATGATGACCTCATTAAAATGAAACTTAGTGAAAAGCGATCTTGTAGAGAATTGCCTTATCTACAACATATCGACATTTCAAAGAGAATCGATGATTATTGAGAGAAATACACTACATTTTCCATAAATACAATGACGTCATAATATGCAATTTTGTATTTTTGACTTCCGAGGCCATTATGATGACGTTAAGATGTACTTAATGGCCAAATGAGATATGAAATCATACCTCCGACTCATACTCTATCTAAATATGAAAAAAAAAATTGGCAATCCCTATTCATCCCAATGGACTTTTCATAGGCATGTTTTTGCCCATATATGCAATGTATTACAAAAATCGCGCGTACGGACGGTTATCTTGAACGGGCGCTCATTCCGTTTTTAATAGTGATAAAGAGCTAAACATGGTATCAAATTTTCCGGAAAAAATATGAGGAATATTCGGTCAAAAGCTTTTGCGGAGAAATTATTTTTCGTTCGGCCGTGACGAACGAAAACGTGCAAAAATGCGTGTTTTGCGTGATTTTTTATGAAATGCTTATAATGGCCTGAAACGTATGCAAAAAAAATTTAAGACGATTTTGAGCAATTTAAAATTTTACGCGCGCATTAACGCGCGCGCCTACGCGTACGCGCATTTTTGCGCGCATTTATTGACCTCAAATTGACCCGACGGATATTGATCTTAATCTTGATAAATATGAATGTAAAATTACTTTCCGTTATGAAGATATGATCATAAGTTGATTTTTACAAAATGGCGCCTGGATGACGTCACGATGACTTTGAGTCTTTGAAAAGTCACGCAGTTCTAAGTTAGACTAAGATCTATTATCATTGAAAGATTCATAACAATGGCTTCATTCAGTCTTGAGATATCCTGCGAACAAATTCGAGGAAGAATAATAATAAATAATAATAATAATAAATAAATAACAATCTTGACGAAATCAAAAGGTGATACGTTGACTTCGTTACGTATCA
The DNA here is from genome assembly GCF_000002235.5 of Strongylocentrotus purpuratus. Taxonomy (NCBI): domain Eukaryota; kingdom Metazoa; phylum Echinodermata; class Echinoidea; order Camarodonta; family Strongylocentrotidae; genus Strongylocentrotus; species Strongylocentrotus purpuratus. Next base: position 22,836,206 of record NW_022145601.1, on the reverse strand, counting down.
CCTAATGATCCCTTCAAAATTTGCAATTTCAACTTTCGATCGAAAATTTTAACATGATCCCAACATCTGATTAAAAAACAAAGTCACCCTTTTTTATAGCCCATGGTCTCAGCTATAACATACCCCAATTTGGGAGAAAACAGAGCACACATAAGATAGATAGTGCTCATAGATGAATGCCATGTAGATTCATGATGTGAACGAAATTCACCTTCCATAGACATAACACGCAAATGACGAAAATTCTGACATGTGGCCTTTAACTGAATTTTGTACTATGATGACCTCATTAAAATGAAACTTAGTGAAAAGCGATCTTGTAGAGAATTGCCTTATCTACAACATATCGACATTTCAAAGAGAATCGATGATTATTGAGAGAAATACACTACATTTTCCATAAATACAATGACGTCATAATATGCAATTTTGTATTTTTGACTTCCGAGGCCATTATGATGACGTTAAGATGTACTTAATGGCCAAATGAGATATGAAATCATACCTCCGACTCATACTCTATCTAAATATGAAAAAAAAAATTGGCAATCCCTATTCATCCCAATGGACTTTTCATAGGCATGTTTTTGCCCATATATGCAATGTATTACAAAAATCGCGCGTACGGACGGTTATCTTGAACGGGCGCTCATTCCGTTTTTAATAGTGATAAAGAGCTAAACATGGTATCAAATTTTCCGGAAAAAATATGAGGAATATTCGGTCAAAAGCTTTTGCGGAGAAATTATTTTTCGTTCGGCCGTGACGAACGAAAACGTGCAAAAATGCGTGTTTTGCGTGATTTTTTATGAAATGCTTATAATGGCCTGAAACGTATGCAAAAAAAATTTAAGACGATTTTGAGCAATTTAAAATTTTACGCGCGCATTAACGCGCGCGCCTACGCGTACGCGCATTTTTGCGCGCATTTATTGACCTCAAATTGACCCGACGGATATTGATCTTAATCTTGATAAATATGAATGTAAAATTACTTTCCGTTATGAAGATATGATCATAAGTTGATTTTTACAAAATGGCGCCTGGATGACGTCACGATGACTTTGAGTCTTTGAAAAGTCACGCAGTTCTAAGTTAGACTAAGATCTATTATCATTGAAAGATTCATAACAATGGCTTCATTCAGTCTTGAGATATCCTGCGAACAAATTCGAGGAAGAATAATAATAAATAATAATAATAATAAATAAATAACAATCTTGACGAAATCAAAAGGTGATACGTTGACTTCGTTACGTATCACCTAATAAAGAAAAATCTTGACGAAATCAAAAGGTGATACGTTGACTTCGTTACGTATCACCTAATAATAAAAATCTTGACGAAATCAAAAGGTGATACGTCTACGTACGTATCACCTAACTAGACTTTAATTCGTCACTTAGACGAATTAGGTGATACGTATGATAATGGTTTACATAACGAATAATGCATTACACGATATATTATTTTGTAAAATGCTTCTCCCATTTATATGCTTCTCCCATTATGATCTATTCATATGTCAAGATTAAATTGTGTCTCCTTGATCATCACGGATCTAGGGAAGATAGATTGAAACAATATATGACCTTTGACCCTGTGCAGTAACCAGTTACACATTTGACTCTAATTTACATCATGAAGAACACCTTTTGACGATTTTATCTTATTCAAAGAAATGAAAATGTAATTGATAAATGATTATCATCATTATGATAATGATGATCATGATGATAATGATCATGATCATGAGCGCGATCATGACATCTTATTGAAAAAATGAGGGTTGATTTAGATAGCATATAGTCTCAGCTACAACTTACTCATAAGTCAACAAAATCCAAGCAGAAATAACGGCGATATTGCTCGCAAAAGACAGGAATGTAGACTCCAGATTTGAGAAAAAGTCATCTCCCATAGAGATTACACGCAAAAAGTAATGGATTAAGTGAAAATAGGGTAATAATAAAGTAAAAAGGGTTGTTTGTGACATTATTTGCGATTCTACGTGTTTTAATAATCAAAGGAGATGGTACAGTGAAGGTCAAAAGGAAAAAAAAGTGAAGAAAAAAATTGTTGGAGACACCCGGACTCGAACCAGGGATCTCGAGATTGGAAGTCAAGTGCGTTACCGATATACCAAAACATTTCCCATAGCGATTACACGTAAACGGGAAATGGAATTCTGAAATCCTACTTTGCAAGTGAAATATGAGCATGATCCCGGCATCTAATCTAAAAATAAAGGGCGCACTTGTGATAGCTCATTGTCTCAGCTACAACATATCCGAAGTTCAGCGAAAACGAAGCTAAAACAACAGAGATTTTGCTCGCGAAAGACAGGAGTGTAGAATCCAGTTTTGAGAAAAAGTCATGTCCCATAGAGAATACACGTAAAATGTGAAAAATTGACATGCCTTCTTTAATTGCAAAAATACGCCATGATGCCTTTGTCAAAATGGAAAATTGTGGATTATTTATTTGTAGAAAATTGTCTCAGGTAAAACATATCAAAATTTAAAAGAAAATCAATCAATATTTACAGAGATACAATCAATTTTCCAAAATTATGCTGACGTCATAATATGCAAATTGAAATTTTCAGTTTGGAGGCCATTATGATGACGTTATGAGTTAATTGAGGGTCAAATGAGACATGAAATCATATCTCCAACTTATAACCTATCTAAATATGAAAAAATATTGGGAGTTTCTATCTATTCTGAAGAGTTACAAAGAATTTTGTATAGACATGTTTTTGCTCATGTATTGTGGATAAAGATAACGCAGGTCCGCGCGCGCTGTCAACTTTGACGGACGCTCATTGCGTTATTAAAAGGTGAACAAGTTATCAAAATGCTTGGAAAGATGTACCAAATATGATGATAGAGAACATTCGGCGATTCTATGTTGCAAAATGCTAGTACGCGCAAAAAACGCGCGCGCATGCGCGTTTGCGTGATTTTTTGTCAAATGCTCCATATGGCCTGAAACGTATGCAAAAAAAATTTGGGATGATTTGGAGCATTTTAATTTTTTTCGCGCGCGTAAACGCGCGTACGAACGCGCACGCGCGCATTTGCGCACGTTTATTGATCTGAAATTGACCGGATGGATATTGATCTTCTTCCTGATAAATATGAATGAAAAATTCCTTTCCGTTATGAAGATATGATCATAAGTTTATTTTCACAAAATGGCGCCTGGATGACGTCACGATAATTTTGAGTCTTTGAAAAGTCACGCAGTTCTAAGTTAGACTAAGATCTATCATCATGGCAAGTTTCATGATAATGGCTTTATTCAGTCTTGAGATATCCTGCGAACAAATTCGAGGAAGAATAATAATAAATAAATAAATAAATAAATAAATAATAAAAATCTTGACGAAATCAAAAGGTGATACGTCTACGTACGTATCACCTAATAATAAAGAAAAATCTTGACGAAATCAAAAGGTGATACGTTGACTTCGTTACGTATCACCTAATTATTTCAACTTAATGGGTAACAGTGCAGTTGGAAGCACAGCCAAGTGGAAGGGCTGCCAAAATGCTAATCTCTTGACATATAAAGTGAGTCCGATTGACAGGGACATGCATGAGTTGACTGCCTGTACTGTAGAGCTTACAATGTACATGATAACCCCAAATTGTTTCTGTATTGTCGGTAGAGAGTTTTGTAGAGTCTAGACAGGGGGCCGCTCATTTTTTGGGGGGTTTATAAAGGCAGGTCAGGTTTGTTCTCATATTATAAAATCGAGAAAGGAATGTGTTTACAAAGTCACACCATCAAATCTGAGGATTTTCATGGGAGCCATTGTGTGTTTTCATGACCCAATGATTGCCTCAAGGCCTCCTAGCTTCGGTCTGTGGGAGAAAAATGTATTTGTCCTGAATGAAAGCATTTGGGTTAGGAATGCATTTATAATGATATTACAAAATAAAAAAGGTGATTATTAAATGTTCCCTTGAGGCATCTTGGTAATTATAGCAGACACGGTCTGATGGAATATACGCAAAATAAAACTTTAGTTCATTTTCGTTTTCCACGCGTTTGTACTACACTACAGAATTGTTTGAAAACCCATTACTCGATTTTATTCTTTAAATTTGTATCAAGCATTGATGACATGTTGTCTACTGTCATGATTGTATTCTTTACTTATTTCTTCTTAATATTTTACATTATTTAAAAATATATACTATAAAACATATAATATTTTTCTTGCTCTCTCTTCATAATATTTGAGCAACGAATTGAGAGTTAGTGGTGGATCCAGGGTGGGACCCTTCTAGTATAGTTGTCCGGAGATAGATGTTCTGGGGGTAGTTGTCCTGGGGATAGTTGTTTGGGGGTAGTGGTCCGGGGGTAGTTGTCCTGGCAGTTGGTTGTCCTAGGGAGTATTTGTCTGGGGGTTTGTCGTCCAGGGGTAGTTGTCCTAGGGGGTAGTCGTCCTAGAGGGTGGTTGCCCTAGGGGGTAGTTTCTCTAGGGGTAGTTGCCCTAGAGGGTGGTTATTCTAGGGTGGTTATCAGGGCGTGGTTGTCCAAGGGGTAGGTGACTAGCACCATAGGATTGTCCTGGGGGGGGGGGTAATTGTCCTAGGGGTAAATTGTTCTGAAAAAATCTTTAGCATCTAGGATAGTGGAGATAGGTAGTCCGAAAAAAATGACCTAAAAACGGCGTGAAACAGACAAAATGGGGCTTGGACGGCCACGCATGAGTGATTTTAGAAAACGAAGAGTTTATTCACGTTGATTGGATGCTAGAAACTATGCCTACAAATTTTGAAAGGAATCAGGAGTAAAGAAAAAGGGGCCTAGATTAGGCTCACAAGTCACAAGCATTGCTTGCAAAACGAATGGGATTGTGAAAAATAAGATTAAGAAGAAGAAGAATTCAGAACGCAAACGGAAACAATGCATTGACGAAAAGTCGTCAATGCAATAAGAGCTCACAGGCCATACCTAGTTTGCAGGCAGGCGTTACTTGGCGCTCAAAAACTCATGATCGCATCCTACCGGGTACTCATTTAAGACCTGGGTGGAGAGTAGCAAGTGCAGGTTAATATCTTGCAAAAGGATATTAGTGCCGTGTCGGGATTCAAACCCTCGACCTTCGCATCCCCAGTCAAGCGCCTTAAACCATGTGTAACTGATTATTAATGATAGAATGATAGAATCAATTGAAAGTCAATTCGGTATGAATGAGCCAGTGTGCATTTGGTGACTTTAGTAACGCGTGTGTGTCCTCGAAGCCGAAAGCTTCGAGGACACTCGAAGCTGGCCTGTAGTCTGTAGCACAAACTTAAATTTAAAGTGGAAATTCAAAGAAAATCACAAATATGTCAACTAATGTATCACTATAAACTGGTAAGCTAACAGATGGTCATCGTACAAGTTTTAGGTCAACTACATGTCGGGTGAATTATAAAAATACAAATACAACCACCTCCATAGCAGCTGGGATATACGAGATATTCAGAAAAGCCAGAAAAATAAAGTTTTTTTGTTTGTTAATGACGTCACAATATGGACCACTAATACTGCCCAAGCAGACGACATCCCTTTGTCAAATATAATGAGTTTAGTGTATATAAATGTGCTAGCATTTCAAACCATTCAAAAGGGGATATGAAACCGATTCTGATAACTAAAATGTTTTGTTTGTAAATACACAGGATGGGGGTTAATTAACGATTAAGGAAACCAGATTTTCAAATTGAAAAAAACCCGGAATGATATTAAGGACGGCATTTGTTCCCTCTTGTAACTCCGAACATTCCGCGGTGTGTGCAGCTGAATATACAATGGCGTCTTATTTTGTTTACAAGCGACAGATTCCTTATTTTTGAATCGCTGCATTTGTCATCAAAATAAAAACATGCGCGGGGTTTAGAGTGAGGCAATAGATTATACATTTAGCCTGACGGTAGTGAAGTAACAGAAAGAACTCAAGAGAAGATGAAAAACAGGCACTGAAAATGTGTAAGATGTCATGGGACATCGTCTGCTTGTGCAAAGCATGTCCATATTGTGATGTCACACATCTCAGCAGCGTTCGGAGAGCTCTTCGGGTGCTATGCCGGGGCTGTATTTAAGCGTTTTGTAATTTATAATAATCATTACTTCGCATGTTTCCAAGCATTGAATTTTGATAACCTTGTCGAAACATTCAACTTTGCAATAATGAAACAAAAGTTAGTTTTTAAAATCAATGAATATCTACTTTAACTCTTAACCACACTTCCTAAAGTTTGATGCAAGGATCTGTAGGTTTCTGGCTGTATACAGCGGCTTATCGTAGTTTTATATTGCAGGTACTTGTACGCCTATATGCAGTTATGATATATAATTTTTATGCCATTCCAGTGGGTCTCCCTCTATCAAAAGACTGTTCCTTTCGTCATAAAGTTGGTGGTGATGAGACCACCATGGCCTTTACCATGGTTAATAATCAGTTACACATGGTTTAAGGCGCTTGACTGGGCCGGGATGCGAAGGTCGGGGGTTTGAATGTATAACATGATCAACTGATACATGCAGTAGATTGTGAAAGTATGATATACCCGAATAAAATCTAAACATTCATTGGATAGTTATATAGCCACCTTGTAATATCTAGAATGATAGAATCAATCGAAAGTCAATTCGGTATAAATGAGCCAGTGTGTCATGTGGTGATTTTAGTAACGCGTGTGTGTCCTCGAAGCCGAAGGGCTAGCCTATAGTCCAGGCCAGTTTAGCTGTATGATAGCTGCCATCGGGATTATCTCTACAAGTAACGTTTGACGCAAGGATCTGTATTATGGCTGTATACAGCAGCCTATTGTAGTTTTATATTGCAGGCACTTTCACCCCTATATATGCATGATATATAACGATACGATTTGAATTTTTGCATTGAAGTAGACCGAAATCTCATTTACATTAGGTAACCTAGTATTTTGCAGTAGGCCTATACATGTAAGACAGTTTGTGTCAGCCAAAATCCTTATTTCTTCTTCTTTCTTGTTTTCCTTCTTAATTTTTCTTTCTTTTCTTTCTACGTTCCTTTTAAACGTCGCATTGTCAATTTCACAATGGCGCCGTTATTTAATAACAGTGGGGGCAGCATGACCGCCACAGAACTAAAACTACGATTCCTGAAGGGGAGGTTCACCCTGATATCAAGTTGTTTTTGATGTAAGCAGAAAAATGAAAGAGAAAAGATTAGTGAAAGTTTGAGCTAAAACCGATTAAAAATAAGAAAGTTATGATTTTGTTGAAGGTGCGATCAATCAAACACAAATTGGCAAATCTGTGACATATCTTGCAAGCTCCCCTACCATCACAACAAATGTATAACAAAAAACGAATCAGTCATGGGTTCGTTTTCTCACGCGTTGCATTTTTAGAAATAACATTCTGGGTCAAAGTATGCATATAAAAGATACACCTTGGCTTTGTTTCTGCTTCAACGGAAATGAATTGATTAAATTTCTTCATCTACCCGAACAAATTGGCAGGATATGTATTGCAGTGGACCAGTGGTAAGTTTAGAAAAGGAAAATCAGATGTAACTTCTAAAAGAGTCAACAAAAATGGAGGTCAACCAACAAAAATGAAGAGAATGTAAAGACAAGAAACAAAGAGCATTCGGCCAGTAGACAGGTTATGTAATATTTGCAGAAGCTGAATTCAATGCCATTTTACATGATTTTTTTTCTCTCTGTATTTCTCTCTCTCTCTCTCTCTCTTCCCCTTTCTCTGGTTCGAATGAGTTTCCTAATAAGCTTAACCCCGGACTATAGGTAGGGCTAACCCCCCCCCCTTTAACCCCACCTATAGTACGGGGCTAAGCAACATTTTGCCAGTGTGAAAAGAAAGTGGAATAAGCTTAACCCCGGACTATAGGTAGGGCTAAGTCTCCCTTTAACCCCACCTATAGTACGGGGTTAAGCAAAATTTTGCCAGTGTGAAAACATTATTGATTTTGAACGTTCATAAAGCAACGTTTACTAGGGGGATCGCAATTCAGAGCATTTTTATCGATTGGACTGCGAGTCAGAGAAAGATTTGCGGAAAATTTAGAGCATCAACCAATGCGGTCATTAGCCTAGTTTACTTGTGTTTAGTTTGTCAGAAAAGTAAACATATTTGACTGTTACAATTTAAAGACAACGAAGGTAATTTGACGACAAAATGCTACAGGTTGATACACCCCCCCCCCCTCCTATCACAAACAAGGGACGCCCCTGGTCTCACTGTTCATTGGGCAAAAAAAAAATCATTTTCTTGTCCTCGACCGCCCGCTTGTCAATTTAGGCCCGCTTACATTCCATTGTATGCATTTTACAAGGATCGAAAAGCTTCCCGTTGCCAGTTTGGTCTTTTCAGTACGCAATTCTGTATTTACTTGCCATTTTTATTTTTCTATGTCAAAATGCCATTCATTCAAATCAGGTTCTGGTAGTTCGTAAACTCATTTTTAAAAGGTGCTGTACTTTAAAGCCAAAATATTTTCTGTGTTGGTTTTGATATTCCTTGTACATATGTTATAAAAGATGATATTAAACTAGTCTTTGACCATACTAAAGTGGTTTATCGACTTCGTTTTTTTTAAATGCTTGACATCTCAATGATTTTTTTATTTTTGTTAATAAAAAAAAAAAGATCCGACCGCCCGTCCCTACTTCAGAAAAGCAATCGAGGACACCCAAATTGTTTTGGCCTTACTTATGTGATAAGGAGGTCCAGGCGCGGATCCAGGATTTCTTAGGGCAGGGGGCCAACTTTTCTTCTTTTTTTTTGCTCCCAAAAATTTGAAAATCGCGCCGGCCGAAAAGTCACTCAGTGGGGGGGGGGGCGTCCTCGAAAATGTTATTATTTTCACCCCCCCCCCCCCCTTGAGCGCCAGGGGGCCCCAACCCCCCAAAAAGGTAAAAATCACGTGATTATAAATTATTTTTTTCTCAAGGGGGGGGGGGGGCGGGCGGGCCCCCGGGCCCCCCACCCCCAAGATCCGCCACTAAGGAGGGCGGCACAACTCACCCGCGACACTTTTTAAAAAAATTTCGGGGGCTAAAATGTGTAAAAGGAACATACTTTAGTGTAGGTTTGTGTTTACCACTTGGGTTTCAAAAGAAGACGAGGGGGTGCAAGGATTTGTTGTGGCCGTGGTTGTGATATCCCCGGGGGATATCACCCTCCCCCTTATTTGTCTACCGGAGATTTTTCGACTTCCCCCCTCCCTACTCCCCATACAAGAATATAACTTGAAAAAAAAGAGAAAACGCTTACCATGATCATTCCCGTTGCCTCTTTGAAAGCGGGAACATAAATGTCTCGCTTCCTTTGGAGCTCCTCCTGCCGTTGGATCACGTTTTCGTCGTCCTGAGGGAGCACCGCGTCGTCCTCCTTCACCTTAATCGGACATCCAGCACGAACCCATCTATGAATTGGGAACATGTGGACCTGATTGGTCTTCTCACTCAGCACCCTGACGAATTCACAGTACCACTCGTCATCGTGGAAACCAAACTTGTCCCGATGGAGCTCCAGATAGACAGGGTCCCCAAAATTCCCATCCTCAATCGCAATCTGGAAGCTATCTAGCCGGCCGGACTCGAAGTCGTTGCTCAGGAGGTTGTCGAGCTGGCACTTGCCGGACCTGAGCCCGCTCTCATCTTGAAGGACGACCGAGATTGTATCGTCGGTGCCCATGCCCAGACGGTCACCCGTTTTCACGTAGACGGTGAAATTCTTCTTCGAAAATAGGTTCCACATGTTGGTAACAATTTCCTCAATATGTTAACTAGAATTTGTTATTTAAACGCGATGGTGTCATGAATACGAACGAAAGCCGACGAAGGAAAGACACCTGAAAGTGATATTCAAAATATACAATCGAACACCCGGACCTCTCATAAAATAAGAAATTCTTAACCTGTTGAAAAAAACTTTCCGATCTACGAAATGCACGGAGGTTGGTTTTGCTAGCTGAACTTGATAGCAATTATGTCATGTATAACCTAGTGCTCTGCTCTTTATATCACACTTCACCAAGTTTTGAAAATTTCAAATGAAAAGCACGCCCCTATCCCCCTTGGGGCCTCTTGTTTTTTCAATGGTGCCTCGTGAAGATTGAGCATCCCTTGATCCGGGGCATTGGGGTGTATAAAAATTGCGGTCGGCAGTTTTATGATCCTTTTCATAGCGTGTTGATAAAATGACAAAATTGTATATGAAGTATCTTTTCGTTCAACTGCATCACAAAGGATTCAAGGACAATTATTCCCAGGGTGATCAATCATGTAAATATAAGTCGCTGCCAAGCACATCCTTTGTTACAAAAAAGATGCTCTCAAGCCTTTCGGGAGAATAAACGGACTCGTTAAAAAAGAATTAAAACGCATATTAAAAGGACAGTATGCATGGGCCATCCAGACCGGCAGCAGACGGAACAAAAATTTACATCATCAGGGGGTTTGTTTCACAAAGACTAAGATTGACTTTAAGTTGGACTTAACTATGGCAGGCCATTCATGCCAGTGGTTGCTCTCACCATTGGTCTTCCAGTTATGATCTTTAGATAATATTTTTTCCTTCAATAATGAACCATCAAAAAAGGTAACTTTTGTATATTTGTGACCACAATTAAAACGTCCCTTCAGAGACCAATGCGTCGTTTTCAAGTTTTCATTAGACTGTATCTTATACCCTTTTCATAATAGGGCCTAAACAAAAAAGATGTCATATTGCCCTTTAGGTGCCAGAACCTGGGTCGGACGATCGATTTTTATTTTTTTGTCCCCCCCCCCCCCTATTTGGGCTGATATTTTGCAGTTTTGAATGCCGGTCACCGAGCGTAGTTTGGGCGGCGAGTAAAAGTGAGCAGGCGCCGCCCGAATTTTAACTCCCTGATAAAACTTCAGCAGCGACCGAGTAATAGCTTGGCGGCTTCCGCTCGGTGGCCGGGAAAAATTGGCTAAAAAGTCGCCGCTCGGCCACCGAGCAGGCTACTTTTGGGTAATGTGACCATAGCATTACTCATGGAGAAGTCCCACTTTGTGTATTTTAGAATAATCTATGCCAAAGTCATGTATGTGCTTCATGAATAGCTTTTGTTGGCCCTCTTGTATCATAGAATGTACTTTAGTGCACCAATGAATAATGATTACATTACATGAGCACGTAATATTCATCTCGGTGGGTTTTACAATTGTATCACAAATGACCTTTATCGGCTCATGCGCAGATTGTATCTACGAACTAGAATGCTTAACAAATTCGTTTAGCCAGCAATGAAATATTACTTTTACATTTCAACAAAATTCGTTTGCAAAGAGACTGAATTATGTAAAGGGCCGATACTAAATATTCCATAACGTGGGCCCGGGTATAAAATATATTGAAAGCTCCCTTGTTATTGACAAGGGGAAAAAGAGCTTACTCTTTATTTTGCTTTGATGTCTGTGGCATATAGTAATTCATTTTGATGCAGTTAAATAAAGGATACTTCAACAATTTTGGCTATTTCTCCGACATGCTATATAAAGGATCATATAGAACTGCTGACCCCAATTTCAATGGGGGTGATGTTAATTACACCTCAAAGCCTCGGCTCTAGTGATGCTCAATCTTGACGAGGCACCATTGAAAAGAACACCACAAGGGGGAGGGCCGCATGCTTTCTATTCGAAGTGTGATCTGTAAAGCAGAGCACTGGGTCATATCAGGGAGTAGTCCAGAATCTGGCCTATTTAATTTTGATCTCCACCACACAAACGCTACCTAATCCCTACTTACTTGCTACCAGCCGATGATGGCGTGATCATTAAATTAGAAAGCCCGGCGAAAGGTTGGGCTGGTGAGCATAATTATGAGTTTGTTGATAACGCCATCTTCGACGGCTTGAATCAAGTGTGTAGGAAAATTATAAAGGACCGTGCAGATTCTGGAATAATCAGGGAGGTGAGGTGAGTCTTTATCACAAGCTTCAGTTAGCAAAGTCAACCTACGTGTACTTTCAACAGGTTGAGATTTCCTTATTTCAAAAGAGGTTTGAAAGGTCCTATATATATGTTTTCTTCAGGCGCGTACGCAGGGGGGGGGGGGGGGGGGGTTTGGGTTGAACCCCCCTTAAACTTTTGTATGTGTGTGTTTTGGAGGAAACCCCCCCTTCAATTTTTCTTGTATAAAAACAACAACAAACAAACAAAATTGTGGTAATGGGTGACCAAAAAAGGCGGACCTTACCCCCCCCCCCCCCTCCCCCAACGAAACAAAATATCGATCGGCCAAATGTTAGGACACACACAAAAAAGTGCTCTCATTTCAGATAAACATAACATGTTATTTATTTGTATCTCGATCAGTTAGTGCTTGTTTCGCGAGAATTAGGCCAGCTATTTCGTTTTCCTTTATTCCGCAAGGGGAGGGGATTCATTCTAGATCTACTTGAATGCCTCTGTATGAGTGCGCTGAGTGAATCTGTGAATGTGACTACCCCTGCGTGCAGGTTTAGTTGTTCTATCCATACTAGGGCGATTGTTATTGCTAATAATTCTGCTCGGTAGCTTGAGGTATGGTTTGTAATACACTTAGGTTGCCTTCTTGAGAAATGTGGAACAAAAACGGATACGCAGTAGGGCATTAGGTTATATGACGTAAGCACTATCACGCTTTAGTTAGCAAAGCCAACCTACTTGTATTTCGTACATCGGACAGTTCAGTTCTTTCAACGGGTTAACGTATCCTTATTTCAAGATAGGTCCGGGTGTTCGATTGTATATTTTGAATATCATCTTCATGTGGCTTTCCTTCGTCGGCCTACCTTCGTATTCTAGCTAACATGGGGAACAAACCTTCGAAGAGGAATTTCACCGTCTACGTGAAAACGGGTGACCGTCTGGGCATGGGCACCGACGATACAATCTCGGTCGTCCTCAAAGATGACAGCGGACTCAGGTCCCCCAAGTGCAAGCTCAACAACCTCCTGAAGAACGACTTCGAGACCGACCAGCTGGATAAATTCAAGATTGCGATTAAGGATGGGAATTTTGGGGACCCTGTCTACATGGAGCTCCGGCGGGACAAGTGTGGTTTAATCGATGACAAGTGGTACTGTGAATTCGTCAGGGTGATAAACGAGAAGACCAACCAGGTCCACATGTTCCCAATTCATAGATGGGTTCGTGCTGGATGCCCGATTAAGGTGAAGGAGGACGACGCGGTGCTTCCTCAGGACGACGAAAACGTGATTCAACGACAGGAAGAGCTCCAAAGGAAGCGAGACATGTATGTTCCCGCTTTCAAAGAGGCAACGGGAATGATCATGGTAAGCGTTTTCTCGTTTCCCTTCAAGTTATATTCTTTGTACGGTAATATAATTTATGTTCATCCCTGTATTGTATTTCAGAAGAGACATACAGTAGTATGTTAACTTGTGTCATTCCTGGTCATTGTTATCTTTACCATTACACTAAATTATTTACGTTATACTATTAGTTTGAAACTTGTCATCCGATGTTCAAACAAAAATTGAGAATGATCCTATTTGTTTGGAGTGAAATCAATGAATTTCGAATATGAATTTATATGGGGGCAGACAACTGTGAATGATATCACAACCACAACCACGGCCACGACCGATCCGTGCACCCCCTCGCCTTCTTTTGAAACCCAACACTAAAGTAGTGCCTATGCTCCCTTTACAAATGTTAGCACTTGAAAAATTTAATAATCTTTACCATACTTTCTGATTAGTGCACCTTATAAGAAAATCCGGATCCGCTCTTATAACGGAGGGCCAAAGTGGGAAAAGAGGGGTATGCCTGCCACTTCCACACAAACTAAGCACACCTTGTTCTTTCGAAAGATTGTATCATAATACACAATATGTAAGAGGTGTTTTTTTTTCTTTGTAGCGTACATCCCTAAATTGGAGGGGACGTCCAAAAAAGAGACTTTGACGAAAAATAGTATTTTGTGAATAATATTTTAAAGAAACCTTAAACCACCATGAATCTGGTGTCATATGTAAGAAAATTAAGTTATGTACATTTCGATACCATTATCAACAGAATTGAGATAATTAAACATCGATAATCTAAGTAAAAAACAAAAGTTGTTTTTGACATTTTTCGAAATATTGAATTTAATCAGAAACCGTTATTTTCCATATAGCGAAATTAGAGAATAACCCTTTTACCTTACTTAACAGGAATTGACCAATGTACGAGGACAATATCCTGTGCAACGTAGAGGCTTATATCTCTTTTTAGTGAAAAGTTATAGCAACCCAAAGTTATTGATTATTTCCACAAAAACGAAATTTTTGCCCATTTTTTGTTATTAAGTGGCATATTGTGTATTGGTATATTGAGGACGTGTTTGGTGTGTTAACATCGAGTTTTAAAGATATCTTTTAAGTGAAACCGTAATCACCGTCACCATGGATTGAGTCTCTAAAGATCGATAATCAAAATACCTTCAAGTTAATATCAATTTCATTGAGTTATGTAGTGTGTAAAATATAAAGTTGAGCCGAAAAAGGGCTTTTTTGAGATATCTTCGTCCTCTAATTTTGGCCAGTATCTCGGTATATCAACTTGACAAAAGTGATCGGACATTTAGAAGTGCAGACATTTCAAAGGATTTGGAGTGCTGATTGCAATTGATAAGTTCTTCTTCTGTACTCCGTGATGTTTCAGGAAATGTGGGCATTGGCAGTTCTTTCTACCCTCTCCCAGACTCCTGGCAAAGGCTCTCCCCCTGCACCCCATCCATAAAGACAGAAGTGGTTCCCAATACAACCTTTAGTTGTGTAAAATTAAAGAGAGTTTGAGTTGAATAAAGTTGAAGCTTCTAATCTTAAACACTCCTGTATAGTAGACCTTTTATTATTTGCACAACCTTTTGCTGTCTGCTGCCTCGAGATCAGTAGAGCGAAGAAAGCCATTACGTATAGCTAGAGTCCCTATTCAGTAAAGTATTAATCCTTTTGATGCAGACGGGGTTTTGCTAGACTCCATTACAGCTGTCTACACGCTCTTACTCGGACCAAATTGCCACGTACGATAAACACAACATTCCACCGACCATAGTTCAGACAGTCAATACTCCGACCTTTACACCTACCTCACCATTTTTTTCCCCGAATAGCTCTTAACACGACCTTTACCCTGGGATAACTTGCCTCCGTCTGAGCAAGACTTATGATAGGGACTTTTAGATTTGCGTGGACTGATACGTGTGACGTTCACTCAAGGCAGTGCATTAAAAGGACGTCGATCGTAGCAATCCCCATTGTCTTCGTGCGAATCTAAAAGTCCCTAACGCAGGCGCGGATCCAGGATTTTCCAATAGGGGGGGGGGGGGCGGAAATTTGATAATTGTGCAGACCGTTTTTTCAAGGTCATTTTAAGAAGAACCATACCGGTACAATTTTTGACATTTTTATCTCTGGGGGGGGGGGGGCGGGGGGGGGAGTATAGCCTCTTGCCCGAAAAAGTAATTTTCTGGTTTCACAATTCGGCTAGTGAGCGAAGCGAGCGAGCAAAAATTTGAGCGTAATATGTATTTTGTGAAAGTGTTATTTATCACCAAAATAAACGAGAAAAGATATCAAAAACTCATATTCGGGCAGCTCGCTGTCCCGCCCCCGCCCCCCCCCCCCCCCCCCCCCCCCCCCCCCCCCATTACGCACGAAGCGCGGAAGCTTTGACCTTTCATTATTAGAGAAAAAAGACGATTTGTTGTACAATTCTGGACTCGTATTCCTTGTCTGATTTCACTTTACCCCCTCCCGCGCGAAGCGCGGAAGCTTTGACATTTCATTAAATTAATAAAGAAAGAAGACGATTCGTTGTAACATTCTCGACTCTTAATCCTTGTTTGAAGCCAGTTCCCCCCCCCCTCTCGCGCGAAGCGTGGAAGCTTTGACATTTCATTAAATTATTAGAGAAAGAAGACGATTCGTGACTCTTAATCCATGTTTGAATGCAGTTTCCCCCACCCCCCTCTCGCGCGAAGCGTGGAAGCTTTGACGTTTCATTAAATATCAGAGAAAGAAGACGATTCGTTGTATACCATTCTCGACTCTTAATCCTTGTCTGAATTCAGTTTCCCCTCGCCCGAGCGAAGCGCGGAAGCTTTGCCCTTTCATTAATTATTAAAGAAAGAAGATTTGTTGTACCATTCTCGACTCTTATTACTTGACTGAATTCAGCCCCCCTCCTGCGCTTTGCACGTAAGCTTAACGTTTCATTTAATTATTAGAGAAAGAATATGATTCGTTGTTCCGTTCTCGACTCTTAATCCTTGTCTGAATTGAGTTCCCGCCCCCCCCCCTACTCCCGCGCAAAGCGCGGAAGCTTTGACGTTTCATTAAATTATAAGAGAAAGGAGACGATTCTTTGTACCATTCTCGACTCTTAATCCTTGTCTGAATTCAGTTTCCCCCTGCCCGCGCGTAGCGCTTAAGCTTTGAGGTTTCATTAAATTATTAGAGAAAGAAGACGATTCGTGACTCTTAATCCTTGTCTGAATTCAGTTTCCCCCTGCCCGCGCGTAGCGCGTAAGCTTTGAGGTTTCATTAAATTATTAGAGAAAGAAGACGATTCGTGACTCTTAATCCTTGTTTGAATGCAGTTTCCCCCGTGGAAGCGTGGAAGCTTTGACGTTTCATTAAATTATTAGAGAAAGAAGATGATTCGTTTCACCATTCTTGACTCCCAATCCTTGTCTGAATTTAGTTGCCCCCCTCCCGAGCGATGCGCGGAACTTTTGACATTTCATTAAATTATTAGAGAAAGAAGACGATTCGTGGTACTGTTCTCGACTTGTCAGAATTTTCAAAAATGTTTCTTTGTCTGCTCCTTTTTCGTCCTATGTCCTCTTACTGCCCCTACCGCCCCAAGCTACGCGCCTGCTTTAAAGGGAAAATGAAACAATCATGATTGTGATAGCACACAATTAGGTAAGTAGAAATGAAAGGGAAAAAATATCTTTTACACCAACCATGGATAAATCACGGCCGGGACCGTCATATTTTTATTTATTTATTTATATTTCACCAGGGTAGCCCATTCAACAAAAAGTTGGTCTTCCATGAGGCCCTGTAAAACATGTATTTACAATTAAAAAGATAAAACAAAAAATTAGGTATGAATACATAAATAGAAAAGTATTACATATTGAAAATAAATATACAATATCAAACATATTAATCAGTGTCAATTATGATGAATGCTATTATAAATAGATCACTTGCTAAGAGAGTAAAGGATTAAGTAAAAGAAGCGAGAGAGAGAGAGCTTAAAGAAAAATAGAGGCAGACTAGCAGTAAAAAATAATTTAAAAAAGGTGTTCCTCAAAACCTATCCTGATTCAACGGCAAGGTGGAAAAATATTTCTTAAGTGCCAATTTGAAGGTCTTTACATTACTTATCTGCTTAATATTAGAAGTTAATTTATTCCATAGAGAAGCACCATCATAACTTATTGCATTCTTAAGGTATTCAGTATGACATTTATCAATAATCAGGTCATGACGAGTACATTGCCGTGTGTAAAAATTATCTTGAGTTGATACTTCTTGAAAAACATCTTTGTGAAAGTCTGAAGATAAATCGTTAAGACATTTAAAAACAAATACACATCTAAAATATTTAACCCTCTCTTGAAATGGTATCCATTTCATGCGAGTAAATAATTCCTTTGATGGGGTATACATATTACAGTTTAAAATCATTCTTGCAGCCCTCTTTTGTAGTTTAGTTATCTTATCTATATGACTTAAAAACCTGTTTCCCCAAATTTCGCAACAATAATCATTTTGTGATTGTATGAGACATGTGTATAATAATTTCAATGAAATGTCATCTACGTATGGTTTAACTCTTCTAAGCATGGCAAGTCCGGCAAACACTTTTCTACATAAATAATCTACATGATCAGACCATAATAAGTTTTCATCGATCATAATACCTAGACATTTAAAGATCTTACATTGTTCAACACATATATCTTCATACTTTAATGTAATACTGTCATTTTTAAAATGGTTTAATCTTTGTTTACTTCCGATGATCATAAATTTGGTTTTATCAACATTCAAATAGAGTTTATTACATTTTATCCATCTACATATAACATTAAAATCACTTTGCAATTTAATTTGTACATCCGAAAAGGTGGGTCCACTTACATAAAGTGTCGTGTCGTCGGCATACATTACAATTTTTCCATGTTTCAAAAGTTCTGACATATCATCTATATAAATCAAAAATAGGAGCGGGCCCAAAATAGATCCCTGTGGAACTCCAACAGAAATACAGCGATCAGTTGATTTAGAATCTTTTATAGCAACATATTGTTTTCTATTATTTAAATACGAGTCAAACCAAGCTAATGATAGCTTACTCAAACCTATTGTCTTTAACTTATTTAACAAAATATCTGGATTAACCGTATCAAAAGCTCGTCTTAAATCAATAAAAAGAGCCCCTACAATGAGGCCTTTATCTATGCAGTGTAACCAACTGTCTGTTAAAGCCCCAAGAGCCGAGGCTGTAGAATGACCTGGCCGGAACCCGAACTGCGTCTTACTGAGGATATTATGTTCTATTAAATAATCATACAATTGCTGATGAACAGTCCTTTCAATGAGTTTACTTATTGCAGGTAAGATGGAAATTGGACGAAAATTACCAATATTGTTAATGTCGCCTTTTTTGAATAACGGAAAAACCTTTGCATACTTCCAATCATTGGGAAAGACTCCTGTTGAAAAAGACAAATTAATCAATTGAGTAATGGTTGGTACAATAAAAGCTTTAGACTTTTTTAGGAAGATAATATTAATATCATCAGACCCTGTTGCTTTGTTAGAATCCAAGTTTGAAATCAATTTTTCAACATAGCTTTCATTGGTGGAAACAAAGTTAAAAACATAATTGGAAGGATAGCAATTAAAAACATCCCCAATATCATGTTCTTCGGCTTGTATGACATTCATCTCTTGCGCGAGCTTAGCATTTATTCGAATAAAATAATCATTAAATGCATTGGCAATAGCGTCATCGTTATTAAACACCATATCATTGTCGTAAAGAATGGAAGGAAATGATGAGGATTTTGTTGGTAATAATAACTTTAAACATTTCCACATCTTTGAAACATCGTTTACATTTTCTTGATTTCTTTCTTTAAATATTCAGTTTTACTTTTAAACATAGATATATTGACCTCATTCCTTAGATTGGTGTACTTTGACCATAATTCTTCACACATTGTATTTAAATGGGAATCTTTTTGCAATAAAATCTTTTTCTTTACTTTCAAAAATTTTCTATGAATATTATCTCTTTTCTTCATCAGTGTTCTAATATGTGACGTTATCCACGAAAGCGATTGATCTTTAACACGAAATGATTTTATTGGTGCAACTTTATTTACAATAGAGGTAAAAATTAATTTCCAGGTTCTCCAGAAAACATTGACGTCGTCAATGTCCCATAAATTTGACAAAGATGCAGATTCTAAAAGATCATAAAATTCCTGATCGTCAAAATCTTTTAAAGAGCGAAAGGAGACAGTTTTAGGTAGAGACTTTTTCTGTCTTGAATTCAAATTTCGAATAACATACACCATGTAATGATCACTAAGAGAAGTCATTATACATCCATGTTCGACAATTTTTGAAGTACGAGTTGTAAAAGCGAGATCAATAATGGAGGCGGAGTTTTTCGTAACGCGCGTAAAAATATCGATTCATTGAATAAAGTTGTACGAACTCGTCAAATAATCTAGTTTGTGAAATAAACGTGTATCTTTTAATTTACTATAATCACAGTTAAAATCTCCAAAAACGAGTATTTCATCTATTGAAGAACCTGAAGAACATATTGATTCCAACCTTGCTTCAAGTTTTTCAAAAAATGAAACATCACATGACGGAGATCTGTATATACTAATAACATACATGCTTTTCTGAAAAGGTAAAGTAATTTGAATACATATCATTTCTAAATCCAGACTTTCCAAATCGTATCTTCTGGTATAAAAAATCTTATCTGATATATAAATAGCTATTCCTCCACCGTGGCGTGTTCTATCTTTACGTTCAACTCTTAAATTGTCGATCGACATTTCATTATCGGATATAGAAGAATCACAAAAAGTTTCGTTAAAACAAAGAACATCAATATTATTATTGGACAAAAGGTATCGTATTAAATCAATCTTATTTACCAAACCTCTGATATTTAAATGAAAAATAGACTTCCTTTCGATAGTTTAGGGATTTTACCATCTATAAGATTGAGTTGTTGTGAAAAATGGTTCGTAGACTTTTTCTTGAAGGAAGAAATATCTGGTATAATATTGACATTAGTATCCTGGTTTGACATATGACATTTATTATAGGCGCTCTCTTCTTGGCCACCATATTAGTAGTAGGGGCAATATCTTAGTTTATGACCAGTCTGCAGACACTGGCGGCACTGGAGTAGAGCCCCATGTCGGCAGAAATGAGCGCGGTGGTTCGGTTCTCCACAGAATTCACATCCTTGAAATGCACGACTGATTACGTGATGTTGGTGCACTGACTACTGAAGCATAAGTCGAGCGATGATTCATTGGCATGTTGTATTGTTGTCTTGGTGGGAGTGACTGGGGATGTGTGCGTTCACGTGACTGGGTGTATTGAAATGGTGGCGTCTGTTGATATGGAAACGGGTTCTAGGACAATTACCCCCTGGGCAATCACCCCCCGGAAAATTACCCCCGGAAAACTACCCCCCAAGGACAATTACCCCCCGGAAAATTACCCCCCGGAGAATTACCCCCCCGAGGACAATAACCCCCTAAGGACAATTACCCCCCTGAAAATTACCCCCCGGAGAATTACCCCCCGAGGACAATTACCCCCAAGGACAATTACCCCCCGGAAAACTACCCCCGGAAAATTACCCCCTGAGGACAACTACCCCGAGGACAATAACCCCCCAAGGACAATTCCCCCCCGGAAAACTACCCCCCGAGGACAATTACCCCCTGAGGACAACTACCCCCGAGGACAATTACCCCCCAAAGACAATTACCCCCCGGAAAACTACCCCCCGAGGACAACTACCCCCCGAGGACAATTACCCCCCAAGGACAATTACCCCCCGGAAAACTACCCCCCGAGGACAATCCCCCCCGAGGACAACTACCCCCCGAGGACAATTACCCCCCGAGGACAATTACCCCCCGGAAAAATATCCCCCCCCCCCCCGAGGACAATTACCCGCCCCGAGAATAACTAATGTACCCCCGAGGACAACTACCCCCACCCCCTTGAGGACAATCAGGATTCAATAGCAAAAGACGATCTGACACATTGAGAGATGTTGTGAAGGCTACGAGCCCATACAATCCCGTGCATGAACCCACATTCGTTCAAATACTTACGCGTGATCATCCTCATTACTACACATTTTCCTTTAACTATAATGTATGCAACACCTGGTAGTTGCTGTTTTCTACGAAGAATGTAAGTTTTAGGCAATTGTCCAGCGCGTCTCAAAATGCATAAAAATACATTTCTCTTGAGCAGCGTTATTTTAGACACAGTACCCTCTTAAATGAAAACTATTTATTTTGCATCACTCTGGCACTCGTCAAGTGCTATGTACACACGTATGGGCACATTTGATTCTTGATTTATCGAACGAGCAAGAAAAAAAAGGACAAGATTTTTTCAAAATGGTAAAACATAATGTTGTAATCAACACACTTGAAAAGATTTAAGATACTGTATGCGGGTGTGACCGCGCCGTTTGTCCTACCAGTTTCGTTTGTCCGTCAGACATTATATGCGGGTTTGCTATCCGCACATTCTGTCCCCCCATTGTTTTACGTGTATATTTGATAAAAGGAAGCAACTTGGCAAATCAATGTATTTAAACTCATTGTAAATCATGTGGTTGACATTTTTTTCTAGAAATTACATAATAATAACTCTACAATTTTTTTAAAGCAAATGGGCCAGTCCTTTTGAAAGTAGAAGTGAATATTTTCTTTAAAACCTTTATTCTATGAAGGCATACTCGTGATATCGGCCCCATAACTGTTGTAATCGATTATACTTTTGTACGTGGCTTCGTACATCAACCAACTCACTACTAGTATAATTATACTCGTGATACAGGCCCAAATCTAGGTCACTTACTAGGAAATGAGGAATATATAGGAAAGGTGGTAGCTTTTTTAAAAGGCAGTGGAAGGTACAATGAACTGTGATGCTCAGCTATAAACATTAATTACGTATTAATTAAGTATTAATCGAGTATTAGTTACGTTTTGCTATTATTAGTGACAGTGGTACTATCCTCGGTATAAATTGCTTCATTGTATAAATTGTATAAATTGCTTCATTATACGGAGAGAGGTTTTAAACTAACGTCATAACGTAATGAACTGATCGCAACTAATATTCGACCACTTCATCCTTTCTTTCCTAACGAATTCTTTAAAATAACAAGCCGAATAACAATACAGAAAATAACTACTAACAATTTACTGACATTGTTAATTGCACAACACAACGCCACTAGGCTATCGTCGATCCAACAGTAAAAGTAATAAGAGAGGACCAGTAACTACGCCCTCACACATTGCCTGGCGGAAATCATCGAATGACGATGGAAACGCCATTAATCGCAACAACAACAACAACAAGCCCCGCCCCAAGTATTTGGGGGCGTTTCGAGGGTTAATGTAGGAGTTAAATGGGAAATAAAAATGATTAAAAATGGGGTTGAATGTGAGTGGGGGAGGCTAGAGTATTTAAGATAAGGTAGAGCGTAGCACAAATTGGCGGATGCTCAGGGGGTAGGGGCATTTAATTACCGTCAGATGAGCATATTCTAATACTTTATTCATGAAACTGGCAGGTCACTAATTGGCGTATGGTCCAAGGGGCGGAGTCCCCGGAAGCGCAGGGGTTTTAGGCATTCAAATTAAGGTCAGATTACCATCCAGCGGCCAGCCTTAGGTCCTAAGGTGGGGTCCAGGGGGCAGAGCCCCCGGAAGCTCAGGGGTATGGGCATTTAATTACGGTCACATGAGCATACTTTCTTTTCTGTTTCTTTCTATTTAATTTTCTTCAATATAGTTTTTCAAAAGTGTGTGTGTGTGGGGGGGGGGGGGGCTTGAGCCCCCAAGCCCGCCGTTCCGCGGGACCTGACATGTAGGCCTCTAAATAGTAAATAAGCACATTTCTTGCCTGACTGTAAATTTTGATATTTGTCATTCTCCAACAAACGCATAAAAAGTATAATTTACTAAAAAGTGAGGAAAAATCCCGGAAAATTAGGCCATTTCAGCAACATCTGTAAATCACTGGTATCAAATTAGAAAAGAAAAAAAATCACTTTAAAAGTTTATTTTGGTGAGGGGGGGGGGGGGGGTAGCAACTGACTGAATACTTACACCTATGGTGTCGAGGAGCTCTTTCTTTATTTTTTTGTTCGTTAATAAATAAGGTTAGTTTATGTGGGTGTCACTCAAGCGCGGATATACGGGGGCGACAGACCCCCCCCCCCCCCCTCTTTGAAAAAAAAAAGAAAGGAAAGGAAAGAAAAAGAAAGGAAAGGAAAAAAGTAAAGAAAGAAGGGCTAAAAACACGAGTTAGAAGTGGACCCATCAGGGCGCTCACTTATCCGTATCAGGGGAAAAAATACACGGGGGCTCGGGGTGAATTACCCGAAATGCTAAAAAGAGCCCCCAAAAGTCATAAAAGTAGCCCCCGAAATTGTTTAAGTATTTTTTCGCCTGATCCGTATATAGAACAAGGCCCTGGGGCAGCTAGCCATACTCCGATATTTGGGTCGTTTTCCGATCAGAACTAGCCCTAACTATCATTCCAGGATTTTGTTTCAGAACCTGAGACAAAGTTACCCAATCCCTTTAAGTTTCAAAAAGTAGTCTTCATTGACCTGTACATAGGATAAGGTTGGCGGGAAAACTGCAACTGATATCCCCCCTTCTTTTCTTTCCTTCCCTTTATCTCCTCTTTTCCCTTTTTTCTTTCCCTTCTCTTCCTTCTCTCTTTCTTTTTGCTGGGGGGGGGGGGGGGGCAACAGCCTGGGAGGCAAAGCCCTTTCGCCCCCCCCCCCGATCTCCTTCTTTCCTCTTTTTTTCTTCTTCCTTTCCCTTTGTCTCATCTTTCCCTTTCCCTTAGTTTTCCTTCCTTCTTTCTCCGCTCTCGATCGATCTCTAATAGGCGGACGATCGGTGCGGGTTACATTCTACGCGGTCACACGGGCACCTCGCCGCCGAATGTACACGAATATAAAGTGATATATTCGGTCATGACCTTGATACACGAATATGAGGATATTCGGGCCTCTCGTTGCCTTGATTTATCATGTTTATAAATATAATGAGAGTGTGGTAACAATTTAATTTCGAAATAAAAGATATATATTCGCAAAATATTGTCAGCGAGCAAGGAAGATAGACATTTTATTATTTTTGTTACATTTTTTTTTCTCTTAAATAAATACTCTTACCGTTTCTGATATTTTTTTCCTCACAAAATCAACGTTTTCCAAAAAAATGTTGTTATGTAACTAACATTCTCTTGCGGCACCCTAGTTGAAAAACGCTGCTCTGGAATTACATAATCATTGAGATTAATGTACCAGAGAGCGGATACTTATTTTCTTTTAATATGGCACTGTGCATACCATATATTTAACTTGACTGCAATTTTTATTTCAAAATAAATTACAGTACAAGAAAACATATTTTAGTTCACCATGACAACAGAAATATATATATATATATATATATATTTATACATTACATTACATCTATAAACATGAAGAAAACCTTAATTTTGGAATAGATCATGGATGAGGGCCCATTATACATACAAAGACAAATATACGATCAGCTGATTAGAAAAGTTACAGAGGATGCATAAACATTGAAATCTTACATCCTAATTTCTTTGTTGTGCCATTTTGGGGGAGACTGGCTGTAACGCGTACTCATCTGCGCGCAATGTATTGTTAAATTTCTAAGAAATGTAAATTCCGTACTTTGATTTGATACATGCGTCTTCTGGCAATTGACTTTGATTCAATACATGTGGCATATTAAGTCAAACTTCACAAGGATGGAATGGAGGTAGTGGATGTTTCTAGCTTTCATATGGCCTAGAGTTTGAAGAAGTTTCACCAATTAAAAATTAGAAAATTATGATTTGTTGAAGGTGCAAACACAAATATGCAACTCCGTGACGTGTCTTGTGAGCTCCCCGCCTATTTGCACTGTAGTACTAGAAAACTCTTCCTTAACAATATTTTTATCATACATTCACATAAAATATAATTAAATATGATTATTGCAAATATGTTTATACACAACCCCTCTACGAAACAAATCTATTCCGTCATAAATAAATTAAAATCCTCGGGGGTAATTGTCCTCGGGGGGTAGTTGTCCTCGGGGGGTAGTTGTCCTCGGGGGGTAATTCTCCGGGGGGTAATTTTCCGGGGGGTAATTGTCCTCGGGGGGTAGTTGTCCTCGGGGGGTAATTGTCCTCGGGGGTAATTGTCCTCGGGGGGTAGTTGTCCTCGGGGGGTAATTGTCCTCGGGGGTAATTGTCCTCGGGGGGTAATTCTCCGGGGGGTAATTTTCCGGGGGGTAATTGTCCTTGGGGGGTAATTGTCCTCGGGGGTAATTCTCCGGGGGGTAATTTTCCGGGGGGTAATTGTCCTTGGGGGGTAATTCTCCGGGGGGTAAATTTCCGGGGGGTAATTGTCCGTGGGGGGTAGCTAAGGGGGGGGGTTTGACCAAAATAATGACGATGCAGAGCATCGTCCACGAGCCGCGAAGCGGCGAGCCGATTTTTTTTTGGGGTGTTTATTTGAACTCCGTAAGTGATGTTTTCCTGGCATCTATTAACACAATGGAGACCATAAAAAGCAGTGCATGATAACGTCTTTTTAAATCAAGTAAGAGTAAATACACAGTTATATCCAGAGTTATCATGTGTTTGGTTAAGTTACCAGATGAGTTGAATATCTTCTCACAATATTTGCACTTGAAAGGGTTTCTCTCCAGCGTGCGTTCTTTTTTCTTTCTTTTTTTTTTTTTTTTTTTTTTTCCTTTTTGTTTTGTTTTTTGTTTTGGGCCGCCCAAGGGGGGGGGGGGGGGGTTTAAACCCCCTAACCCCCCCCCCCCCCCCGTAGATCCGCGCCTGGGGGTGTGTGCGATTACGTGACTGGATATTAGACCGTGGGCCGAGCGCGATTTTAGGGCTTAGTTTTCTTTTTTTGGACTGACTTTGTGGTACATAGTTTTTGGTAGCCAGAAATTAGGATAAAAATACACAAAATCCAAATCAGCTTATTCCCGTGACTGAATCCTTGCCGTTCGTATAAAACATAAGTTTAATTGACAAGTTATTTAAGAGAAATTTGCGTGAACGAGACCGCCAACTCTCCGTTCGTACACGTGTATAAACTCACCGTGCGACGAGAGTGAAACAGCACATTCTCCGTCTCCATCGTACGATGAAATTATGTAATCCATTCGAATATTTCCCAAAGCTAATCACATTTGCCGATGTAAATAATATGATTTTGCAAATATGAACTCGAAAAAACTATTGAAAACCTCGTCATGGTGAAAATATTTCGAAAATGGGCGGTCATAGCTACCATGAAACAGACGAGAAATAGCGCGTTGCCAATTTGATATTATTGTAAGGATCGTATGCAATTCTCTTGAATGTACGTACTCTGTGTAGAGATCAGCTGGCTCCGTACCGACAAGACTCGAGTAATTTTTGTGTAATTAAAACTTTTGATGAAAACATTTCTTATATTAGCAATGCAATGGTAGTTTAAGAATAGGCCTACAGAATTAGAGTCCCTAAATATTCATTGTAACTATAACAAAAGATATATGTCTTTTTTTAGTACTTTTTACATGTTTTCAAATGTTTGATTTTTTGTTGTTGGTTTTTTGATTTTTTTTTTCGGGGGGGGGGGGGGGAGTACTCGCTTAATAATAGGGTATACGGGGATGTGGGTGATTTTTCTTCCTGGAGGAAGAAATGTGACAATGTTTATTCATATTCCATATTCCATTTCAGGAAAGTAAAAAGAAAAACAAAATGAGTAGAACTAAAACGTTTTTTTGGTGACATGTGACAATTTATTTCTTCAATCGTTTATTCATGTTCATCTTTAATAAATTCATTGGTTTCTTCCTTTATAAAATATTTTATTTTTGGTTAACAAATTATGCCATGTGGTGGGGGGGGGGTACTCACATTTGGTTCCGACTGGGGTGTGTCGCTAACAACTGACACCTTGTCACCATTTGTTTAGTCAAAAATGTATAAGTCCTGACAAAATGTATAAGGCCGACAACTGACCCGTACCTATATTTAATGGTCATTTAGGCAGAAAGGGGCCATTATTTAAAAGGTTTGTTTGTATACTCCAGCGAAAAAATTAGCTAAAATTAGCTTGAAGAAATAAATATATGCTGTCACATGTAATTCCTTTCGGAAGTTTATACTTAAATGAAGAAGTTCCAGGTATACCGTGGTAACGGTTCGTCCGTATCTTAATTGTCATAGCTGGGAATATGGGTAACACAACGGGCGAAGTAACAAGTACAGTTGTAACTTACGAATTTCTGCCAAGGGATGAAGTAAAATAACACGATATCACATCAGCAAATGATCACTACAAAAATATGAAGAAATATACAAATTTGTCCAGTTAGAAGACACAATTTTCTTTGAAGTTCCTCGAAGTTCCTCGCCTACATTAGATGGCAATACAAGTACAAGCGATTTGGTATGAGCTGAATCCAAATGAAGGGCAAAATTAAGAGTTGTGAAGCGGCCCTACCGTAAGACATCCAAAATATTGTGCCCTTTTTCAAATTTCTCACTAAAGAGTGATGACCGCAGGGGCTGTTCTTAACGTTTAACTTTGAATCCGCGGCTCGAGATTTTAAGCGGCCGGTGTCATGTAGGACTTCTAAAAACAAGATTATCATACAGATGGCCCCCACATTGAGCTCTGAACCCAACAATTTTGAAATTTGAGCGTGGGCCCTCAACATATACAAACCCTAAAGAATTATAATCATGACCGCCTATGAACAAAATAGTTTGGGAACCTGCATAAGTGCGGGGCTCCACACTAACTTTTTTGTCATAAGGAGTCTATACATTTTTGGGGGTTTGTCTACATACGGCACTTTTTTTTATTTTTTAGAGGGGGGGGGTCATCTTTAACCTATTCCTAATTTATACTACACATCTGTTTTGTAGTTAACCTTGAATAAATTGATACAACTTTTTCAACTAGATAATGCAAAACATATGTTATTTACCTCTTATTAGTCTAATATATTTATGTGGTCCCAAGAGGTTTCGACTTGTGCAAGGTTACCTGTACATTTAAACGTGTTAAATTGTAAGACTTACGGTCCGGAATAAGAGTCAGTGACGAAGCTCCGAGGGGAGGGGGGGGGGGTCAAAAGGGCACATGCATTTTCTGAATTGTATTGTAAGAAAGAGAGAGAGAGAGAGAAATAGAGTGAGAGAGAAAGAATAAGAGATCATGGTCAAGGATTTAAATTCAATTTTCTTTAAAATTGTAAACCTGGTGTTAATGAAACTATCTGATATGTCATTGGCTCGTAGTGCCACGTACAAAAATTAACCACGACTATGATGTTTATTGCTGTGAAAAAAACTATTGACTTTTCACCCAGTAAATTATTATCATGTTTTCGATATTGTTATTGAAAAAGAAAAAAGAATTTTCTTTTGTCCTCGAACCAGCGGGGTCTACTGGGTTCAAACAGAAATTTCTAAACATCAATTGAAACTTATTCCAGGAAGCCTAACAATTAAAGCCAGGGGCGTACGCAGGATTTTTTCAAAATTTGAAAATCGCGCCGGCCGAAAAGTCGATAAGTGGGGGGGGGGGGGGGGGGGGGTAAGCGGACACTTTTTTTTTTTTTTTGTCTCGGAAAAATGGAGGGGGGGGGGGGGTAAGGTCACTTTACGTTAGCCGAGGGCATAATTTTTTTTTTTTTTTTTTTTTTTCAATTTAAAAAAAAACAAAGGGGGGGGGGGGGTTTAGTTTTTTTTAGGGGGGTTTACACACATAAAAAAACCAAAGGGGGGGGGTTTGAACCCCCCAAACCACCCCCCCCCCCTGCGTACGCCCCTGATTAAAGCTTTTGTTTATTCAAATAGCCTTGTAGAGGCGATGAACAGATATGAGTTATAATACAGGGCCCCGGGAACGGGGGGGGGGGGGGGGGGTCTGTCATTTTGGGGTCCCCAATTGGGACAATTTTTTTTTTTTTTTATTTTTTTTTTATTTAAAAAAAAAAATCTCTTCGAGGGATACATTTTATAGGATTTTGTGAAAGAAACGTTATAATTCTTTCTAATCTTCATTTGTGGCTGACGGCTGTGTGAAAATTTTGTAAACGAAGCATATAATGATAAACATTAAATATATCATACGAAAAAAAATTGCAGGGTGTGCTGCAGCACCCCAGCACCCCGCTTCCCAGGGCCATGTAATAATAATACACAGCCGTTGGCACTGCGAACAGTGAAAACAACAATGTGAAATCAACAGTGAAAACAACAAAGTGAAATCAACTGTGAAATCAACTACATGTTTCAAAAGTCCCTAAAGAGTAAATTGCTATTCCATATCCTATAGCATTACATAATATTAATAATAATACTACTTGATATTTATATAGCGCACATATCCACCATACAAGTTGCTCACGGCGCTTCGGTGTTTCACCGGTGTCAGGGGCCAGAGTGACCGGGTGACGTTCTGTGTCCTAAGACACAGAACGCCGAAAATTGGTTGGCGATACACGTCCGTCTTCGGCGATATGTGTCTTGGGTCGGACGCATATCGCCGCGTATATCACGGCGAAATCAGTCCACTGGCGAAATGCGTTCTACAACTTAAAAATCGACTTAAAGTGTGCATATCTCCAGTCTCTCTCTCACACAAACCCTGGTCTTCCTCCAGTTTCATCTATCTTTTCATTCATCCCTCTCGGGCTCTCCCTTCTCTATTTTTATGTCAGTATACCATTACTTTTCTCTCTTTCTTTTTATCTTCTCTCTCTCTCTCTCTCTCTCTCTCTCTCTCGTTCTCACTGCCGACTCTATTTTTTTTCACCTTTTATCTTTCCTCTCGTATCAGTGCTCACATCTGTTTACCCCCACCACTTTTGTTTTCCTTGTTCCACTCTCTATCTACCGCCTCCCCCCTCCCCTCTCCCCTCTCTCTCTCTCTCTCTATCTTTCTCTCCCTTTACATGTATATTAATAATTATCTAGCTTGCATAATTTTTGCTTTTCTTAATGTTCCAGGATGCACGAATTCATTATTTATTATGTTCTATATAAAATATTCATATTTAAAGTATCATACAATTATTTTGTGTAATGTTGTTTTCCATAGTATTGATTATCACTAATACTTCATGTATACTTGTGAAGAGTCTTGTGGAGACTGACTTCCCCTATAATGAAAAGGGTGGTAAGTTTCGGGGAGGGGGTGGGGGGTAATTGTCATCGGGGGTGGTTGTCCTTCATGGTTCTCCTCACCTTTTAACTTTCCTCTCGTATACGGTACTCAACCCCCCCCCCCTCTCTCTCTCTCTCTCTCAATGAATATTTAAAAATAGAATACCAAATTTGCATGAATTATAATTCAGTAGAGTAGCAAATTTGTAGCGCTATTATTTAAATGCAAGTGATTATCCAGTAAAACTTTTGCGTTGAATGGACCTTCCGTGGCCTAAGTGTTACGCCCCCCCCCCCCCCCCCCGCCCCCGGCCCGGCCAGGTCAAACTTGCTCTCAGAAAGCCCAGTCATTATTATTATACTTCAAGTTAGATGATACTTGTTTTGAAGACAAGTAGCATGCACAAAAAGACAAGACCCATATAGTGAAGACAACATGAAGACAACGCAAGATGCGGTCCTGTTCCTCTTTAGTTAACATTACATCACGACCATCACTATTGCATTTATGTTTTCGAATATTATAATAGCTGCCTATTCGAAAATTGCCCGCCTTTCGTCTTAATGATCTTTTCTGGTTTAATTAGGAGAAAGTGTCAGGGTAAACCCCACTGATCAAGTACTGCCTGACAGCATCCATGATGATCTAACACATGGTTAACATTCACTAGCTAGCTGCTTTGGCCCTGGCCTGGACGCGTCTTATTTTTCGTACCAAGGCGAGCCCAGATTGAGCTCGCGAGGGAAACCGGCGAATGCGCATTCGCATAGGAAGCCAGCGCATGCGCACGTGGAATCCGGTAGGGTGGTTAATAGGGTGATACTAATCAGGTGGGCTGTATAACGTACAGAACACTTTATAATTTCGTTAGAATTGCCTTTATTTATTTATTTATTTATTTATTTTTCTTACATCTAACCACTTTTTTTGTAAGCACGATTACTTGAAAATGGCTCAATCAAATGCCTTCAAATTTGGCGCACATTATGTATAGGCATATGTACATATTTTTTCAACATTGACCTTTACTGATGACGTCATCTAGGCGCCATTTTGTAAAATTTTACGAAAAACAACTCATGATCATATCTTCATAACCAAAAGGCATTTCTCATTCATATTTATCATGATCAAGGTCAATATCCGTCCGGTCAATTCAGGTCAAATAACGCGGGCGTGCGCGTACGTCCGCGCGTCAATGCGCGCGCAAAATTTCGAAAAGCTCAAAATCGTCTCAAAATCATTTTGCATACGTTTTAGGCCATTCTAAGCATTTTATACAAAATCGCGCACACGCGCATGCGTGCGCGTTTTCGCGCGTAAAACTATTGCACAACATAGAATCGCCATTTTTTTTTTCTTCATAATATTCCACATATATTTACAAACAAATTGATAGTATGTTTGTCTCTTTATGACTATTAATAACGGAATGATCGACCGTTTAACAAAAATTTCCGTTCGCGCGAGCTTTAGTAATACATAGCATATATGGTCAAAAACATGCCTATACAAAAACCATTGTAGCTCTTTAGGATGCAAGGTGACCCCAATTTTGTTTCATATTTTAATAGAGTATGATTCGGAGATATTTTTTCATGTCTCATTTGACCCTCAATTAACTTCTGACGTCATCAAAATGGCCTCCGAACTCAAAATTCCAATTTGCATATTATGACGTCAGCATATTTATGGAAAATTGATTGTATCTCTGTAAATATTGATCGATTTTCTTCCAAATTTTTATATGTTCCAGCTGAGACAATTTTCTACAAATGCAGTAACTATTATCCTTCATTTTGACAAAGGCATCATGGCGTATTTTTGCGATTAAAGGAGGCATGTCAATTTTTCACATTTTGCGTGTATTCTCTATGGGACATGACTCTTTCTCAAAACTGGATTCTTCATTCACGTCTTTCGCGAGCAATATATCTGTCGTTTTAGCTTCGTTTTTGCTGAGCTTCGAGTATGTTGAAGCTGAGACAATAAGCTATCACAAATGTGCCCTTTAAATTTAATTGAAACAGCCCACCTATACTTGTTCAAAACAAGTATTACAAATCTAGTTATACAAATCAATCTGTCATCAACTCATCGTCATTTCAATCGGTAAAGACAGCGTGTTACTAATAGAACTTTGGAGTTGACGTAAAGGTTGGAATCTCAGTTTATTTAGATTTTTTCCTTTATAAATAGTGAAGCAAAGCAATAATAGTCCAATTGTTTGTGACCTCTTTGCAAGCTTTCGCAGCTTGTTATGTATGAAAATGAGTTCATACTGGAATCTGGGCTCGCCGTGGTACAAAAAAATAAGACGCGGCCTGGACGCGCATATTTTTTTTTACACAACTGTTTGGCTATTTTTGCGAAAAAAAATCCTAGAAGTGCTCTGGTGAAAGAGTCATCAACGCACACCGCTTACAATCACCAGCAGCAATATTGTACATGTGTTTAAAGCACTTACACCCAGGGAATTGAAGATAATAGAAAAGGGAAAACAAAGAAATACATAAGGAGAGTGGAGAGGACCCCCCCCCCCCCCCAACTCAGTGTTATTTAGGGTACGCATATGCGTGTTCCCTCCTTTTGAAAACACCCCCTAAGTCCGGTGTGTAAAGTCAATTTTGTGTATGTACGAGCCGGACTTTGGTGCGTGAAAAGTACCCCTTTACCGGACATTTTGGTAACACGCATGCGGTCATTCCGACCCGGAGTGGGGAGGGGGGGGGGGGGGGGCGGGGGAGAGGATATGAAGCAGGAAAAACAGGGAAATCCATAAAGAAAGAGAAGAGGATAGATCAAAGGTAAAACAAAGAAATACACGACGACAGAAAAGAGGGTATATTTAAGCTAGCTTGCTGGCTCTCCAATCAATTAGGGCTTCTACAATCGTAATCAGGGGCGGCGATTTCTTTTCATGACCAGGGGGGGGGGGCGGACGAAATGCGAGGGACGAGGGAACATAGTGAGCAAGAGGGGCCAGTGGCATAATGAGCAGAAACGTTTGGGTGTGTGTGTGTTTGTGTGTGTGTGTGTGTGGGGGGGGGGGGCTCAAGTATTTACGATCAGGTAGAGCAAAGCGAGCGAAGCAAAAAGCTTAAATTGGCGTGGGGTCCAGGGGCAAAGCCCAGGCGGGAGTCATGGGCGGAGCCCCATGAAGCTCAGGAGTTCTTTAGGCATTTAATTACGGTCAGATGAGCATTTTGATAAGGTTTATTTGTGATACTGGCAGGTCACTAATTTGGAGTGAGGCCTAGGGGGTGGCGCCCCCAGAATCTCAGGGTTTTACGCAGCGCTCAAAATACACGGGGGCGGTGGGCGATTCGCCCCGTGAGCTACAAAATCGCCCCCGTCAGGTTGCTCACGGGGGTGATTGCAAAATTAAAAATCGCCCCGGTGGAATTATAAAATAAAGATAATCTTTTCTGTTATAACTTTAACACAATATTGAGTTTCAATTTTCAAACCTTAAACCAATGAAATGGAACTAAGATTAGCGTGCAAGATTTCTCGTTTTATGGGTAGGCCTATTATTACCGATTCAGCTCGCAGTGCAGTGCCGCCGTCAGCAGTGGTTATAGGCCTACTGCGCCGTTAGTAGCGGTGCGTGTGCACGCTCCCGCGCCATGGTCATGGCCTGGAGAAGTTTTTCGATGTCAGCATATAAATGAACCTCGACCAGTAAATCAATATTAGGGACTTTTAGATTTGTACGATGAGAACGTGGACTGCAACGTGTGACCTCCTTTTAAGGCACTGCCAGTGCCTTAAAAGGACGTAACACGTCCACGTCCACGCAAATCTAAAAGTCCCTTTTGAGGAGAAGAGGAAGACCAAAATGTCGTGGATCAGGGGCGGCGATTTCTGTTAATGACCGGGGGGACGAAATGCGAATTTGTTTTACGAGGATGTTATGCGAGGGAGCGTAGCGACCTAAAAAGATTGAGGGGGGACGTGTCCCCCGTCCCCCCCCCCCCCGGGATCGTCGCCCCTGCGTGGAATGATATGATAACATGGGCAGATCTACGGCGGGGGGGGGGGGGTAGGGGGTTTAACCTCCTCCCACCCCCCCCCCGGCCCCCTTGGGCTGCCAAGTGAAAGTGTAATATTAAAGCGGGGGGAGGGGGGAGGGGGATTCTGGAGAGGAGGACTACTAATCTATTTTATTTTTTTCAGGGGGCGGGGGGAAGTGAAGCGCCGTTTTAACATGACTTTCTTTTTAACTCCTACTTTCACCTATCTCAGATAACCCTAAGTTTTTGGTTGCTGCTTTATATGTAGTTGATAATGCATGATTAAAATAAAGAGAGAGAGAGAGAGAGAGAACCACCATCATTTTGCAATGTAATGTACATTTGAAAACATTTCTTAGCGTCTCAACCCTAAAAAAAAAGGCAAAACTATTTTTGGGGAAAAGCATCATACTGAATTAAATAAAGAATAATAGCTTTATATTGGATCATACTAATACTGATACGGGCTAAAGACAATGTGGTATTTGTATAGAGGTATTCCAAAATGACATTCTGATAATCAACATTTGTTCTGGTATCATATGTATATACGCAAAATACAACTGATCTTTATGATTTCTTAACGTGACATAGCTTCTTCTCCCTCTGCAAACAAAACAGAAAACAAGGTTATTTAATAAAAGGACCATGCGACAAATAATCATTGTGATTCAAATTGATGCAAGGATTTTTTTGAATATGCAATGCTTTTCACCAGAATCTTCTTTGTAAAAACGACTTTTACAAATCTCAGCCATGCAATTCTGCCACTGTGCTGTAAGATCACTTTGAGATTAAGGGAAGTGTATTATGTAATGGGTATTTCAAATTGAATGGAACGTCTCAACTCAGTAAGCATGGCTGAGATTTGTAAAAGTTGTTTTTACAAAAATGATTCGGGTGAATAATAGTGCTTATTCAAACAAATATTCGCATCAATTTGAATCACAATCATTATTTGTCGCTTAATCCCTTTTAATGACCATGTTTTCTTTTTCGTTTGCAAGGGGAGAAGAAGATATGTCACGTTAAAGACATCATAAAGATCAGTGTTGTATGCGTATATATTATATACACAGGCCAGTAACAGCTATGTAGCTTGTAAATTTGTAAGAGGGAAAATGCTGATTGAAATGATAATGATGAAATAGCAAATAATTGAGGAGTATCATAGGTACCAATTCAATGGATATTTGTATTTAGAGCCCCCGTCAGTAATAAAAGAGCCCCGTGAGAAGGCTCACGGGGGCTCTTTTTTCGGGGGAAGAGCCCCCGTGGACAAAAAATTAATTTGAGCCCTGCCCCCCACCCCACCCACTCAGTGTTATCTAAGGTACGCACATGTATGTTCCCTCTCTTTGAAAGCACCCCTCTATCTCCGGTGTGTAAAGTCAGTACGGGCCGGATTTTTGTGTATTACGGGCCGGACTTTGTTGCGTGAAAAGTACCTCTTTATCTGAAATTTTGGAAACACAAATTCGGTCCCTCCGGGAGGGAGGGGGGGGGGGGCTTTGTTCTTTATCTTTTCTCTTCTCTTTTCCTTTCTCTTCTTTTTTCCTTTCTCTTCTCCTTTCTTTTCTCTTCTCCTTTCTTTTCCTCCTTTCTTTTCCTCCTCTTCTCCTTTCTCTTTTTCTCTTTTTTTCTTCCTCTTTTTTTTCTTCCGTTTGCGCCGCCAATAGGGGGGGGGGGCGCGGCCGTTTCGGCCCCCCCCCCCTGGATCCGCCACTGCCTAACGTTAATAGCATCATCCCATTGAATGTTGTGTTCAGTATTTAGGGCGTTCTATTACTGAATGAGATGGAATGCCTAATCTGAGGGCTTTGTTGTGCTCTTTAAAAAGAGCACACAATAGGGGCAGTGCCATTTAAACTTAAAGGGAAGGATAAGAGTTTTTATTGCTCACGACGGCTATGTAGAATGTTCTGAATTGCTTAAACTGTATAGCTTCCGAGGGCTTCGACTCCTGGATCACTGGCTGGGGCACTGCAACCTTGCGACCCACCAGGGGCACTAATAGTGATCCCATTAGTAAAGACAGAAGTGGTTCCAAAGACAACCCGCTGTTGTATAAAATTGGCCTTAGGAAAGAGTGTGAGTTTCCATA
The DNA here is from genome assembly GCF_000002235.5 of Strongylocentrotus purpuratus. NCBI lineage: Eukaryota > Metazoa > Echinodermata > Echinoidea > Camarodonta > Strongylocentrotidae > Strongylocentrotus > Strongylocentrotus purpuratus. The sequence goes on along the minus strand of NW_022145601.1, from coordinate 22,799,496 downwards.
GCTCAAGACGGTCATCTTAAAGGTTCTGAATTGCTAAAACTTGAGAGCGTCATGGGGCTCCGTCCCGTAATTCCCAGCAGGCCCCCAATTTCTGCCATGTTGTACGGATCCATTGGAAAGCAAAATAAGCCCCAATAAATAATTGATATATAAATATATATATGTGTGCTCTGTATCTGTGCTCTGCCTCTTGACCCCATTCAGAAGGGCTAGCGTTTACGTGCGATTGCAATGTGCTTTGTGCCCTCGTTGCTTTCGCCCCCGCCCCGCCCCCTTAAAAACCCTGGAACCACCGCTGAGAAATGTATAGTTCTACCCCTTTCCTATTGGTGGAGTATAAATTGTTGTTTGCAAACTTTAAAGTTTAAAATTCATAATCTGGTACTGTGCGATAAGTCGTATGACTTTGGTCTCCCCATAGCAATTCATTCAAATAACAAATTCAGGCATTTTTTAAATTTAAGGAAAATTCCATTAAATTCCAGAAAATTGGGTGTTCTTTTTCAGGAAACTCTATGTAAACGATTAAATACTAATACATAAAAAATCTTCCTTTAGTCGATGAAATTTTTCGCTACCGTTTCTCCTTATAACTACAGCATTATATGCAATAACTAACTAAAATGATTGCTAACCCTATTATCTAGGAAATTACATATACTTACGTTACGTTGTATATTTTGATATCTGTCTAATATAATTGTTTGGTCAAGGCCTATGCGGCTGCTTATACATTTCTTGTTTTATTTTTATTTTATAATTGATTATACTACACTTCTCAATAACTTTTGGAGATCTACTTATCCATCGATGTATTTTTCCTCAAGATATATATATATATGTATATATATGCAAATTCCCCCCACCATCTTTCCGTTTTTCCCTAATGTGTTCTTTTCTATTTATGTTGTTTCTATTTTTACCATTTGTAAACAACCGTATTTTTCTGGTGAATACTCTTGTCAGTTCTTAAATTTGTATTTTCCTTCTTTATGCAGGACCATTATGTAAAGCAGCCTGCGAGCTGATCAATGTTATCCTGTTAAAAGTTGTTTGTTTTAATAAGTAATTGAATAAATGTAAGGTATAAGTTTCAGCGTTTTTCACCTGGTTATTCCCATCTAATCAACACATTTCATTCCAGATGAAGAGCTCGAGATTAATTGATTTAAATCTCATGATCAGGATTGATTTATTGATGAGTTTTTATAAATAAGAACAAACTGAATTCGCTTAATATTTCGTCTTTTTCTTTTTGTATTTTAGGTTGCCCATCTTCCTAAAGACGACATGTTCTCCTTCAGTGCCCAGGTAATAAAGGACAAGATTAGTTGTAATACTAATAATGATAGTGAAAATAATAATAATAATAATAATAATACTGATGATGATGATAATAATAATAATGATACATAATAATAATGATAATAATAATGATAATAATAACGATGATGATAATAAATTTAATAAATCATAAATAATGATAATGATAACGATGGAAAGTGCTCAGCATTATATAGAATATATGTATGCACTTTACATTTTTTTCTTCAAAAGAATAATACATTAACATATATTGTTTCAGAACATAAAATACATAGATATCTCAGGGCAACCAAAAATAAGAACGTAATGAAATCAATATTTATGTACGTGTGGAATTAGGCATGCATGCGTGTCTTTAATAGTAGTATGTCTCATTTGCACGGCAAAAAAGTGAAAAGGATGAATTTCAACGGCATTTGAAAGATAAAACTAATTGAGAACTTCCCTCAAAACGAAAAGGTTTGAAAATGTCTTTAAATGGGAAAATAATGACCATTAGTTTTTGTTTTGTTTTGTAGCATTCTTTATTGTATTCCTTCAGTACAAAATACAAAATCCATACATCTTAATTGATTAATACATAACATATCAAAATGTAAAGGAAATTGTACATCCCTCAGAAATACATAATATAGTTTAATACACAGTACATAATGTCTTCAAATTAATTATACTGAATGAATATTATAGATCAAAGTCTTACGAAAAGACAGACATACATACCAGACACGCTCACATGGTCAGACATACATACAATCTTACATATCCCCTCCCCCTCCATTCCCAAACTCTACAAATCCCCCTACCTTCCCGAGCACAGTCACATATACACAGTTATTATATAAAAATTATATACAAATGTTTGAGTCGACTTTAGTGATTGCAATTCATTTAGTAACCCTTGTACCGCATGGTCGTACATTTCGTGCTGCACAATGATTCAATCAGTTTAATTTTGGCCATTACAAGAATTGGGTTATCGATGTAGACAAATGCTCATGTACCTTTTACAGCTCATTTTATGTATGTTATTACCAAAGAAAAAAAAAGGTCAGTCACTCACTCACTCAATAGAGCCTGACAGTAAGTCTATAAAGTAAACGGGTTTTCTTGCATAATTTAAATATTACGACACTGTTCACGAATAGGACATACGTGACATATTCATAATTCCTGCGAAGTTCTACATAATGCTGCAAATGGGACATGGTATACCTTTAACGCTATCTTTTTCTTTCGTTCCTTTTCACTTTCTTTTTGACGCTCCGCATAATTTTCTCACCGCAATCGCAGTGGGATCTCAAGTCATTGGAGTTGAAACTGAAGCTTGAGCACAGACTGACTGTATACAAAACCGAGAGATGGACGTCGTTAGAAGATCTGAAGAACATTTACAAACCCCCGCACTTCCCGATCCCAAGTGTATGTGTTATAAATATTGAGGATTTGCTTGTTGGAGGTGTGCTAATAGTGTATTTAAAAAAAACATAGCCAGCATACTTCATAGCCATTTTACATTTCAGTGTGCGTTCTCGACCTTTTTCAGGGGTACCTTGGGCAACAGCACCCCTTCCGAAACGAAATTATGGGGCACGGGCCCTTAGCCTGTAGGCTACGCCCTGAAGATTGGTCAGGTTAAAATGGTCTGCAACTGGACTTTTGGCTGATTTTAGTTACTGTCATTGGCAGTTTGGGGAGATTGTACATGTGTAAACAATTAATGTGGGTGGGCGTGGATGTGGTATGGGTTTGTGGATGTGTGTGAGCCACTGTGAGGGTTTATCTATCACTTATTCGGTTTTTGATCCTGGAAAGCTCCGTGGGTGGATGAAATTGAGAGTGGGGGTAACCATGAAAACCATAGACATGAAGTGAATAGACGACTAAGCCATTACATCTGACAACATGGGCCACTATATTGCACGTACTGGTAGAATACCCCCTCTCAATCATGATCATAATGGTATATATTTCAGCTCTAGTGCAGTGTAATGGTACTTTCTTTATCAGAAACCAGTTCTGTTTATACGTCTTCAGAATTAGCTCACGTTGTGAGTACGTTCCCCCTCCAGAATTAGAAATATGCCTACGCTAGAGAAACCCTGGACCTAGTGTTAGTGGCTTCACTTCGTACATCAATCAAATTGACAATGTCCCCTTATTTGCCTTCTCACGCTTTTGTTGACAGAATTGCATGATAAAAACACTTTTGAATCTAATTTATTGTTTTTTTCTTCAAAAGGTGATGGCCAACTGGAGGTCAGATAAAGAGTTTGGTACTCAGAGACTTTCAGGATGCAACCCAGCTATGATCCGACTTTGCACCAAGATACCGCCCAAGTAAGACTGCATTTATTCTTCAAAAATCAATGTATTTTACATTATTTACCTTATGACACCTTGTTGATAGATATGCATGATTACATCCTTCATATTCGTTCGTGTCTCCTGAGATCAAGATTAATGTATCTTTCCCGGGGTGCGAGATAGGACTATAATTGTAGCGTGCCCTCAATTAACACAATTATACAATAACAATTAACATTACATTTAATTAAAAGAATGAAGCAATTAATATTACTCTCATTTTATATTATATATATTATGAATCAATTAATTTGGTCGATCCAGGTTGATGGCACAAACACGACACTACTGGACAGAAATCCTAATAATTACAGAGCCTGGTCTTGTTGCTCTGTTCGGCAGCAGTTTAAGGATATGGAATCTTGCGGCACATTACTCACGAGAGTTCTAACAAGCCAAGCTTATACAGAGCCTAGTCTTTGAATTAGGCTGACCCACACACAATGCTGGGCTGGGATTCGAACCCTCCACCCTTGAATTGAGAGTCAAGTGAATGAACAACTTTGCCATGACACCTACTTATGGACTTCAAAAGAGATGTAGAATTTATCATCTTGGATTTAACTCTGGCTACCTATATCAGTAAAAATTGAATTTCAAGAATACATCTGATAGGTATCCATTTCATTCCTTGGGAGACTGTAAATACATCTGGGAATGCAGTATATAGGGACAAACACATTAGGCAGAAATTTGAACGCTCAATCTATCAAATGAGAATCAACCGAAGGTACCACTTATAATACAGAGATCCAGCAAGAGATCCAGCAAGAGATCCAGCAAATCTGTCTCTGTCCCTTCTATGTCTTTCGCTTTCTCTTTCCTCATCAATATCTCTGCTGTCTCGTTGCCTTTCACATTCTCTATCTCTCTTATTTCTTTCCTTTTCTCTATCTCTATTCCTCCTATATTTTCCCCCATCCCTATCTCTGCTGTCTCGTTGCCTTTCACATTCTCTATCTCTCTTATCTCTTTCCTTCTCTCCATCTCTTTTGTCTTCTCTCTCTCCACTTCTATCATTCCTCCGCTCCTCTCTATCTCCCTTTCTGTCACTTTCCCTCTCTCCATCCAAATCCCTCCTTCCTCTTTTATCCATCCTTGGTTTGTCTTCTCGTTCCCTATCCCAACGATTATTCCGATCCATCTGTTCATCTTCTCTTCTCTTAACTTTGGTTTCGTCATAATCGTATTTGATAGAATGGTATAAACTCCAAGCTTCGTCATCGTCGTATCTCCTCCTGCTCCTCCTATCATATTCCTGCTTTGTCTGTTCTTTCTATCTGCTATAGTCCTCATCTGATTTCTTTTTTAATTTTCACAACGGGAGTCGACTCGCTGTCGTCGCTATCATGTGCCCTCTTCTTTTTTTTTCTCTGATTGCTTCTTATTTTTGCTGGAATTTTATTTCCTTTTATTGGTGGAACTAATTCCTCTTCATCTTCCTTGTTTGATGTTGGAGGTGTCTTGAGGGCGCATAATTTGACTCGTGATGTACTCTTCAGCTGTAAGGTTGACGCCTTTGCATTTAGTGTAGAATAGAATATTTCTCTCCCTTTAGTGTAGAATAGAACTCCTCCTTGAAATCATTCCACTTCGTGTCAGTTCAGTCAGGTTTGGCATGGAACACAAAGCTTCTACTAGGTGATGTGAAGTGGTTGATTTTGGGCACTCGATATCTTCAAGCTTGACAGTTTAGATCTGTATTAGGTTGACGCCTTTGCATACAGTGTAGAATAGAACTCCTCCTTGAAATCATTTCCACTTAGTATCAGTTCAGTCAGGTTTGGCATAGAACGCAAAGCTTCTACTAGGTGATGTGAAAAGGCTGATTTTGGACACCCAACATCTTCAAGCTTGACAGTTTGCTTGTAAGTTTGATGACTTTTAAGTCATTATATAATAGAACTCCTCCTGGAATTACTCTCTACTTAGTGTTAGGTCTGTCAGGTTTGGCATGGAACACAAAGCGTGAAAAAAAATCTCTTTTAACTGCTTTCTTCTCGTTTTCCTATTTTTAATGAAACCACACGAGAAAACACGTGTATGCGAGTGTCGGGGGGGGGGGGGGGGGGGTTGCGTACTTTTCCATTCAGTGACAAAATCACGGAAGTCTTTGAATAATATAAAGATGATGTTTTGTTTGTACTAAGCGAAAAGGAATGAACATATGCTTTCCGTTATCGTTTCATATAATTACCAAAAGAGAGTTTTACTCTGGAAATGCTCTCATATTTTGAATAATTATGACTAGACAAACATGTAGTCATGATTTGACAATATAGTTTCATATTCCGGAATCTGGGTCTCGTGCATTTCATATTTTGAAATGTTCAAAATTAGTTAGTTTAAATAGATAATCTGCGCATTTAAATTCGTAACGTCTTCATTCGAATTAATGATTTATCGGGATATTCGTCAATTGTTAATTCAATGAAGCATAACATGATCATGTGATAATGTATTCCTAACAAACTCTCTCTTTCTTAAGCTACAGTCCCATATACGTCCCGGACCGTCCCGGACCATCCCGGACCCCATCCGGGGTGATCCGGGATTCGGTCCGTGTTGACACCGTGTTGGCACCGGGGTGGTCCTGGATGGTCCTGGATGGTCCTGGATGGTCCTGGATGGTCCTGGGCGGTCCGGGAGTCGACCCCGGATGTTTTTGACGGTCAAAAACTGCCGGGGTGGTCCGGGACGGTCCGGGACAATAGTTTGATCCGGGGTGATCCGTGTAGCCACCGTGCTGGGTCCGGGGTCATCCGTAGTGGCGCCGGGGCGGTCCGTGTTGATCCGTGGCAGTCCGGGAGTGAGTTATTGACCGCCCAGGACCATCCAGGACCATCCAGGACCACCCCGGTGCCAACACGGTGTCAACACGGACCGAATCCCGGATCACCCCGGATGGAGTCCGGGATGGTCCGGGACGGTCCGGGACGTATATGGGACTGTAGCTTAAAAGCATCACACTTTTTTGAACAAAACATCCCGGACCATCCCGGATCACCCCAGACCATGGTCCGGGATGGTCCGGAGTGGTCCGTGCTCGTCCGTGCTGGTCCGGCTTTATATGGGACTGGGGCTTTAACGAATTTGAAGATTCCACCATATTACAGGTATCACACATCACGCGAGTATAACCTTTATGCCATAAGTGAGTTTTACATTTCTAGGAGAAAAACTTGTCTAGAAAGTGGAAGAAAACTTATGCGGGAGAGGCGTTACCGCGTCTTTAAAACACTGGAAACCCAGGAGCTTAGGGGGGGGGGGTTGCCCCTGGACCCCCACCATTAGCCACTGAGTTTAGCCCGATTGCTTATATTTACTTTGACCCAAAACACTATGTTTCACCCCCCCCCCCCCCCCCTCCCTCATCCCAAAATCCTGCACACGCCCATGTTAACAAGAAACCAAACCAACCATTCATGCGAAAGCTATTTTTGGTAAACACACACACACACACACACACAACAAAAACATGTTCAAAACCCTTCACAGTTGAACTCGATGGACTTCTACAGGATAATACCATACTGACCGTATGCCATTAAAATAGGAAAAGAGAACAAATTAGAGTTTATCAGTTTTTTTTCCCTCCTCTCAGTTTCGCCGTGGACGAGAAGGATGTTGAACCTCTTCTGGAAGGCCTAACTGTGTCGGAAGCCATCGAGAAGAAGCGTCTTTTCATCATCGACCACAAGGTTCTCAAAGACTTGCCTTGTACAGATGGGCGAAAGGTAATGAATAATCTCTTCTTGTCGTTACTAGACAGATCCTTTCAAAATTGTCGCCAATGTAATATTTGTTTATTTATTTATTTATCTATTATTTGTATACAGAAAATATCATTCATAGATAGAATTTGTTGACAAACAAATTTCTGCAATCAAATTAATAAAAAAATAAACATTAGCAGCAAATGACTAAATATGCGTATTTTTGAATTTACAAAACCCTTTGAGAATATATAAAATACATTCATTAAAATCTGCAATACAGTTTCGAATTCATTAAAAAATAAATCCAGGAAAAAACACGTCAAAAAAGCCTACGCCGTAGAATTGAAAGCAACTTAGGCGAGAAACACATATACTACCACGTATGGTACGAGTACTAAATGTTTTATAAATTTAATTCAACAATTCTTATCTCATATCAAATGGGATTTGGTTATTCGAAGCAATACTTATTTCTTGAGACTAAGAGGGAGAGAAATTAAGTCTTCTATGATGTTTCAAACCTTACTTGCTTCCCTCAGATCGTTGCACCGATTGCGCTTTTCTTCGTCAACAATGACAAATATTTGATGCCGGTCGCTATTCAGTTGAATCAAGACCCAGCTCCAAACAATCCGGTAAATATTGAAGATGATGATGATGATGACGATAGCAGTGGTGATGATGGTGAAGATAATAATGACGATGATGATGACAGTGATGATGTTGATGTGATGGAAGATAGTGAGGATGATGATGGTACTGAATGACGGAGGACTGTGTCATCGATTTATACTGTGGTCTCTGACGCACCTTGGTGAAAATGCACGAAAGAGGAAGTCCACCCTGATATTTGTTAAAGAAGGGAAAGGGGGCGCATTATAAGGGAGTCCACAATGATGGTTGTAATAAAAGCAGAAAATGAGAGAAACAGTTCATTGAATGTTTGCGTAAAACCGGTCAAAATAAGAAAATTATGAATTTTTGAATATGCGATCAATCAAACAGGAACTCGGTGACGTATGTTGCGAGCTCCCAATCCAATTTGCCTTGAACTAATTACATTTTTTTCCCTTAAGACAATTTTCAGTCATATATTCATCCTGAATATGATTATTGCACATGTTTTTTTTTATAACCCCTGTATGACACAAGTCTATTCCGTCATCAACAAAGAAAATGAAAGTTCATGAAACTTTCTGTACAGAGCACATTGGAGAGGGGCTCACAAGATACGTCAAATCGTTGTCAATTTTTCTTCCACTGATGACAACTTCATAAATTCAGAACTCTCCTATTTTTCAAAATCGGATATTACTCGAACAGTCTAATTTGATTATCTCATTTTCCCGCTCTTATTAAAATCAAGAAACATCATTGTGGATTTCTCTTTAATGCGTCCCCCACCCCCCTTATTTAGAAAGTGAGGACAGATCGAGGCCTTTGTACATTCATTGAATTCTGCTTTATTGCAGGTGTTCTACCCGACTGATCCCGAGTACACGTGGCTCTTGGTCAAGTGTTACTTCAACTTGGCCGATGCTGCCGTCCATGAGTCGGCTTCCCATCTTGGATTCACGCATCTCATTGGTGAAATCATCGTCATAGCAGCGAATCGTTCCCTGTCTCCATCTCATCCCATCTTCCGTCTTCTTGCTCCTCACTTCTTGTACCTCATCGCCATCAACAAGTAAGGTTCTCTTATATGTTGAACATTGCAGTGTATTGTAAAGGATGTTAATGATGATGATAATAATAACACCGATATTAACCACAATATAAGCATGCTACTATTAATGATCATGATGATATTACTACTACTAATAATAATAATAATGATTAAAGCGATTCGTATGTATATGTGTATTTCAAAAGACTACGCATACTTTCAGGAAATCAACTTCTTGAGTTCAGTTCCAATACCCTATCATCTGTAAAAATCATGAAGTCTTTGCGATCGTCAGTAAAGCGCATAATATCATAATGGTATAACGCCCCTTTGCGCTTCCTACGGACTTTGGATATAATTACCCTCGGTAACTGTATATATTACAGCGCATTGTGCAGGCCATGAATAAATCTTACCACATTGGGATCGTAAGCAGGGAATCCAATCCCGTTCCTTGGGACGTATCCACTAGACCGCTACATCTTCACATTTGGCAATTCAGGCTCTTGACTCTCATACGAGAGGAACCGGATTAGATCCTTGCTTGGTGCTTAAATCCTTTGACAATGTGTTTTACTTGTCCAGCTCGACATAGGTGCAAGAAAAGGGCAACTGCCAATGTTCGGGTTATCATGATTATAAGTAAAATGATTCTTAGTTTGATCTATATCACTTGTAAATGATTTGCAAATTTATTGCTGAATCGGCTCCTGATTTATAAAGCATAGTTTGGTCGATAATTTTTTTCTCGATTTCTTGTTATTCGATTTATCTTATTGATGAGGTATGAATTAGGACCGTTCTATTTAATATATTTATTTTTTTTAAAGTTTACATTATGAATTCCCCAAGGCATGCTTTTACCATATACCATATTCAAAAACATTCATTTTATAGCAAAGGTATGACTCCTTTGCTTTCACCGGGCGAATTTACCGACATAAATATGACCATTGGCTCCGTCGGTATGGCATATATCATCAAACGCTCCTTCTCCACATGGCGATTGGACATAGAGGGCTCCCTTCCGACTGACCTTCTTGTAAGGGGCGTCTCTGACCCTGAGGTGCTACCGAACTACCCTTACCGTGATGACGCCTTGATCCTGCGAGAAGCAATATACGACTACGTCAAGGAAGTTGTGGACCTTCATTACGGTACAGTAACCACAATCGCAAAGACTTCTGAGAAATCAAGTCAATGGCGATTTCAATCTTCTACGTCCAATAGAAATCGGGAACGGATTATGCCATTGTAATGTTCACAGATTTTTTAAAAAAAAGTCATTGAAATAAATTGCCTTTGGTTGATTTTTTCAAAAGAAATTGCGATCGTACTCTCTTAATTCAGATAAGAGGAACTTCACTTGCCACCAGGAACGATCTAACGCACCCTTTGAATGACTGTTTCACTTTCTACAGATCTTGGCCCCATCTTATAAAGAGTCGATATCAATCGCAAATTTGCAGCTTGGTCAGGCCTCATTGATAACAATCACTCCAACTCTGACGTTAAATCGTTCCCTAATGCATATTCCATCTCTTTTATAAATAAAAGGCATTGGAAATCGTTATTCTCAGTCAGACTTCAATAATTTATAATAAATCAGCGGCCAGTGAGCCTCCCTCAACGGTTTCATCGGCTCGTTTGAATCGTTCAGCCACCCTTTCCCTTATAGGACAGTCCTCAAAGATCAAAAGATTTCAACCTCAACTATAACAGTAATTTATCTGAAAGTCGATGATTTCACTCCTTCTCAAAAGGACATTTATGGCAAAAACAGTCAAATTGGCTTACGACAATCACCACAGATACCCGGGGCTGGGTGGGGAGAGACAATGTAATATATTGCCAAAAAAGCGTTAGTGCCGCGGTTGAGATCCGAACCGTTTATCATGTGATTCACAGTCCAGTGACATATCTACTAGACAACGAAACCTCTGAAATATTTAGTCGCCTCAGGATAGTAAACTCGCTCCATCCCACGAATTCTCTTGAGTGTTGAACTTTATTTAGCACTCATTCGAAAGGTCCTTCATTTGATCTCTGTTTTGTGCTTTCTTTACAGACATTAGTACCTATCGACAAAGTTTTTGTTATAAATCTGACATTACTTGAGAAATAATATAATAATTGATTATAATAAATACTTATAAAGCGCACTTTTCAAATAACTTACTCAAGGCGCTATACAAAACAAAATACACAAATCTTTCTCCAGAATTTAACAACATAATATAGCATTAGTAAGTCTAACTCTGAAACAAGCTTTTTATCATGTTCCTGAAAGATTTCTAGGCATTTGAATGTTTCGAATAACAAGAGAAGGGCGCCCAGGAAGACGTATATTGATACCGATTCAACCATGGTGTATTTATTAATCAACCAAAGATAGTGTATACACATCATTTTGTTATGAATCGCAGCAGGAGATAAAATGTTCAAGTACCATATACAATTTTACATCGGCATAATAATGAAAAATAATGTATGTATTATTAAGATTATGTGTACTAACAATAAATATATAGCAGATAAAATAAGACCGTAATGCTGCATCATTAATTTCTCATGCGTGTTATTTTACTTCCAGATCACCCCAGAAAGATAGCTGCCGACCATGAATTGCAGGAATGGATCCGGTTCATGGGCACCAAGCCCAAATTTGAGGGAGAGGTCATAGGTCGCATGAAGGTACTCCATACTCCTTAAGTGGCAGGGTTGAAAAGCCACTCTTTTGAGGATAAATATTGCCGCGTGGTATTTCTCTGTGTAGCCGCCCCGCTTGGAGCAGCGGCTCATACAATAAAGATGGGGAAAGAAAATTGGCTTTCACTTTATAAGCAGCCAAAACGAAGGAGACAAATTAAGGTTCGGTGTAATACTGAGACCTTGGAATCATTGATTTTTAAAGCGGAAGTCGGTAGCAACGTTAACATTTCCATAGTCATTTCGATAGGTGACATACAATATAAGGCTATTGAAATTGACTTGGGTAGATTTTCCGAAAGTAGGCTAGTTGCTATCGTGTTGATACAATATGTTAGGGTCTAGTACTGCTAGTCATGCAGCTTTGAAACATGCGAATGCCGTTTGGAGTTTCTTCAAAATATTTTTTAGACCTGTATTTGACAGATACAAAGACAAAAACAAAAAATAGTCACATGAATTATGCCTAGTGTTTTATGTACCAGTACAAACGTTTATATTTATCTTAATTGTCCATTGATTGATCAATAAATTCGCTGATACCCACTTCTCTCTCTCTCTCTCTCTCCTAGGGACTTCCTAATGATGGCCATTTTAAAACCGCTGAAGAGATCACCACCGTTGTTACGGATTTCATCTTTATCTGCAGCGCTGGGCATGCTGCATCGAACTTCGGCCAGTATAATAGCTATGGTTTTCCCCCAGCCTACCCCATCTGGATGAATGGAGCACCACCGCAAGATAAGGTAAGAGATGGGAGACGATCGAGTGCGCAGATCAAGTCCATTGGGAAATTTATCTCCCAAGATAGAAATGTTTTTCAAGATTTCACCTACGGAAACACATTTCATTAAAATAATAAATGCAGCTAATTTATGGCTATTAAACGCGACTTTATTTTGTTATTATAGAACAAAAGCCCTGATTGACAGATGAAAATCTCTTCAAATTTATACCACATCAATTCGCAACTCTAAAACTTAATTATGTAAATCGGAGTGAAAGTTAATGCAAGAAGACAAAGATGGGAGGATATGGAGAAAGGGGGAGTTGAGGCACTGGCGTACTGGTGAGGGGGGGGGGGGAGGCGCCAGCCCCCCCCCCCAAATAAAATTGAACCATGACTTATTTTTAATTCCATATACAAGTGATGTATAAATGTTCGTGATATCACATAATTTTCAACAAAATGCGTGTTTCTCCATTTCTGTTGCAAACTGACACATTCCCAAATGGCCAGGAAGAGCATATGTATTTTATAGTCACTAAGGGGCCGTGGCCACTAACAGTAACACTAGTAAAAAAAATCCCATCTAGAAGCAACTGTGACAAGCACTGCCGGGCGTTCCATACTAACATCATGTAACACTGCACATGCACCGTTAAGGGGCCCAGGGGGGAAAATGAATTCAGACAAGATTAAGATTAGTGAACGGTACAACGAATCGTATTCTTTCTCTAATAATTTAACAAAACGGCAAAGCTTCCGCGCTTCGGGGGGGGGGGGGGACTGAATTCAGACTAGAATTAAGAGTCGAGAACGGTACAACGAATCGTCTTCTTTCTTTAATAATTTAATGAATTGTCAGACTTCCGCGCTTCGCGCGGGATGGGCGAATATGAATTCAGACAAGGATTAAGAGTAATAGTTTAATGAAACGTCAGAGTTTCCGCGCTTTGCGCAAGATGGACGAAAATGAATCCAGCAAGGATTAAGAGTCGGAACCGGTACAATGAATCGTCTTCTTTCTTTAATAATCTAATGAAGTGTCAAAGCTTCCGCGCTTTGTGCGGGAGAGCGGAAGCTGAATTCAGACAAGAACACGATACAACGAATCGTCTTCTTTCTCTAATAATTTAATAAAACGTGAAAGCTTCGCGCGGGAGGGGGAAACTGAATTCAGTCATGAACACGATACAACGAATCGTCTTCTTTCTCTAATAATTTAATGAAACGTGAAAGCTTCCGCGCTTCGCGCGGGATGCCAATTCAGACAAGGATTAAGAGTAATAATTTATTGAAACGTCAAAGCTTCCGTGGTTGAAAATGAATTCAGATAAGGATTAAGAGTAATAGTTTAATGAAACGTGAAAGCTTCCGCGCTTTGCGCGGGATGCCAATTCAGACAAGGATTAAGAGTAATAATTTATTGTAACATCAAAGCTGCCGCGCTTCGCGCGGGAGGGGGAAGACTGAAAAATAACTTAGTTCCTGGCCTCGGGTTTATAGGGTTAAATTTGTAGACATTTGAGCATTGGCATTAATATATTTGTCGGTAATTGGTTGCTCGTTTTGTCGGTAATCGGTGGCCTCTATACCTTCCCCACTCCCCCACTGACAAAGATCTAGCGACGCCCCTGATAACGACACAGTTTATACACTCGAGAATTTTTTTGCAAGTACTACTGATGAAGTACCGGACCACCGTCTTTGTGCATTGTGCGGCATCAAAGCATATACAACGTCTCAAGCCGTGACAGATCACTTTTCTCTAACTTCTAACCAATCAGAAGGCCTCCTTTTTTTCCAGGAAGTGCCGGTGGACATTGATGCGCCAAATGTGGTTCTCAAATTGCAAAAGATCCCTACTCTTGGAAGGGGTAGGAGAAAGCAATTGTACGTCATATTACTCCAGGAAGTGCCTGAACATGCGTCTAATTTGGTTCTAAAATTGCAAATGCTTTTTACCTTGGGAGGGGGCCAGAACCCCCTCCCAGACCCACCCCCTCGTTATGTCGCTTCATCGTTTTACATATTTAACCCCATGCCATTTTGTGCCCCATCCAGGTAAGAAATTCCTGGATCCGCCATTGATGCCTATTGATGTTAGAGTGGGGTGCTGCGGATTTTTCTTTTTGTCAGCCCCCCCCCCCCCAAACGTTTTTGCTCATTACGCCACTGAGTTGAGGGTCTGCAGTATGTCCTCTAAGAATTTCCCCATTTATTTGGGCACTCGCGGCCGTCACCTAGCTCATAATTATCCAAACAGCAAGCTGGTCTAGTTGCAATTTTTGGATTTCATCCTTGGATTCTATCCTTGGATTTCTCCATTGTATTTCATTTATTATATGAATTGATCAGGAAATTACCTTTTTACTGTTACGTAGAGGTCCCCCCCCCCCTTTTTTTTCTTCTTCTTCTTCTTCTTTTTGCTCGCATGAAAATACAACAGGGAAGTTTTAAAAATATAATTCGGGCAAGAAACAACGGCTCTCTCTGCAAATGCTGAGCGCCGGTACATGAAAGAGGCTCCCTGCATGTGGGGTCAAATTCACTGGTACCAGCGGATTTCTCCATTGTATTTCATTTATTATATGAATTGATCAGGAAATTACCTTTTTACTTTTACGTAGTGGTCCTCCCCCTCCCCTTTTTTTTCTTCTTCTTCTTCTTTTTGCTCGCTTGAAAATACAACGGAAAAGTTTTTAAAATATAATTCGGGCAAGAAACAACGGCTCTCTCTGCAAATGCTGAGCGCCGGTACATGAAAGAGGCTCCCTGCATGCATGTGGGGTCAAATTCACTGGTACCAGCGGATGGACAATCATGCCTATCAAATCAGAATGATACCATGCAGCATTGACCACTTCGGTCTCCATTATCATTAATTTTATTATGATTATTATTATTATTATTATTCTTACTGTTATTCTTATTCTTCTTATCAATAATACTTTCATAATTTATATTTGTTTTAGTTTTATTAATTATTATTATCATTATTATTTTAATAATTATTGTTATTTTATTATTATCATTATCAAACAATATCAAATTATGATTGTAATTGTTTCTACTGTTATCATCAATACTATTATCATTGTTATAGTAGCTGTTGTAATTGCTCTTATTGTTACACCACCACTTTTAAACACTGATATTCTTTATTTCTCAAGACTCCTCTCACGGAAGCAGACATCGTCAAGAAGCTACCCAACAAGGATCAGACCTTAGGCATCATGGTATTCACGAAGATCCTCAGCACCCGAGGCAGCAAGCCTCTGGGAGACTTTGAGGTGCAGTACATGCATGGTTCTGCCTATCATAGGGCCTTGAAGAAGTAAGTTTCAGTTTTCTGTATTAATGACAATGATCGTGATCATGAGGATGATGGTGATGATACCAACGATGATGATGATAATAATGATCATTGATGATAATGATGATTATGATGGTGATGATAATAATAATAATAATAATGATAATGAATGATGATAATCATAATAATCATAATTTTAATAATAACGATTATAATAGTAATACAGATAGATAAGGTGCAGTAAATCGATGGTCCTGCCTTTCAAAAGGCCTTAAAGAAATGTTTCGGAGCTTTCTGCGATTTAGTTACTGCCTTTTCGTCTACTGTAAGATGTAGTGCTTTGCATTTGTTAAACAGTTTATAGAGACCAATGTACAGAACCTGTTGCTACAAGCTTAGGCCTACTGCTCTAATGCTACCTCGATTTATACTTGAACATAGAAATGTTATACTTTCCAAACTCCACACAAAATAAAACTTTTGGTTGATATCATACTTAAAGAAAACGTTGAATTCTGGGAAGAGGTGAAAAGTAATTTTTGAGCGTTATCATATTGTATTATGCAAGTGTGGAAAAACATTAGAAAAAAAAGCATGGCTCTTCAAATGCCTTAATATTTTAAATACGGCATGAAACATCATAACAATCGGGACAGATTTTTATGCCACGTCATGTTCGTGTAGTCCCATATAATCTATCTGTGTACAGTGCTTGACATTCTCCACCCAGGTGAAGTAAAAGGGTACACTGAAGGAAGGAATTCCTAATATAATTTAGCACCTTAATTATGACTGCTCATCGAAAGCCGGCATAGCGGTATTATCAAGGGGAATTAAGTCCACCATGATAGTACTTTGGTTATGATAAATAATTAAGAAAGAAGGAATCATTTCATCAATTTTCAGTACAGAGCAGAGTTGCCAATTTGTGTGTCATTGATTACAACTTTCATTTTTCTGCTCTTAAATATCATCGGGGTGGACTTCCCCAATAAAATCAGTAGAGTAAAACTATATATCCTTTTATCATTATATTCTTATCCACCCCTCTCTCTCTCTCTCTCTCTCTGTCTTCCCCTAGATTCCGAGCTGAACTCAAACGCGTTGGAGACATAATCGACAAACGGAATGAGACAAGAGAAGAGAAGTATCTTTGGCTACATCCACGCGAAGTGCCTAACTCTATCACAATCTAACTCCTAAACGTCAAGAGAGAAAATGCATTAAATGGCAATTGACTTTGACTAATATAGGATAAAGTTCATTATGACCATGGTAGTCATTCGACGAGAGGATTGTAGCTCCTGACACTCTTGTAAACAGTAAAGTCACCCACCTCCAACATCGTGACCTATCACTTCTCCTATCTCTTATGTACAAAGGTGCGATTGATCACTCACAAATAGTTGCAATTAATCGCAACCGTTGATGATACAGGGCCCAGATTGCCCCTACAGACTTGAGCAAAGCTAGGACCCCCTCCTGGGCGCATCCTCCTCCAGACACTGACAAAATATCACACGACTCCTTTCTTCACCTGTGACCTTGACCGCAGCACGTCCCTTGACCCTGTTTGACCGAATGAGCATGGGGATATGTATCGAGAACACCATTTCTTCTGGCCATCTTGTTCTAGTAGCTCTTGAACTCTCTGGGTTAATCGTAACGAGTACGTTGTTTATAGTGCTCTTACTCTCATCTTTTTCACTCCTTTCTCTCGCCTAATGACTATGTATTTCTTCGCCCTTCTCCTCAATTTGTGTTCGTTTTTTTTCTTTTGGTCAAATGAATTTATTGATAAATAAATGCGTTTGAACAAATCAAACAATTATATATGTTTACAATCAATTTAAATAACATTGTAGCATCCATACATAATTCAAGTACAACATGTTTCATTTTCTTGGGTGTTTTAAAAAATGACTAACTTTTTTGTTTTACAATACTTTTCAAAGTTTAAACGGTAATGGATTAATCTTTTGAAGATACAAAGAAAAGAGACTTTGTGAAACCTAAGTTTGCAATTTTCTGCTTGCATAATTGTTAGATAAACTGCGAATTTTGCATATATGATAAGAAAATTTGAACTTTTGAACAGTTTGTTTTTCAAGTCAAAACTTTGAATTAAAGGTACTATGTCCCTTTTGCAGCCAACCTCAAATTCTGTAGAACTTTGCAGGAATTATGAATATGTCATGTATATCTGTGAAATTTAAACTTTAGCAGTGTCCTAATATTCAAATTATGCAAGGAACCCTGTTTACTTGCTAGACTTCACTGTTAGACACTATTGAGTGACTGACTGGCTTTTTTTCCCTCCTTTGGTAATAACATACATAAAATGAGCTGTAAAGGATACATGAGCATTTGTCTACATCAATAAACCAACTTCTTGTGATGGCCAAAATCAAACTGATTGAATCTTGGCACAGCATAAAACGTATGATCATTCGGTACTGGTCTTAAAATCAGGACTATTACTTATTGGCTCTATAGCTTCTAAGTCGAATTGATAACTAATAGTCGTTATTTTCCCACTTGAAGACATTTCCAAGCCCCACCTTTTCTTGGGAAGTTCTAAATTAGTATTATCTTTCAAATGCCGTTGGAATTTAACCTTTTCATTTTTGGGGCCTGCAAATGGGACATAGTCATTTAACAAACTTTGTGATCCTTGATTCTACATGTACTTGCATGTGGGTACTCGTTCTATATTCTGTGTCATGGTCAAGTTTTTATACCTAGTATGCTAAGAATTTTTGTTTCCACAGGGAATTTATGTTAATCATGTAATACTTATTGTATCTGGAATGGTTTTGTATGCATATTATATCCTTCTTGTTGAGTTTGGATCATTTCAGATATTTTCTCCCTCCGATTCGACATGTAAAATGTTCATTGTATGTTTTAACTTTCTGTTAGGGATGTGCAGGATTGATAGTAACAGTAGTCTAGGATTCTTAGTATTATATTTTAGATGGGTGTCTGTCTGATCTCATTGGATTATTTGAATACAGGTTATAGCTCAGTTTAGTATCCTTTTGCTACAAATTAATATAGCTGTACAATGTATACCGGTATGGTTTTTAATTTGTGTACTTTCATTCACAAAACTGGTGTAATATGTTGATCATGCATAGTATTATTTTATGCACTTCTCATGCACATAGTTCCATATCATGCATATTATGCATACATGTTTATATTGTTGTTGTATAAAATGTCCCAATAATTGGTCAAGAAAACAAATAACAAAAGTTATTTGTTTCAGTGACTTCTTTAATGATGCTGAATTTAAATGTGAACCGATTGTTAGTTTCTTTTACTGTTTTGAATATGGAGGATTTGCAGTTCACAGCCCCATCTAGCGACACAAGTATTTAATTGATTTCAAATAATGCATAATGGGACAAATTGAAAAGTTTTGCGCTGTTTTAAAAAAAATATAGTTGACCCTTTTCACAATGTTTTGGTAATTTTGACCACTTTTTGGCCCAAGTTGACTAGCATAGTCACTTTTGGCTAGGGGAAACTTTTCCAACCATATTATCAGCAAAGGAGATTTGACTGGCCTATTGAATGTTAAATAAGCTGTGATTCTAAAAAAAAATGGTCCAATTTACCCCCATCAACAACAAATCACTTTTTCGCCAAAACTTGATCATTATTATTGATTTTTGTCTAAAATCAAATTGTAGGGTGCCAGGAGTGTCAAGTCTGACAGACATTAGCGCTATACGAGAACCCACTACATTGTAATATTATTGCTATTAGGCGTAAAAAAAAAAAGATTTTGTATTGCCCTTTGCGACCGACCCAAAAATCTTGAAATCTACGGTCGGCTTTTTTTCTTCTTTTTTTTTCTTAACATTTAAAAAAAAAAAATGTTTAATGATTAAAAAAATATGTACCAAAGCATTCAAAACTGAGAAATATCAGCCCAAATAGGGAGAAAAAAATATAAAATTCAGACCGACCAACCCATGTTTTGGCACCTAAAAGGCAATACAACATCATTTTTTTGTTAGGCCTTATTGCTGTATAAACCCTTTAACCTACCAGAACTGGAGCACATATTGAGATGTTCTAAGATAACTGTCTTTTACTTTATATAGAAGCATGATTTTTTTATTGGTTACAAAAGTATTCCTTTATAATACATGTACAAATTTTTATAATCACATGTATATATTGATATAGTCATAATAAAGGAGCACATGGGTGCAACATACAATTGGAAAAACTTGATTAATGCTGCTGGATTTGAGTCGCCCTGCTGAGAGCAATATTTGGCTTCCGCCATTTAAAAAGACTATATATCCTTACTGCAAAATGTCACTTCACAATAAAAATATATTTCTTCACATGGAATACAGTACCATTCAATGGAAAATCTCTAAAATATACGCAACCATAAAAATCTTCCAGTGGGCAACACATATTTCAATTTACTTTTGAAGTACAGAGTAACAATCTAAATTACAAAAAGTAATGATTTAAATCTGTCCTGTTTTTTGAGATATTATTTATACTTTTTCTCTGAAAGCAGATAACAAGCCTACAATAACAACTACTTATGTAAAAGCATCGTTTAACGATGTTAAATTCGAGATGCATGGCCCTTCATGTTATCAGTGGGTGTAATAATGAAGCCCTAAACAAATTGCGCTTCAAAATGATCAAGAAGTGCCTCAAAAACTTAAAAATCTTTGAGTGACTGGTTTTACCCTACTCATTTTCCCTAATAGACTGTAGTGTTATAAAAAACATTGCTGAATGTGCTGATGCTTTACCATCCGTTACCATATATTTGTACCAGTCAAATACTATTAAAGTTATTATTATTTGTCATTATGACATATGACCTCAAATTATCTTTGACCTGATATGTGACCCTCAACACATAACGTGTAGGTCCCCCAAGTGCATCTCTCACCAACATTTGGTCAGACTAAGATTAATGGTTGACACATTATAAACTTTAACATTTTTAACAGACAGACATATGCCATTTGGATCCCTTCGTCTCACCTCCATCTCCGGTGGGCAAGCCAAAAGAACGACACAAAAACAAACAACGTTAGGGAGGTATTTTGTTCTTAAACCTAGAATTAGACAACAGTGATATTTCAAATGCATATAAAGCCCATCTCTATTTTTCTTTGGTGACTTTAGACGATATTACCTAACACATTATGGCAAACAAATAGGAGGACACAATGCAAGCGCTTTTCCTGAAAGTTCAAGCAATATTATATAAATGATGTACACTGTATATAGTTCACTTTATTAAAAAATTGATATAATTATTAGAAAGCAAGCTGCCTAATGTTTTCAAATTTTATCACATAGTGCGCCATGAATACAGATATTTATTTTGTCAGTTCTAATGAGAATGCGTCCACAAGCTATTTTTGCATACATAATGAGCCCCATGACCTAAGACCTCATGACCTTGAAATCTACTCAGTTCATTGGCTCTGCAAGATATATACATAACTGAAGTTTGGCAAGATCCATCGATCAGTTCCTGAGATAACGCGAACACAAGAACGGGACGTACGGACGTACAGACATAAAACCCAAAAACATAATGCCTCAGGCTACTTCGTAAAGGAGGCATCAAAATACAAGGTGAGTCAGTAGAAGCTTTTTTTCTCTAACAAAAAATAAAAATGGGACTTCAGAAGTTTCTTTATTTTTCTTGTGCTTTGGAGAGGGCAACTATTCCCCTAGGCTACAGGCCTGCTGTAGAAATGTGAAAGTAACAGTACCTTGAGTTCTTAAGATGTCAGCAGGTCATTCAGAACGCAGCCAGTATGGGATGCTCGTCATGTATGCCATCATACTGACTTTGCAATGTGTATAATAATCATATTTCAAAATGATATATGTTAGAAAAATAAACGATCAGAATTATTAGGGTTGGTATTTCATAGAAGTCTGGCAGATCCAACTATCACTTTGGATTTTCTTCTTTTTCTTTCCTGGAAAAATAAGGTGGAGGACAAGACAGAGTCCAGTATGAGAAGAAAATAAGTCTAGACCCCCCCCCCCTATTTGCTTGCCATTTTAGCTATGAGTCCTTTCACATCACTGGTCGCTACTCTGAACCCTGGTGTAGTTTACGGGTGCCTGGTAGGAATGTATTCCTTGATTTTTCTGAGCACCTCATCATGGTTACCTTGCTAAAGCCAGAGTAATGATACGATTACAGCCCTCGGGGAGAAAAGTATTAATTGCTGATGAGGCTACCCCTGTGTAAACAAGACATATCATCATTATTATTAAGGGAGTGTTTCACAAAGATCCTAAGTTGAACTTATCTCTAAGTTGGACTTAACAATTATGGAAAGCCGTTAGCACCTATGATTTTTTTTGTAAATGTTAAAAGGCATAAAATGTGTATTCAAATCATTCACATTTTCTAAAATTCTAAAATACTTGAAATTTTGCTTTTGAATATATTTTATTTAAGGCTACAAATGGCTCTCCATAATTTTTAAGTCCAACTTAGGATCTTTGTGAAACACCCTCCAGCTGTACTACTTTGGCCAGGAGGGATTAGACCAAACAGCGTGGTCAGTGGTCTCATCAACTCAGCTTTCGATTAACATAAGAAAAAGAGGATCATGGGGGACCAATGGTCACTGATTAGCTACAAGTAGTGCAGTGGGGCTTTAAATGGTCAGCAGGTAGTCTGGTATGAAGCCAGGATACGATTGGCGATGTCCTCCACCCCTACCATGTGTTTAGCCTGGGAGAAGATGGTCGGCCCTTTCTGCCTCATCAAGTCTGCATCTCTCCTCATCACCCCAAGATCTGCACCAACCGCTTCAGCCAGATCCGTCTTGTTGATGACGAGAAGGTCACTTTGGGTGATCCCAGGACCGCCCTTCCGCGGTACTTTATCTCCACCTGGTTGGCATGGAAACAAGCAAGTAAAAGTGATTAGTGAAGAGGGTTTTGGGGTGATGGGGAACTATTCTCACCAAAAAAAGATGTGTATCATGAATTTCTATTTTTCTCACAATTACCTATTCTTCGGGGACTTACTGTAGTCGAGGCTACTATGAAACCCATGTTCTCATAGTGTTATGAAAGGGCAATTTTGTTTTTGAATATTCATGTATTTCTTATTATAAATGTCTTTTATACCAGTTTACAATCAAGACTTTCAAAACAAGCCTGCAACATCAATCCCATACATGACGCAGGTAGCTCTTGACTGAATTTTTTTGTGTTGTTTCCCCCCCCCCCCCCCCCCCCCCCTTTTTTTCTCTCAACTTTTGGTTTTCCATTTAACACACACCTATGTATTTATTCACTTCCTTTACCATGTTTTTGTAACTTTTATATACCGGTCAATCTATATGATTTTAGACATTCTTGTAAGTGCGCTACTACATGCTCTCACATTCTGTTCTTTTCTCAGTTTTATACTTCATGGTTTCAGTTTACCTACTAGACATTTTATGAAATAGTTTTTAAGGCAAACTTAATTCCTCATGTTAATGTTCAGTATCGTGTCATGACCTTGTGTCATCATACATATTAATTTGATTTCCTCCTTGTGCTTTGTTTTTGTTAGCTGGTTTGTTTATGAAATGTTATACATTTTAAATACCTTCATGCTATATTTTGCAGGTCTTCTGGGTGCATCAGTTGGTCGGGAAGAGGGACCATTACGGTTACAGTGATTTAGTTTGCTTTCCTCTTCCCCGACAGCCAACTGATGCACTCAGAGGACCTGTAGGAAGATTGTGCATTTATAATTGACATTCTCTTAATGTTTGTTTACCTATATTTACATTGTTATATTTTTTTGTGAATTGCCGAATAAAAATAAATAAAAAAATAAAACACCTTCAAATGCCTACACACCCTCTCACATAAACATACCCACTCCACACAACTTATAATACAGCAATATACCTGCAACGTCAATCACATATATGATGTAATCGGCTAGCTCTCTGCTGAAGTTTGCAGCCAATTTGTCCCCTCCTGACTGTACATGTCTCTATTTAAGCCAGTTACATGCATACACACACAAACACCCACATACCCTTGCACGCCCACACAACTTATAATACAGCAATATACCTGCAACGTCAATCACGTATATGATGTAATCAGCTAGTTCTCTGCTAAAGTTTGCAGCCAAGTTGTCACCTCCCGACTCTACGATCACGATCTGGGGCTGAAACTTGACGGTTAACTCTTTGATGGTTTCCATATTGATGGAGTAGTCCTTTATAAAGTGAAGTAAAAGAACAGATCTATTATAACACAACAACAACAACAGATAATACAAAACAGCTTGTTAAACCTTAGGAGACATCAAACCACCCACCCCCCTGCAAAGTACTGGATAAAACATCAAAACAATTAAATGTTAAAGGGGGTAGCATGGCAAATACAGGTTAACGCCATCTACGACTTCTTTTGGACAATTGCACATTTACGAATGGACTTGAATTAACGGTCAACGTGAGCTAGCTTTCTCGAAACAGACCCAAGTTCTCCTCATGCGGTTTCGCGTTTGTTGCATGCACGTGAATACTGCGGTTGCGTCGTCCGTAGTCGTATTATACCCGACTGGCCCCGAGTCAGGCCACCGGAAAGACACGTAGTCTCGTCATGCTACATCCCCTTTAAAACACCCAGAAAAAAAAAAACAATTCATAGAGTAAGCCCCATCTCATGATGTTTGAGCAAAGAATAAGTTGTTATGATTCACTGGTTTAGGATTTCTTTCTTCTTTACACTAAAGCATTTTGCATTTGTATGGTTGTTCTAAAACTTTTGCAAATAACTGTATAGTGGACGTTTATTTATAAAATTGTGGACGTTTATTTATAAAATTGTGGGCATGAATTAACATAGAAATATCAATTTACTTGATAGTTTGTCTAATTCGAGCACTAGGAGGGCTTAAAGCTTATTTGTATGACACTCCCTTCTTGCTTGATACAGTTATCAAATATACAGTAATAAAATCTTAGATGTGCTTGGGAGCGTATGGGACAAAAATAGCTCAGTTTTGCACAAAAGTCAATGTAACCGTCTTTAAAGGGATTCTGTAACTTTGTCTCAGATTCTGAAACAAAGTCCTAGATTTAGCTCATGCTGCAATGATAATTATAAACCTTTAGGTCAGTCAGGAACCCCATGACTTTGACAAGCCAATCACCTGTCTGATTATCAAGATATTTATGATTGAAAATCGAAACCAAATTTGCGTTTTCCTAAGGGTTTTTCATAACACTACAGTCTATTGGGGAAACGAGTATGGTAAAACCAGTCACTCAAAGATTTTTACTTTTTTGAGGCACTTTTTGATTATTTTGAAGCGCAATTTTTTTAGGGCTTCAATGTTACACCATATCACAGACACTGATAACACGGAGGGCAGTGCATCTCAGATTTAACATTGTTAAACGATGCCTTTAAATCTAAAACTTACCTCTCGTATAGCAGCATGGGGGCAGCCTCCTGTCTCTACTGCCCTCATTCTTTCCTCAGGTAAAGCCTCATTCCGCACCAGGAACTCCCAGTCTTCTCTACAAACCAAATAAAAAACAACATATTGTTAGTATTACTCAAAATAATATATCACCATAATACATTAACAAATCAAAGAAAACACAACATTACATCTGCTGAGTATTTCTCAAATATAATATATACAGCAGCATAATACATCTAAAAACCAATTAAAAAAACAACTTACTGAGTATTCCTTAGACATTTATCTACATTTGTCACTCTCCACCCAGTAAATAGGTACCCAATTGGAAGAAATTGCTTGATTGCTTTAGCGTCTTCGATGGTAGCTCAGTTCCAGCCAGGGTTTTAATGTGATACTTTGTATCAAGTGCAGTTGAGTATATTCATATAGTAGCTGGCACTTTATAAATGGACATATTATAATAATATACAGATATATACTGCCATGAGAGGGTGTCTAGATTAGCATGTCTTGCTAAAGGACACAAGTGCAGTAGCAGAGATTGGAACCCTATCCCTTTTACACCACACACCTCTAGAAAAAGTCCTTAAAATTTTCTGAATTCTGTAGAGAGCAGTCAGAAAAACAATAGACGGAAGCAAAGAGCGATGTAGCTCTCGAGAGCTCCAAAAGAACTTTGATAAATTTGAAAAGAGCTCTTTTAAAAAATAATAAAATACTTCAAAATCAATTTGAGAAAGTCGTGCTCCTAGTCAGGTGGCTAAGTGAAATTATCGTTACTTGCCGGATAAAAGCACCATTTTTGGTACAGGTAGTCTGGTATGAAGCCAGGATACGATTGGCGATGTCCTCCACCCCTACCATGTATTAGGCTATTAGGCTAGGAGCCCCCGGCAAAAATTTCAATTTAATGGTGTGGGGGCGGGGCGTCTTTTGGAGCCCCCAAATAATTATATAACATCGATTTGTTATTGTACAAATGCCATTTTTGGTAAAGGGCATCCTTAGGACATACTGAACGATATGAGGGTAGGAGCCCCCGACAAAAATATCATATAACGGCGTGGGGCAGGGGTGTAGCCTCGTAGCCCCCAAATAATTTAGAAGGTAATATAACATTTATATGTTGTTGTACATATGCCATTTTTGGTACAGGGTTTACTTAGGACCTACTGAATGATTTTAGGGTAGGAGCCCCCAGCAAGAATATCATATTAGGGTGTAGGGCGGGGCGTCGCTTCGTAGCCCCCAAATAATTTAGAAGGTAATATAACATTTATTTGTTGTTGTACAAATGTCATTTTTTGGTACAGGGCTTCCTTAGGACCTACTGAACGATATCATGGTAGGAGCCCCTGGCAAGAATATCATATAAGGGTGTGGGACAGGTGCGTCGCCTCGTAGTCCACACATAATTTGTAATGTAATAAAACATTGATTTGTTGTTGTACAAACGCCATTTTTTGGTACAGGGCTTCATTCGGACCTGCTGAATGATGGTAAGGTAGGAGCCCCCGGCATACATATCCATATACGGGTGATTGGGGGCCCATGGCATTTGTACAACAACAAATCAATGTTATATTACCTGACACATTATTTGTGGACAATGAGGCGACGCCCCTGTCCCACACTCTTATATAATATTCTCTCCGGGGGCCCCTACCCTGAAATCGTTCAGTAGGTCCTAAGGAAGCCCTGTACCAAAAGTGGCCATTGTAAGAACAACAAATAAATGTTATATTACCTTCTAAATTATTTGGGGGCTACGAGGCCACGCCCCCGCCCCACACCCTTATATGATTTTTGTGCTGGGGGCTCCCACCCTAATATCGATCAGTAGGTCCTAGGGAAACCCTGTACCAAAAATGGCATTTGTACAACAACAAATCAATGATATAAAATTTGGGGCCCCAAAAAGACGCCCCCGCCCATCACACCCTTAAATTAATTTGTTGCCGGGGGCTCCTAGCCTAATATCGTTAAGTAATTCCAAAGGAAGCCCTGTACCAAAAATGGTGCTTTTAACCGGCAAGTAACGATAATCGATAAATTTGACGCTAAGCCACCTGACTATCAAACACCAAATCCTAAAAGAGCTCCTGCAAACAGAAATGTATTTTTTACACCTGTGAAAAGGCATTATATTACACTATTTTGACCAAAATGATTATCTCTTACTTTAAAAGCACTTACTTAGTGAAGATGTCATTGGTAACGACGCAGACACCGTACTTGTCCCTCAGATGCCTACACAGGGCCAAAACGAGGGCCGTCTTTCCAGAACCAACAGGGCCACCAATGCCTACGGTGAATGCTCTCTATGAAAATCAAGATAAAAAATAAAAATCAGTTTTAAAGATACCATACTCATCTCGCTTCTTCCTAGCTATATAGGGCCAGAATGAGAGGTGAATAACAAATGATTGAATGAAAGAATGCAAGATTAAATGAATAAATGAATTAGAACTATAAAAAAAAAAAAAAATTGATAAATAATGTGTACCCTATTTCCTTGCTTTGCCTTTCCCTCCCCCTCCCCTCTTATAGATACCCTCCTGGGGGGGGGGGGGGGGGGTGTTTGACAAAACTTGTCATCAGTGACAAATGACAGTTTTTGTTATAAGCTACTGAAATCCTTGCTTCTGATTGGTTATCAGCAGATTTGTCACTGATTTTTGTCATTTGTCATTGAAAAAGCTTTGTGAAACGGGTCCCGCTGGTCTAACCTGTTTCCAATCTGATCTTCTGAGTGGTAACTCTCTGTTTATGAAGAAGCCTGCATTGTCCATATGCTCGTGGGTATGACCATGTTCATTGCCATGATCATGAGTGTGTGATCCTGCAGTCTGCCCTGATACATTGCCTCCTGTACCAGTTTAATGAAAAAATACAGTCATCAGCTAAAATACATGTACTGCTGATTCATGGCATCTGTTTTCTAGGCACAAATAATGGCATTATTTCAACATTTTAACCCAATTTCATGTAATTATATCAGTATTTATCGATTACAAAGATTGACCATGGACAGTGATACGTTTGAATTTGGAAAATGTAGTGCTCATTTCAAGAAATTACCTGTTGAAGAATAGTATGCGCCCACCCATACAAATTTGTGTAACAAAATTTATACAATGTCACCGATGAGGACCATTTCACGACCGTTTAAGACCATTTCCTGCCTGTTTTACCCGATTTCCAGCGAAACAAGATTTTCATGTGAATTTTGGAAGCAGAATTACACTAATATTCTGTTGAGGAACATCAAATAAGACAACTGATTTGGTAATTTCAGACATTGCTGAACCCATATAAACAACCCATATCAACATCAAAATGTTTTTTTTTTCTTTTTTCAAATGGGTCAGGTTCATGGAAACAAAATTTATTACAAAAAAATAAGAAACAATTTAAAAAATTAAACTTCATTGCGTGTTGCTGTATATATTAACATTTCATGGCTGCTCAATAAGTGCGCATGCACAAGAAAATGGAGTCTACGTCATCCCTTGCAATATTCTCTCACGATATTGTTACTTCTCGTTTGTGGATATTATTCCTCAAGCTGTTTTGAGATGAACGATAGCACACGCATGATATGCTCACTAGCAAGCATAGGCGTGCAGCGGTCTGACTGTAACTAATGTATCATATTTTACATAATCACAGCTATGGCCTAGCCTTTATTGCCTTAAAAGGTATACATGTAGATCAGTTCTGGTCATGCGATTGCATTGTGAAAGAAACGTTGTGGAATCGATCAGAAAAGGTTGATCATCTATACGTAAGTATTGGTGTGTCGATCCTGCAAGGTTCTGGAATTATCATCAACATGATAAGAAATTAGGCCCAGTCTTGGTAAAGTTACAAGCACTGTACACAAAAAGATTTGCAGTGTATATAGGACTACCGGTATGCGATATCTATCCCTGGAGGCCGGATTGATATAACAATTTACCAAATATATCAATTAGTAGGCGGTTTCCCGGCAAAATTTGTATAATCACATATTAGTTAAAACATATATTCTTTCACACGGTTGGTAATAAGATCGGCGCTAGTGTACTTTCTTATCCATTTTTGACCCGTAACTCCGGCGTGTTCAAATGTGTTCAAATAATGGTCATGATTTAAAAGTTGTTATGTTTCTTACCTGTTTCATATCAATTTCTTTATCGTTTTTGGAGTATTTTTCCTAAAAATAAAGACTTATAATAGGGTAGCGCGCCCAGTATTCGGTCAATTCCCAGTATTCGGTCAGACAGCCGTTTCAACAGCTGTAACAATTTAAAAAAATATTTATGAGCCACGAAACTTGCACAAATCAGGCAGCTGAACAACTTTTCTTAACTCTCAAAATTAAATCAGATTTAGGGCCCCGGAAAGATCTCCAACTTAGCTCGAAATTGGTCAGTGTCGCACAACTTTCCGCACTTCCGCGTTCTCTTAGCACATGCGCTAACATGCATAGCCATATGTAGGAGTCTATTGCGAAACAACTACGTGTGCTGTCACAATGAATTTAGTATGTGTGTGAAGAGAATCACTTCCGTGTTCGCTCCATCGCAGCGAATTTGCAAATGACGCACTTGCCGATGTGCAAGAGGTATTTATACGATACCCTTGCCATGCGGTATCGCTCAGCCAGTATTCGGTCAACGCATTGACATTCAGTGCTTTATCGCGCAATTGTGTGAAATAGTGCGCAAATACGCTACGCTCCTTTGCAACGGAGATACCACGCACAAATCGCGTGACCGAATTCTAGTCGGCGCGACCGAATTCTGGGCAGAAAAATGCTCCGTCTTCTTTCGGAAGTCTTTTGCTTATCGTTATTCTATATTTTCAGTGACTATAAAATCCTGTTAGAGGAATAAATTTCTTTTCTTTTGATGGGTAGATTGCCCAATAAAAGAGGTAAGAATTCAAAATATTAGTGATTTCCCCTTAAGTGACCGAATACTGGGTACTCTACCCTATACACTTTCTCACAGGATTCACAGCAAAGAGCAAACTGCTGCACAATAAAATTGCACACCATACTGATGGTGCGGTGCGGGCGGGCGTGTGTGTTAAGTTAGCGACCGTAATGATGAATTGCTTAGATTACAGTCGCTAACTTACACACGTGACGCGTGAGCGCCCGCATCAAAGATTTAGTTGATTTTCAGTAGACCGTATGTTTTATTAGGTTATCTCCAAGCTGGAGTTAAGGGTCAAAGTCTGGATACACAAGTTTCTGAACTAGCGCCCAGCGGTTTTCCTGTGCAGTGAAACATGTGAGAAAGTATTAGAGTCTATAGGGGTCTAATGTCTTTGTTTTTACTTTTAGAAAAAGAACTCCAAAAAAGATGAAAAAATTGACACAAACAGAAACTGGTCTAGATCTATACCTTAGTTTAAGCCTACTAATCATTGCTGGTAACTTTGCTATCATTATTAATATTAACTACCATGGTTGCATCACTCATCACACACATTGTATGCAACGGGCCTGGACGTGGACTGGAACCCCAAGACAATACCCTTCGACTAGCAGACGGAGGCCGCTGGAGACGCGGCGTCACACTCACAGTCTTGCCGGTAGGCAGGTAGGCCTACACTACAGTTACATCGACAGACGACAGCTTTGATTTTGCTCACCTTTTACGAATGGCACGTTACTGCTGCTAGTCCCTCCTTCTGACATACTGCTTTCCAATACCCCCAAGACTTATATTTCTCTTCAATCTCAAACCGCTACCATTTAATTAGTCTATTAAGAGAAGAGTAGATCTAGACCCTAGTAGATCAGCAGTAGGCAGGTAGGTAAGTAGGTAGGTAGCTGGGCCAGACTTCTCTCAAGGCGCAATGATTTTTTAATAAAAGTGTCAAATTAGGGCCTGTGGCAGACTCGGCATTCGCTACGTGTACCATAATCGTGTCAGACGTCTGAGTAATTTCGTGTACCCTGTCAATAAAATACCAGCTATTGTTACATCATCCATACTTTCTATTATCAAGGAGATTTTCATGTTCTTGAAGTTGAATTTATGAAAAGTCTAAAATACTTGAATGTTTGCTTTTGAATATATTTTATTTTAAGGCTACAAATGGCTCTCCATAATTTTAACGTCCAACTTTAAGATCATAGCATAAGCTCAACTTAGGATCTTTGTGAAACATCTTAGTGTGGTACGGTATGTCACTGAAACAGCTCCCGTAGGATGTTTGTGCCAAAGTTGATTTTTATGCCTCCGTTACGAAGTAGCCGGAGGCATTATGTTTTCGGGTTGTCCGTCCGTCCGTCCGTACGTCCGTCCGTCCGTACGTCCCGTTCTCGTGATCGCGTTATCTGAAGAACCGATTGATGGATTCCTGCCAAACTTTGGTCATGTATGTATCTTGCAGAGCCGATGAACTGATTAGATTTTGGGGTCACGAGTTCAAAGGTCAAAGGTCACAGGGCTCATTATGTATGCAAAAACAGCTCGTGATCGCGTTATCTGAAGAACCGATTGATGGATTCCTGCCAAACTTTGGTCATGTATGTATCTTGCAGAGCTGATGAACTGATTAGATTTTGGGGTCACGAGTTTAAAGGTCAAAGGTCACAGGGCTCATTATGTATGCAAAAACAGCTCGTGATCGCGTTATCTGAAGAACCGATTGATGGATTCCTGCCAAAATTAGGTCATGTAGTTACTTGCAGAGCCGATGAACTGATTAGATTTTGGGGTCATAAGGTCAAGGTCAAAGGTCATGCGGCTCATTATGTATGCAAAATGATTGATTTTCTTGCTGTTTTGGCTTCAAAGGGTCCCAATTGGCCAAAAATGATGAGGTTCAAATTTTCAGACCCCTCCTTCATTTCCTGGGGGTCCTAGACCGGGAGCCAGGGGTCAACCTAGCTGGGAAGGAAACCAATTTTCATGTGCACAGATGTAAAGATCGCATAGCTCCACATAACAAATTGACCGTCTGGCATGTTCAAAGTGGTGGGTGTGGCCAGGGGGACGCCCCCACCAAAAAAGTGGCCCTTTTGACGACAAAATAGTATTATGTAAATAATATTTGAAGTAAACCTTGAACCACCATGAGTTTGGTGTCATATGAAAGAGATTTAAATTATCTACATTTTGATATCAATGTCAAAGAATTTGGGATTAATTAACATCGCAAATTTAAGTACAAAAAATGATTTTTGTGATTTTTTTTTCGAAAAATTGGATTTTATCAAAAAACATTATTTTCCATATATCAAAATCGGAGAATTGCATTTTTTTCATAACCTTCGAGAAATTTGCTTTCCCTGTGCGAGGGAGAGGTTGATATATCGTTTCAATAAACAGTTAAAGCAATCCAAATTTATTGATTTGATTTCCACAAAAACAACATTTTTGCCCACATGTGTATTAACTGTATGCATATACGTGCATTGGTGTATTAAGGACCTGTTTGGTGTGTTTACATCGAGTTTTAAAGATAACTTTGAAGTAAACCTCTAATCACCATGTATTTGGTGTAAAAAGAAAGGAGAGAGAGAGAGAAGGAAAGAAGGGAAAGGGAAAGAGGAGAGAAAAGGGGAAAAAAGGAAGAGAAGAAGAAAAGAAAAGAGGGAAGAAGTAGATCGGGGGGGGGGGGCAAAAGGACTTGCCTCCCAGGCTGTTGCCCCCCCCCCCCCCCCAATCAAAAATAAAAGAGAAGGAAGGAAAGGGAAAGAAACAGGGAAAAGAGGAGATACAGGGAAGGAAAAAAGAGGAAGAAGAAAAGAAAAAAAAGGGGGTATCAGTTGCAATTTTCCCGCCAACAACTTGTGGATCGGGGGGGGGGGGGGGGGCAAAGGAAGGAAGAGATTGTTGGAAAAAAACTGAATTTAGACAAAGATTAAGAGTCGATAACGGTACAACAAATCGTCCTCTTTCTCTAATAATATATTGAAATGTCAAAGCTTCCGTGTTTCGCGGAGGAGGGAGGGGGAAACTCGCCCCTCCCTGCACCCACCCACCCCCAATTACGTCACTGCTGGTCACCAGTACGAACCAATATTTGGCTCGCATAATTTCAAATTTTGCCCCCCCCCCCCTAAGAAATCCTGGATCCGCGCCTGATGTATAAACAACGGCAACAGTTTCAATCAAATGTAAGTTCTTCTTACTTAAATCATTGGTCTGGAAACAATTATTTGCCCATTGATGTGTATTGTATTACATTTTCACTGACAATGAATTCACATTGTAATGCAATTTTCAAGTTTCCCAGGCTTATTTAGGAGAACAGAAGATTGATATTGTTAAGTTGTACGATAACATCACTCAGTTTGATTTGATTGGAGATATATCTTATTAAAAACAGAGTAAAGGCTATACAGTATCAAACAATCCTACACCATTAAACTTCAAGCTCACTCACACATGATTTACGACACTTTCAAAGGCTACTTATTATTACAAGTGCATGCATATATACAAAGGGCAAAAGCTTCAATATTAAACGTAATTAAATCATTGGTCTGGAAAATATTAATGCCCATTGTTGTATATTATACAACATTTTCCATAACGATAAATATACATTGTATAATGCAATTTTCAGGAAAACCATACTTGTCATTACTGTTATATTTGTTATATGATACTAAAGCAAATCGTTTCGCTTATCGATAAGATAAATCAATGTGATGTACGTGTCAAATAATGAAATGATTACGTGCTATTTTTAACCGGACTAGACATTTGAAATGTATAAAAAATGTATACACTATTGACAGCAAGCAAGTTTTTTAAACAAATAATTCAGACATTGAACAACATTGCACATTTTAGTCTACACGGCATGCTCTACACCCTTAGTTGGACTGTAAACAGTTGCCATAATAAATATAAATTTAAAGGAGGTCAATAATCATTATGAAAACACCACTTTCGTAAGGTTGACACATCAATATATATTGTGCACACAGTCATGTAACAATGTGATAATATTTTTCTTTGGGGGGGGGGGGGGGGGGGGGGGGGGGGGGGGGGGGGGAGGGTAGGGAGGTGGTATCCAAAAGGGACTGATATGTGAACATTAATATTGATAGGTCGCTTCACAAAAGGGGCATACATAGTCCTTTTTTGTGGATAATTTTTTGAGCAAAACACAAAATAGGTGGAGCCAACGTCCACACAGGTCACATCGCACCCAAGCGAAATGTGTGAGTCAGGGGCGGCGATCCCGGGGGAAGGACGGGGTACACGTCTTCCCTCAATTTTCTTAGGGGATCGCCCCCATGGATAATTTGAAAAAGTGCACACCAACAAAATGTATAGCAAATACTGACTAAAGACTGCAACACGCTTTAAGGCTCTGGTGGGCCCAATAGTACAGCGTTTAGACTAATAGAAATGCTAAAATCTTCTCGCTCGGTTGCTACGCTCCTTCGCATAATATCCTAAAATATACAAGTAAATATTGTAGAAAATATGTATTCTGTTGGTATCACGTATATACAGTTTACACTGTATGTTAACAAGATTAAAAGTCATAGAAATAGATCAGTGTTCCAAAAATGAATATTTAGCTTGCTCTTTTGCGAAGTCCCTTCCTGCTCAGTAATTACTAAAATTTACCTAGTAAATATTTAAAACCCTTCGGACTGCACACTAGAAAAAGTATATTGCTTGTTTTTATTCTGTAGTTTTGCTAAAGAATGTAATTTTGTAACACAACAAAACTTCAAAACCTGCGAGGGGTTTTACATATAAGACTTATCATACAGATTAATGGGGGTAGTACCTTCCGTCACCTCCGCCTCTTTCACTGGCGTACTGATGGGGGGGGGGGGGCAATACTATTTAAACATGGGTTATTTTTAATTTGATACCAGTAATTTACAAGTATTGCTAAAATGGCAGTATTATTCCATGAGCTACCGGGGGCTCTACCCCCCTGGAACCCACCAAGGGCCCTAAGGCGGGCCCCTGTTTGCTCATCTGTCCGTAATTAAATGCCTAAAGTCCTTGAGCTTTCGGGGGCTCTGCCCTCTGGACTCCACCAAGGGGCCTAAGGCGGGTCCCTAGATGCGTAATTTGGTGCCTAAAAGCCCTGACCACTTCTCTTCCGTTATGTATTTCTTTGTCTTTCTTTCTCCATATCCTCTGCACTCTCCTTATGTATTTTTTTGTTTTCCCTTTTCTATTACCTTCCCTTTCCTGGGTATACGTGCTTGCATATTATATGGCTAAACAGTTGTTTAAAAAAAAATATGTGGCGAACGGTCAAGGAGTAGAAGAAGGCAAAAAGAGAACAAAGACGGCATCCATGGAAGCCAGGCGCGTACACAAGGGGGGGGGGGGGGGGGG